>NC_133702.1:12086446-12373282 GCF_048934315.1 Petromyzon marinus
CTCCGGAAGGGCGCCTCCGCCTCCTCCTCGCTCTCCACTCTGTCGTGGTTCTGCAGCTGCGTACACAACACACAAAGACACCCCGTTTAGACTGCAACAGATTGTTGTGCTGTTCTGCAAGTTAGCACCTATGAAGAGTAGCACAAAGGGGGTGGGGTGGCCAGCACCACTATGCCCGGCCGCCTTTGTCTCCCAATTTACTGCGAATCGCACCAGGTACTCATTTGAGGCCGAGTCGACCCAGGGGAGTCCCAGCAGCGGTTCAGATAATCGTCACCGTCCGCGAGTGTAAATTGAACTCGGGTCGCCGGGCTTCGTAGTGCGGGGGAGAGAGCTGTGAGCGAGCAATTATTGTGGCCAGCGGGGGGCACGAAGGGGTGGCGAGGTTGGCACTAATGGCCAGGCCACCTCTGTGTTTCATGCTCTGATCACATCTACCCACGGCTGTGTTGTGCTGCCCTTAATAGCTGGTGGTCGTACGGTGGGGGGGTGGTGGAGCAGTGTGGCGGTGTACAACCACCCTGGCGTGGGAGAGTGTGAAGTGGCCACACAGAGACACCTGTCTGTCTCTCACAGCGGTGATGGTCATACGACATTTCTTTTTTAAAGCCAGGGTCAGACGCCACCTGCCACTGATGCGAGCCGTACAGGAAATTCAATGAATTGAGATGAATTGAATTTCACCCTCACCACATCCCACGACACACCCTCACCATGTCCCCATCACATCACACGCTCATCACGCGGTACATTTTTGCTCCGATTTCTCTATTCGCTTCATTGCCGTACTTATTTCCAATGTCGCTGCTCCCGTCATTCCGTTGAGCCAGGTCGCTCATTCAAACGAGATTCCATCCCGCTCCCCCCAGGGTCCTCCACTCCGGTTACACAAAACTCGTAGTAGAAGTCGTTGTAGGCTTTCGCGACCAATATCATCCGTAAAAGTTTTATTTTTTCTTTGGGTGAGATCGCGTAAATACAACCGTGTCGTTAACCTCCCCCAACACCCGACACATCCTATAGGCCAGGCTTGTCACGTGAACACAACGTGCCATTTAGTTACTTACTTCAGCACAGCAGTACGCTGGGGGTGGGTCAATGCACACATCATTTATAATTCACGCGGTCTAACCACGAAAGAAAACCGCTTTGTCACGGGTAAAAACCCTCCGAGCGCGGTGGCGAGCGGCGTCGGCGCCCGTGCCTCAACGTAGACGTCGTCGTTGCGAGAGAAGTCCCCGGCGTGGCGCGGCAGGAGGTGCACGTGGACGTGCTGACGGGACAAGCAAACACGAAGGGCCGTCAGGCGGGGGTGTCTCACAGACCCGGCTCGCCGGCCGACGTGGCGGACTTTCCGACATCTCGCCGGGCAAAGTGGGGGGACGTTGAGGCGGGACGGAAAGCGGCGATGCCTTAGGAGGAGGACGAGGGCTGTTTTGAGGAGAAATAGATGGAGCGATGGGAGGGGATGGATAAGAGAGATGGAGGGAAGAGGGAGGGAGATGTAGAAATGCAGCGATAGCGGATCGCAGCATTGCTGCGATGGGGCGATACGACAATACTCTGTACATGGGCCATGACTAATTATGTGGTCACGAGAATTGTATAGTCATTTTTACTGTCGCTCATTTAATAAAACAAAACACTTACTCAGAAACAGTAAGTTCTACTATAATTCACTGCATCAGTGAATCATAACATATTGTTCGGAGTGACGCATAGCACGGCGGTGACAAGACGTCATAATTTTCGCAGCTACTTTAATTACCGCTCGTGTAGCTGACAGCACGTGCGTTACAAGCACTACGGACCACAGACTTGCATTGACTAAGAGACTCACGTCAGGGATTTCGTTTTAGCGAATTGCAAATTAGAGAACTTTCAAACGATCTTCCCTCGCCCCGAAAGTTCATCGGGAGTTCGAAAACGATGAAAATCTACGCATTGTCAGCGATCCCTGCTGACAATGCGGCACAATATCGCAAATCAATGAATGTTTGTACGTTGAACGTCTTTCGCACCGTACGTAGCCAACCGTGGAGATGTTAAACATCGCGGCGAGTCTGCTGCGTGACACGGCTCGTCGCAGAAGTGCCTCCGTCGGATGTGAAATGTCCCGCACGTGTAAAATGTCAAGAGGAACATTACAGAGACTCCCGATATAATAAATGCTCGGAGCTTAGGCGCGATGAATAATGTATCCGTGTTAGTATTGTTAGGGAGTGTGTGTTTCTGTTTGTGCGGGAGATGCTCAATGCCATTCACCTTCACAGTCTGCCCAGCCTCCGGGCCATCCTGGAGTGGGGGGGGGGGAGACAGATGCACGCACAGACACAAGCGTTACAGACACAAGCGTTACAGACACAAGCATTACAGACACAAGCATTACAGACACAAGCGTTACAGACAACACCGTTACAGACACAACCGTTACAGACACAAGCGTTACAGACACAAGCGTTACAGACACCGCCGTTACAGACACAACCGTTACAGACACAACCTTTACAGACACAACCGTTACAGACACAAGTGTTACAGACACAACCGTTGCAGACACAAGCGTTACAGACACAACCGTTACAGACACAACCGTTACAGACACAAGTGTTACAGACACAAGCGTTACAGACACAAGCGTTACAGACACAAGCGTTACAGACACCACCGTTACAGACACAACCGTTACAGACACAAGTGTTACAGACACCACCGTTACAGACACAACCGTTGCAGACACAAGCGTTACAGACACAACCGTTGCAGACACAAGCGTTACAGACACAACCGTTACAGACACCACCGTTACAGACACCACCGTTACAGACACAACCGTTACAGACACCACCGTTACAGACACAACCGTTACAGACACAAGCGTTACAGTCACAACCGTTACAGACACAACCGTTACAGACACAACCGTTACAGACACAACCGTTACAGACACCGCCGTTACAGACACAACCGTTACAGACACAAGCGTTACAGACACCACCGTTACAGACACAACCGTTACAGACACAAGCGTTACAGTCACAACCGTTACAGACACAACCGTTACAGACACAAGCGTTACAGACACAAGCGTTACAGACACAACCGTTACAGACACAAGCGTTACAGACACCACCGTTACAGACACCACCGTTACAGACACAACCGTTACAGACAAAACCGTTACAGACACAAGCGTTACAGACACAAGCGTTACAGACACCGCCGTTACAGACACCGCCGTTACAGACACAAGCGTCACAGACACAAGCGTCACAGACACCACCGTCACAGACACAACCGTCACAGACACAAGCGTTACAGACACAAGCGTTACAGACACAAGCGTTACAGACACAACCGTTACAGACACAAGCGGCGTGGACACAAGTGACACACACACAAGCAGCACGCACACAAGCGGCACGCACACAAGCGACACACACACAAGTGGCACACACACAAGTGACACACACACAAGCGGCACAGACACAAGTGGCACACACACAAGTGGCACACACACACGTGGCACACACACAAGTGACACACACACACAAGTGGCACAGACACAAGTGGCACACACACACAAGCAGCACACTGTGCTATCAGCGCGCATCATCAACACGGCCATCAACGGAGGCAAGGGAATGATGACGGTTGTTGTTGTTGTTGTTTACGCTTTTGTACATGTGCCGGATTCGTGCGAGCATCCTTACAGGCGCACGGCTATCATAAATGAAGACGCCTGCGTGTTCCATAGATGCAGTTGGCGGCAGTGTTACAGTCAGGGGGGGTGGGGGGTGGGGGGCAACGTTGCTGTGTGCCATCATCCCAATTGAATAATCTGCAGGAGATTTCAATAAAAAAAAAACGGAGCAAAGTTGGACCATGACGCCGGGCGCACAATGGCCTCCTCTTTTCGAACGACGTCACGGGATCCTGTAACGTCCAGCGTAAAGATATACGGTGGACAAACCTGCGGTATTAACCAGCGTGGCCCTGCGGTGTTTGAACCACGAACATATGTGATCATCACCATTGTTATCATCGACAATATCCTTTATAGTTGCAATGCACAATTAGCAAACAAAGATGTACAATGTGCCACCTACATAAAACGTATGTTACGAGGTGTGTTTAGTTATGAACCAAAAATTATCTTCTCGGTTCATTCGGCAAAGTCACGTGGAAATAACCAAGAAGCTGTAGCTGGGCGGTGTTGGCTATGCACGTGGGCTGCCTGTGAGCCAGAGCTGTGGAGGCAGCAGCGAGGGTTGATGTTGTTGTGAAACTCCCTTCCCACGGGCGTCGAGGAGATTCCGTACCCTGGCACAGCAGGATAAGGCAGTACAGCCCGTTCTACTATAACGCGCGCGGTTTTCTTCACGCGAATTGGATACATAACACGGTTAATGTATTCAGGAACAGTTTTTTTGATAACGCGGATGTGAATGGATATAAGGCGATCAAGTGAACGGAATTACTTTGCTCGAGGAATAAGCGGTCGTGCAGCTGCCTCGGCGTAGCATCACACAAGGCGGGATGCTGCTGGATGCTTCTGGATGCTGCCCACGCGCCCTCAGTCTTTGATCGGCCTGCGTATGCATCTCCCGCGTTATCGCGGACTCTGCTTTACCCCCTATATTATATATTAGAACGGGATTTTTCCACAACGCGATTGTTCTACGGGAAAGCAACAACTACCGCGTTAGAGGAGAATGCACTGCACAGCTAAAGCTGTAGACTGCACCCGTATGGGATGGGATGCAGCATTGTCCCATCAGTATTCCTCCGCATAGAAGCGCTCACCAACCGAACTTGGGCTGCTGTGGGCGCCAGCTCACCGCCTGGCCGCTCCCGTGGCTCTCCGCGGCGATTTGCACGATGCCATTTGCCCAAATGTCGACGCTCTATTTTGAACTCAACATTACTATCGTTTTTGTTGTTAGTTCAGCATCGACATTCCCGGGAAACAAAAGTGAATGCGAAGATTGTGTGATTAAGTTTCGTACATTTTTTTTCAATATAACATCGGGTGAAGATGGTGGCGATTGCGATGACGAGTGAGATAGCTATTATTTTATTGTTTCCCTTCAACGTGACTTTACCGAAAGAGCTAAGAATATGAGTGAGATAGTGGCTGAGGCGACGGTGTCGTAGACCCGTTGACGGTGACGCCTGACGGGACACACGGAGCTTTTAGTCGCAATCACTCGGCAGAAGGCGCCGGAGGACGATGGCCCCGTCGGGGTCAGAAGGAGAATATTTATTTATACTGCAGGAGGAATCCGATGAGCTATAAAGCTCTTTATCACAGATGTCTAATCAGGGCATGGGGTAAGAACGTTACGACAACAAACAGTACAAAAAACACGATAGGAATGCAAAGTACAGGAAAGGAAAAAAGAATCGCCCAAAAACATGAAAATAAACCATTCCCATGCTACCACGCAAAGCCCATTGAGGTAGTAACTTATTTTTCAGATGCAACCTGGCCACAAATTAAAGCTCAAAGTTGCTCATCGTGTCAACATTTATAGCAGTAGAACAATCTAAATAATCTCAATGCATGTTTCTAAATGTGGGGGGAAAACCCGGAGGACCCACAGGAAAAATCCACACGACTACAGGGAAAGAGAGCGAGACGCAAACTCCATAAATATACAGCCGCAGCAGCAGCAGCAGCAGGCGTTAGGGTCGGGATCGAACCCACGACCCCCTGGCGAGGGAGATAACGTCACACCACGGTGGTCGCGCATCGGGCGAGCGAGGGTTACCTGCACGGCAAGGGTGAGCGACGGTGCTCCGTAGTGCTTGCCGATGGCCCCCGCCACCCGCTGCGCCGTTACAAAGAGGTCGCTCACCTCGTCGGGTCGGAGGTCACACAGGCGCTCCGCGGGGCGCAAGGGGCACACGAGCACGTCTGGCGCCGCCCGTCGTCGTCAAGGAAACAAGGAGACGCACGGCGCGATGGGACAACGCGGCGACCGAGCGCACGAGGTGTTGCCCCGATGTCGATTTTCCGCGCTAACGCCATCGCCGGCAGAAGGGCCTCCAACAGAGAGGGAGCCATAGAGGGGTCCTCTCTCGAGCTGACCAGGCATCTTTGGTGGAGGTGAGAGTACCCGCACTTTATGCCACTACTAATCTATTGAACTCTGAATTACGATTGTTAACCTTAAACATTTTGTTTGAAAAAAGGTATATATATGAGGCGATTGACATGGCAGATCGCAGCGTCCAGCGTACGGCCACTTATAATCCTCACGCCCTCTTCCAGGCTGAGCATTCCTGCTCTTGGCCTGATTCCTAAAGACACTCGCAGGAGCGGGTCGCCACGGTGGCGAGATGTTAACTCGCTCGCCTGGTATGCAGGAGGTCGTGGGTTCGATACCGACTTTACCGAAAGAGCTAAGAATATGAATACTATCATATGTGGCCAGGTCAAATCTGAAAAAGAGCTACATAGCTTAGTCGGCCTTACCTAGCAAAATAGAAAATAGTCTAGTTGAGTTTGAGCCGTGCTCTTGGGAGAGCTCGCGGGGAAAAATGCTGAAGAGGCGGCACAAAAAACCGCACTCGGACGTCGGGGAGTCAGCATCTCACAGCAACGTGGGTCATGACCCTCACTCTGCGATGACCTCGGAGGGGAGGGGAGGGGGGTGGTGGGGGTGGTGGTCCCCCCTCCTTCGTTCGGCCGATCTGCATTTCCCTGGGAATAGGGCCAGGGGGCACGTGAATAAATCAAAACGTTCGGCCGTGTTCATTTAAATTATTTCGCGAGGATGCACAAGGCAAGGTGTGGGATCTAATAATGGTGCGGGACTGGGCGAGGCAGTGACGCCGGGCTGCATGCCATTACCGGTCACACAAACACGACACCTTCAAGGGGCATTACATAAAAAATACATAATGCGCGCATGCACACACACACACACAAAACGTGTGTTTATGATAAATGACGTTTTACACGCGCGGGACATTTCAGGTCACGGCGGCAAAAAATCATTACGCGGCCGCGGCGGCGGGAACAGGCGTGATTCATAAAGGAGATGTCCCAAAGATGACTTGAGAAAGCGATCGGCGTACTCGAGATGCCCAGGATTAATCCGTCCGTAATGAACGCACCGCCAAATAATGGGCCGTGTTCAAAAACGTACTTTGTTATCGTGCAAAACGGTGAGAGGTGCAGCCCTGCCAAAATCTTGCTCATGCGCCACTGTTGGCAGAAGGGTTCCTACCGGAGCCAGCCTGAGAGTGCTCCATAGCATGCATCGCCATATGGTCCACCCTAAATCGCATCCACTGCACAAATGTAAAACTCTTCAGTCGTAGTGTGCGACCGCGGTCATCCAGAACAGACAGTGGTACAACGTATAACGGACGCAATGCCCCGATCCACAAATACGAAGGAGACATTACGGTGAAACCACTCCACTGTTCCTGACGCGGTTGTCTGCTGGCTTGACCACCTGAATGTAAAATTGTAGTCGTCGCTCTGCATCTACACCAGTCGTAGGACAACAGGAAGACCGGAATATCCACACCTTTCCTCGCCCACACATGGCCTGCCGATCGACTACCCCCGTTGTGACCCATTCGTGCAGCTGCTGTGTGGACAGACGCTGTGGAGATGAGCAGGGTGTTGGCAGGGGGGGGGGGGGGTAAAAGAAACCGGCCCCATTGTTCTAACCACCACCGCCGCGCCGAGATATAGCGAGTTGAATCGGCGGCCGTTGGATCGCAAGTCCAGCCTGTGATCCGTGACGCCGCCACAGCCGCCAAATCTTTAACGTTTAAATAAAAAAAAAACATAAAGCAAGCTTGTGCGGAACGTGCATGGGGGGGGGGGGATGCTTTCTGTGCAAATGGCCCAATTTTCAGAAGATTCCTCAAGAAAACGCATTTGCGGCATGTGCACCATCGGCGTGATTGGCCTGGATGCAAAACAACTGGGGGAAAGGGGGCTCCCACCGAGGCCTCTCACCGCGAGCGGCCGAGGTCGCTCAGTCGAAACGGACCTCCCACCTCCGCGTTTTGCACAAATTCCACCCCCCACACCTCCCACCCACCCCCAAGGACAGATATTCCCAAGAAAAAACATTGCAACAAAGCATTTCCCTTTTCTAATAAAAGTCCCGGATGGTTTATCTTTCCACCTTGTATGTCCGCCGGTGGTTATTACGGACAAAATAATGGACCTCCTTCCAGAGTAGTTATTTTCGAAGATTCACCGGGAAAAATAAGTTCCACAAAAGCGAGCTTTGTTTGCGATGTGGCGTGCGGCGCTCTTCCGGCGAGTCTGGCTCGTTCCCCTTCTGGAAGAACCAGATCTCGTGTATTTGCCGTAATGATCACCGCTCGGCGCAATCACGGGTTTAAGAGGTGGCACTCTGTGCTCGCCGGGAAGCACAACAACGGCACCCTAGGAGCGGTTCGGCAAAATGGGGTTTCTCACATTGGAGGTCGTAAACGCAGCCTCCTGCCAGCTTTTACTCCAAGCGAACATACATCTCCTCGCGGTGTCCTCACGCACACGCACGCTTCGATAATATACAAATGGTTCTCAGCGTTATGTTTTGTTATTCTTAATGTGTAATTCTTTGTCCGATAAAAAATAAATCTGTTTGCTGTTGAAGATTTCTGCTTGCCATCTCTAATTCTGAATATCTAATTTGCTACACACAGAGAATGTTTATCCGTTACATTTTGTTACATTGTTCAACTGTTTTTCATTTGAACTTCGAGAGCCCGATTGCTGGTGCGATGTTTAACTCTGGAACCTGGTTGCCGGGGTGATATCAATTTCCAGAACATGATTGCTGGTATGTGGTTTAACTCTAGAATGCGACTGATTTCTGGAGCGCAACTTAACTCGAGAACCCGATTGCTTGTATGAAGTTTAACTTTTTACAAGAGTTGATCTCGAACCTGTTTTGCTCATACAATTTTATTCAGGTCACTCGCCTCTTAAATAAAGCAGCATGCTCAATATGCTACTTGCACAATATATCCCATGCTCAATATGCTACTTGCACAATATATCCCAATTTCTTAATCAGCGAATATCGTCTAATCTTTAAACAGCATATTGTATGCACGCGCATAGTGAGATTCAAGGCTGTTACGGGCACAATGTAATCATAAACTAATAACTCTTATTCAGAAACTTCACCGCGGTAATGCATTACCGGTAATAGATTACCTTCCAACGTATATGCGCGTGCATTCATACATTACATCATAGCTGACAAAGCAACGGCAATTTTCCTAATTGTATATACGCTACGGGCATATGCAATGTGTTGTCTCAGTGAGGCTGTCACCTGCTTGAAGGATTCATAGGATTAATGAGTGCACGCACGGGTGGGATACTTCACTTGTATCAAAATGAGATGGCGGGTACGTGCGTATGTATGTGTGGTGTGTCGAGAGCGGTGGTGGAGCGGTTAGCGCGCTGCGCTACGATTCCGGCGGGCCCGAGTTCAATCCTTGCTCACGGCTAACACCGGTGAGGATTATCTGAACCGGTCCTGGGCCTCCCCTAGGTCGACTCTGCCTCAAATTAGTACTTGGAGCAGTGTGTAAAAATCGCCACTGGGGTGACAAAGGCGGCCGGGCACGGTGCTGGCCACCCACCCCCTTGTGTGCCGTTCCGGCCTTCATAGGTGCTCGCTAACAGCACTTTCCCCTAACAACCTGTTAAGGCTACACGGGGCATCTGTCTTAGTTTTTTGGTGTGTGGCGTAAGGTACGACACGTTCCCAACTTAATATAGAAGGAAAGAGCACATCCCGTTGGAATTGCAAATACTTATAGTCCACGGCAAGTAGAGCGGGCGCACAATGTTCTAGAGATTGATTTCCATGCCCTGTCGTACTCCAAATCGCTAATCCACGAGTTCTTCTTTCTCTCAGCGCAATTCCAAGCATGCATGTCTGCCGTGCTTTTTTTTTGCGCCCTTCTCAGCTTTTGTTCCATTTTCTTTGTCAACAGCGTGCAGGCTTCTGAACGGTGTGTCACGGCAGGTCGTGTCATTGTCTCGATCGTCATCACCGATGACGACAGATAATTATTAAATGAAAAATGAAAGTCGAGCCACAGTGTTGGTGTGGCCATGCAACCCAAACTGTGCACCATACATTAAACCACTGTGATTTGCGCTTCTTCGGAGGAGCAGCAAAACGACACGAACTCTCTTTCCCGAGGAACGTCTCGTCATGGCCAGCAGACCTCCACATTGGCATTTGGCAGCTCCTCAACATATTTCTACACGCAGGCATAGAATAGAAACAGCCCTGACCGATCCACTGTTGGAGTGTAGGCCTTCCCCAAGCCGCCCGCCATCTCTCACGATCCTGCCATGGAATTCACGGGGAATGCATGATGATTGAAAAAGCTAGAGGGCAGTTTAACACGTAGCAGACTTTTGCCACCAATATTATCCATAATGGAGTTGGTTTATTTTGTTTGGTTAGATCGCGTAATTATAAGCTAGGGGCACCGATAAAAACACTCAAGAGCACGCACAAAATTAAGCGAAATAACTAACGAAGAAAAGTGGGCTTGAGGTGGGACACATGGCTATGACGGATGATGGTCGAGACCGATGCCGGAGTGGCAGGCCAAGGGAGGGGACGCGCACCAAGAGGAACATCCACCGCAAAGCCGGGCCGACGAAACGAGCTCCCGCGCAGGTACCCGGCAGTCTGTTGCATCGCGAGGGGGCCATGAGAGAGACGCCGATGGCTTCGGCGCGCTCTACAAAAGCGGGCACCAAAAGTCGCCGCCGGCGTTCGTTCTCGTCTCACACAAACAAGGGCGCCCAACGTCACATCTCGTGTTGCGTTTGGAAGCCATCCGGATCCCGGTTCGTGTTCAATATACGAGCAGCTCCACAATAGAGAAAACCCCGGGGTGTGTTTTCGAAACCTCCCAATTAATACGTATGGGGTGTGATTTTGAAGGTGATTATCTAGAGCTTTGTAAGAATACGGCTCATTTATGGAATAAGTCGATGAACCAGCGCCCCCATCACAACTTGGATGAAAGAAGACAGTAAGAGTACGTGCAACACCACGGTATTTTATAAGCATTTCTCCCTTAACGAGACAGGCGGGAAACGATTTCTAAATTGCAGTCCTGAATGGTTGACATACCACGGAATGTAAAAAAAAGACACATCATGAATACACTATCGACGGTAACCCATGCGCGTTTATAAACTGTCGACCTGCCAATAAGTTTGATGGTGCCCTGTGGAGATTGTTCATCACATGTCAAGTTTACTGATATTTTTATTTTCCAAGATGGATTTTTTTCCAAATCAAGGGAAAATCTAAATGTTGTCGACTGGGCCGAGATGATCAATTTGGTGCACTTGAGAACCCAATTTAAACTACGGTTGGGATCCGAAACTCGAGATTCGAACTCAGGATTTCGCCGGTGCTGGCTCAGTCTCCTAGACCTGTCACCCGGCCACCTATGTGCTGCTTGTTTTAACCAGGTGTCTTTTTTAAATGAGGCGATTGATCTTGACAGGGTAATTCCACGAGCATGTCACGTACATTACAGTAGGAGGAAGTACACAGATTGTAATATTGTCAAAGCGTTACTTGTGTATAAGTACACCTCAAATATATCAACACAATCCTAATTTTAGGATTCTTAAAATTATTACGTTGCCATACTATTTTGCTGTAACGAATGCAACATGTTGATGGAATTGCCTCTCAGCGGGCTTTCACGTGGCTCTGAATACAAGTTGGATTTACAGAGCGTCTAAGTGCGTCCACATCTCTACATGCTGCAAGGAAGCAGTGCAAGCATTTATTTGAAATGAAGAGGCCATCAGTCATAGGCAGAGGAAAAACTAAGGTCTTAAGCCTGGAGTTGAACCAAGGGAGTGGGTCAACACCACCAATGGTTTGGGAAAGGGAGATCCAGAGTGAAGGTTGACTGGGGCTTTCGACAGAAGGTTGTCAGTTGTGGGAGAAAAGTGTATTGCAGGGAGATGAGCGGGGAGATGTAGGAGAGTACGATATTTATATTGATCTAGGATTGCATTGGGAGCCTGCGGAGGGATCGGGTTAGGGTTACGTGGTCTTGATTACAGGAGGGGGAACCCTGGAAGTGGAATTTTGGTTCATCTGGAGTTTGCAAATGAGGGATTTGTAGGAGGCGGTTGCGGATAGTGCCGCCATAAATAAACATCCCACTAACTCGCTTCTCATTTCCCTATTTTCGCAAGACAAACAAAGCCCAACAAAAAACCACCATCCCTGCTTCTCCGGGCTCGTAAGTGGTGGGTGCGCTCGCTCGCTCGGTCGGTCGCTCGCGGGGGAGGGAGGGATGGCAGGATACGGCCCGGAAGCACGGGCTTGCGATTGACGATGGCGAAGGAGAGCTCGCTCCGCAAGAACACCACGGTGGCGCTCACCACGTGGTGCCCGAACCTCAGCGTGGCCATGGCAGACTGTGAAGGAAAACAAACAAACAAAAAAGAATGACAAGCTAGAAAAGATCTTGCATACCGCACGGATTCTGTCATGCGTTCCACCGTACGTTTATTCCTCGACAGCTTTTTGTAGTTAACGATAATAACGAGGCGTTTCAACCAGTGTAATGAGCGTGGCACGTGCTGACTTACGCAAGATCACTTCGCACGTTGTGTGCCTTGTGACATCACATCGGCGAGGCTCATCTTTGAAGCGTTTTTTTCCCCGCCAAGTTTTTGCGCAAACCATCGACGCATTTTGTCGTTTTTTTTTACCAGCATAAGCGACTAATAACCACTAAAACTTTACGGGAAGGATTGTTTGGAACTTTCGTGGGAAATCATAGTTCAAAGGCACCTGCAATGAGGCAACACGAAGGTGAATCTTTGTGCCACACATAGAGCAGGCGGCAACACCATGCCGGTCATAACAAGACCAAGAGACGTGCAGCTGCTTCTAGCGACACAGGGTACATCGCAATTTTATCTGCAGCTCTTCATGACAAACCAACACGTGGGCGAGAAGCACTCGGCACACGTGCATTACACAAAAAACATCAACAGTTCCCGAAGAACTGCATTAGGTTACCATCAAATACATTTTAGCAAGCGTGGCCGACTGACATCAGCAGTGAGACACAGAGATAACGGTGTAACGGTTTCATAACAATCAGGATTCATCGGTAGAGTGGTCGCCAATGCTCACTGCTCGCTGCGAGTCATATTTGCTCAAACTGAATGGTGACCTCCAACACGGGGAAGCACCACCGGTGATGGTTTTTGACACGTCTCTGTGCGTTGTTTTGAAACGCATTGCCGTGCAGTCTGCGCCGATGTCCGTTGCGATGTTATTTTTTCCCTCGTCACTTACGGAGTCGACCAGTATTCAACCTCCGCACAATTCGTGCCGAATGTTCGGCAAGCCACCGTGAGGTGAGCGGTGGCGCAGCGGTTAGCGCTACGCCGCGCTACGAACCCGGCGCCCCGACTTCGACTCCCAGCTCACGGACAACGCCGGCGACGATTCTCTGAACCGGTGCGGGGCCTCCCCTAGGTCGACTCGGCCTCAAACGAGTACCCGGTGCGGTGCGTAAACATCGCCACTGGGGAGACAAAGGCGGCCGGACGTGGTGCTGGCACATCCAACCTCCTCGTGTGGCCGTGCCGGCCTTCACAGGTGCTGGCTACTCGCTAAGAGCGCTTGCCCCTACAGTGTGAGGCGTTTGTCTTGGTGCTCGGTACTTGAGCGTGGCCAGCAGATGACAGCACAGCGAGTGTGCTCGTGAAACCCGTCCGTGCGGAGCTGTCGAAGCTCTCCCCCTCGTACACGAGGTGGGGTTTTCGCGGTTGTTCATCCCACACGAAGCTCCCCCACACACACACTGCTCACGTACCGAAATGTTTCCCCGCTCCCTCCTGACGGCCAGCATCGAGGCCAGGATCGAGGCGAAGATCGCCTGTGTTAAAACGTTCAGTGAGAAATGATGCCTCGGATGTACAGAGAACGGCAAGAGATTATCATATACTTACATGGAGATCAAGAGACTTACAGAGACTTACAGAGATTCACGGGCTCGCTTAGAGGGCCATATAGTCTCAGATGTTCATGGGCTCTTAGAGACCCACAGATGTCACCCGGAGATTAATTTCACCCGGATCTGTCCAGATATTTCCACTGCCGGCACACCACATCCAGTATGTATTTCGTCGCTATGACTACTAATAGCTATGTTAGCCTATAACAGCTTACACAGTTAAGATTATGTTATTATTTTAATGTTTGTCAAAAAGCCCGCGCGGTTCATTCGCACCTGAGCTGAGGCCTGTAACTGACCGGATAACCTCGGTCTCGCCTGAAACACTAACCAAGAGGGTGCGGGGGGAGCGGGCAACGCGGCCAGGCGAGACAGGCGTCGCACAAGGATCCTGACCGGCAGCCCCGTACCGCCGCGCAGTTCTCGTTACGCTCGAGGGGAGATTCGAGTCCACCCCGAGGGAGGAATCTGACGCCTGGGAAACTCACGAGGGGCGAGGCCCAGCGGAGAGAAGCGACGCGGAGCGGTTGTAGGCCTCGCCGGTTCCTCTTATATTTCCCACTCCATATAAGCGAAGAGCGTCCCGAGTCAAACCTCTGATTGGCGGAATCCGATCACGCGGGGATGCGGCACGACCAATGGGAGGCGAAGTGGCGCCTATCCGCGCTGGGTGAACTAAAAAGCGGCGTGTCCGACCTCGCTTGGCTCACCGATGAGCGGCGTGAAGGTGAAGCCGACCTCGGCGCGATCAGTGCATTGATTGGCTCTCTCACTCTCTCTTACAGAGCCCGATCAGTGCATTGATTGGCTCTCTCACTCTCTCTTACAGAGCCCGATCAGTGCATTGATTGGCTCTTTCACTCTCTCTTACAGAGCCCGATCAGTGCATTGATTGGCTCTCTCACTCTCTCTTACAGAGCCCGATCAGTGCATTGATTGGCTCTCTCACTCTCCCTTACAGAGCCCGATCAGTGCATTGATTGGCTCTCTCACTCTTTCTTACAGAGCCCGATCAGTGCATTGATTGGCTCTTTCACTCTCTCTTACAGAGCCCGATCAGTGCATTGATTGGCTCTTTCACTCTCGCACAGCGCACGATCAGTGCATTGATTGGCTCTCTCACTCTTTCTTACAGAGCCCGATCAGTGAATTGATTGGCTCTTTCACTCTCTTACAGAGCCCGATCAGTGCATTGATGGGCTCTTTCACTCTCTCTTACAGAGCCCGATCAGTGCATTGATTGGCTCTCTCACTCCCTCACAGCGCGCGATCAGTGCATTGATTGACTCTTTCACTCTCTCTCACAGCGCACGATCAGTGCATTGATTGGCTCTTTCACTCTCTCTTACAGAGCCCGATCAGTGCATTGATTGGCTCTCTCACTCTCTCTTACAGAGCCCGATCAGTGCATTGATTGGCTCTCTCACTCTCTCTTACAGAGCCCGATCAGTGCATTGATTGGCTCTCGCACCCTCTCACAGCGCACGATCAGTGCATTGATTGGCTCTCTCACTCTCTCTTACAGAGCCCGATGAGTGCATTGATTGGCTCTCTCACCCTCTCACAGCGCACGATCAGTGCATTGATTGGCTCTCTCACTCTCTCTTACAGAGCCCGATCAGTGCATTGATTGGCTCTCTCACTCTCTCTTACAGAGCCCGATCAGTGCATTGATTGGCTCTCTCACTCTCTCTTACAGAGCCCGATCAGTGCATTGATTGGCTCTCTCACTCTCTCTTACGATCAGTACATTGATTGGCTCTCTCACCCTCTCGCAAAGCGCGATCAGTGCATTGATTGGCTCTCTCACTCTCTCACAGCGTGCGATCAGTGCATTGATTGGCTCTCTCACTCCCTCACAGAGCCCGATCAGTGCATTGATTGGCTCTTTCACTCTCGCACAGCGCACGATCAGTGCATTGATTGGCTCTCTCACTCTCTCTCACAGCGCTCGATCAGTGCATTGATTGGCTCTCTCACTCTCTTACAGAGCCCGATCAGTGCATTGATTGGCTCTCTCACTCTCTCTTACAGAGCCCGATCAGTGCATTGATTGGCTCTTTCACTCTCTTACAGAGCCCGATCAGTGCATTGATTGGCTCTCTCACTCTCTCTTACAGAGCCCGATCAGTGCATTGATTGGCTCTCTCACTCTCTCTTACAGAGCCCGATCAGTGCATTGATTGGCTCTCTCACGCTCTCTCACAGCGTGCGATCAGTGCATTGATTGGCTCTCTCACTCTCTCTTACAGCGCACGATCAGTGCATTGATTGGCTCTCTCACTCTCTCTCACAGCGCCCGATCAGTGCATTGATTGGCTCTCTCACTCTCTCTCACAGCGCGCGATCAGTGCATTGATTGGCTCTCTCACTCCCTCACAGCGCACGATCAGTGCATTGATTGGCTCTCTCACTCTCTCTTACAGAGCCCGATCAGTGCATTGATTGGCTCTTTCACTCTCGCACAGCGCACGATCAGTGCATTGATTGGCTCTCTCACTCTCTCTCACAGCGCTCGATCAGTGCATTGATTGGCTCTCTCACTCTCTATCACAGCGCCCGATCAGTGCATTGATTGGCTCTTTCACTCTTTCTTACAGAGCCCGATCAGTGCATTGATTGGCTCTCTCACTCTCTCTTACAGAGCCCGATCAGTGCATTGATTGGCTCTCTCACTCCCTCACAGCGCGATCAGTGCATTGATTGGCTCTCTCACTCTCTCTTACAGAGCCCGATCAGTGCATTGATTGGCTCTCTCACTCTCTCTTACAGAGCCCGATCAGTGCATTGATTGGCTCTCTCACCCTCTCACAACGCGCGATCAGCGCATTGATTGGCTCTCTCACTCTCTCTTACAGAGCCCGATCAGTGCATTGATTGGCTCTCTCACTCTCTCACAGCGCGCGATCAGTGCATTGATTGGCTCTTTCACTCTCTCTTACAGAGCCCGATCAGTGCATTGATTGGCTCTCTCGGCGCTCGATCAGTGCTCCCGCAAAATCAGCAGCACCTTCAGAATCGTATTTTTTTATGAGCTAATAAAACTCTTTTTTCACACATGTCCAGTCGTTGGGTGAAGGAACGATTTCATGTAAAAATCAGGCAGCGGAGCCACTTCATCGTTGCTTTTACTAATTTGTTTACACTGCACGGAGATGTTACTTATTTATTCACGTGGCTGAGTTTGCAGGAGGTTCCTGCTGCCGCTACTTTGGGTGTTTATTTTGACGATGTGTTTTTAGCATACAATTAACGACGAGTCGTGTTTATTACTATTATCGTAATTATACAAATATGGGAGGTAACCCGGAGAAAACCTACACGCCTTTCACGAGGGGGCAACGCTCTATCCCCATGCAGATGGAACGGATGGCGATTAGTCCACTTGCTGTACCGCTTTGCGGCGAATCAAGGTGTATGGCCCCTCTTCGACGCCCACGGGAAGGGAGTTTGACAACATCAGTGCGGTGATCCACCAACCCTCCCTGCTGCCTCCACTGTGCTGGATTGCAGACAGCCGCGTGCATAGCCACCAACATAATAGGAGATGTTAACCACCTCGCCTGGTATACAGGAGGTCGTGCGTTCGATCCCGACCCTGACGCCTGCTGCTGCTGCTGTATATTTGGAGTTTACGTGTCTCTCTCCCCGCGGTCGCGTGGATTTTTCTCCAGGTCCTCCGGTTTTCTCCTGCACATTTAGAATCAACATCACGATTAGAGTATTTCGCCACTATACATTTCCACGTTAAAAGCCAATTTGTTGAGCTATCATTTGTGACCAGGTCTCTTCTGATAAACAGCTGTGTAGCTCAGTGGGCATGACCTGGTAAAATTAAAGTAAAATAGTTTAATCACCCATGGCTCATGGTGACTGAACAAGTGCCAAACTTCATTCGCTCAACTCATTCACCCGTGCACTCTCTATCATTCACTCGTTCGGGTTTTAACTTGTTAACTTTAACATGCTATGACTCATTAAACAAACCACTGTTTCTCAATTTTGTTCAATCAATGCAAGGGCTTCTTCCACTTTTCATCCAAACTTATGCACACGTGCACCCTGCACAAGACCTTCAGCGCCCACGCGTAATGTTTCAGTTCACTTCAGCGTCGCATCATTCACTCAGATTGACACCCACTCTCTCATTCTCCGCTGATTACGCATTCATTCATTCACCAATCAGTTAAACCAATCGGCATTCGCTACGTTTTCATTCGTCAGCAAGCCAGAGGAGCCGTGCGGACAAAACCCCACCACGTGATACACGAGGCTGGTGACTCTCCAGCGCCTTCTGGCCACCAGCCTCACGCCTACAACACCTGGCAAGCGCTGGCACGGTGGTCACCCATCCCAAGTCCTGACCAGACACATCCCCTGCTTGGATGGCTGATCCCTGCGCAGAGCGCGGGCGCGATCGGCGCTGCGGGCAGCGGAGGGCCTCACGTGACTCCTTCAATCCGCATGCGACCAGCGCGGTGAAGTATGGTCAACGAAACCCTCATGGGCACCACAAGAACGCGGGACGGCCTTCATTTTCAATCGACAGTGGATGGACACAACTGGGCTGTACATTTATTTGCACATCCAACATCAACAACTGATTGAGGGGCCCACTTAGTGATCATGCAAATATGTTGGGGGCAAGACGCGAGGGAACTTTCCCCGCGAGGTCGATCTGAGCATGGAGGAATGCTGTCTTGGATTTACATTGAGCGACCATACGGAGGAGCAGGTGAATTAGGGAACATACCCTGCAGGCTAAAGACGCGATTATAACTGTGAAGAAACACGAGTCGATTTGGGCAGGGCGCAAATCACGACTGGTAGTAGATGGTCAAGAAGTGATGGAGTGGAAGTCGAGGAATGTCGCGCGTCTGAGTGGTCATTCACGGAGGAGGGGGAACGATGCGCGTCCCCGTGGCGAGATGTTAACTACCTCGCGTGGTATGCAGGAGGTTGGTGGTTTGATCCCAGCCATGATGCCTGCTGTATATTAGTAGTTTGCATGTCTCTCTTCCCGTGGCCGCGTGGATTTTTCTCCGGGTCCTCCGGTTTTTCCCTACAGATTTTAGAATCAACATAACGCGTTTAGAGTATTTGGCTGCGATACATTTTAACATGGCGAGCCACTTCGTTGAGCTATCATTTGTGATAGCCAGGTCGCTTCTGAAAAATATCTAAGTAGCTCAGTCGGTCTTACCTGCTAAAATGCAACTAGATTATAATATTTTTTTTATTTGGTTAGATCGCGTAAATATATAAATGTGTCTTTAAAACCCGCCACCACCCGACACAGCCAACTAGTAAGGGTTGTCACGTAAACAGAACGTGCCAATTCGTCACTAGTACAGCACACCGGTGTGTTGGAAAGCCAAGCCACAGCATTTACAATTTGAGTACGACGTTCCGCCAGTAATTACAACTAGCTTCATCAGGCGACAGCCAGATTTGTGGAGAAGTCCACCTGTTTCGTTCATTTATATAGAGGCGTAGATGTGGATGATATTGTTCACGAATAGCCTACGTGTCAAATAGATTATAGTTTAGTTTTTTTAAATCAGCTCGTTTGTAGGTGCTCTGTGGAAGGTTACATCGCAGAAACGTGAGAGATGGTAACGGCTTCGGAAAACCTTTATCCAGCAGCGGATTGACCGTGGCTGACAACGACACTTGACTTATATTCTCCTGAGTGTGGACATATCATTAGGCAAAGTCGCTAACACGACCAGCGTAACACATTAGGCATGAGCAAAGTGTAACCCATAGATCATGAAATACATGACACCTGATGAGCCAAATCTTGGCAAACACTCCCCTCTTATCTAAAAAGCCAGTGCAAATAATAATAATTATGATGATCTCATCCATATTAATAAAAAAACATTTTACCAGGTAAGGCCCACTCTTTTTCTGAAGCGACCTGGCCACAAATGACAGCTGAACGAAGTGGCTTATCACGTGGAAATGTATAGCAGCCAAATACTCGAAATGCGTGATGTTTTAAAATGTTGTGGGGAAAACCAGAGGACTCGGAGATGTGAACCACCTCGCCTGGTCTACAGGAGGTCGTGAGATCAATCCCGAGGAGATGTGAACCACCTCGCCTGGTCTACAGGAGGTCGTGAGCTCAATCCCGAGATGTGAACCACCTCGCCTGGTCTACAGGAGGTCGTGAGCTCAATCCCGAGATGTGAACCACCTCGCCTGGTCTACAGGAGGTCGTGAGCTCAATCCCGAGATGTAAACCACCTCGCCTGGTACACAGGAGGTCGTGAGCTCAATCCCAAGAAGTGAACCACCTCGCCTGGTCTACAGGAGGTCGTGAGCTCAATCCCGAGATGTGAACCACCTCGCCTGGTCTACAGGAGGTCGTGAGCTCAATCCCGAGATGTGAACCACCTCGCCTGGTACACAGGAGGTCGTGAGCTCAATCCCGAGATGTGAACCACCTCGCCTGGTTTTACACAGGAGGTCGTGAGCTCAATCCCGACCCTGACGCCTGCTGCATATTTGGAGTTTGCGTCTCTCTCTCCCAGTGGTCGCGTTTAGGGTATTTGGCTGCTATAAATTTCAGACGTGATAAGCCACTTCGTTGAGCAATCATTTGTGATGGCCAGGTCGCTTCTGAAAACGAGCTGCATATAGCTCAGTGGGGCCTTACCTGGTAAAATAAAAATAGTTACGTTTATGTATGTTGAACTTCTTTCGCAACCATACGTAGCTAACCGTGCTAATCGGAGGTGTAGTGTCGAGTCTATGGGCAGTGTTGAGCCTATGGGTGTTAGTCTATGAGCAGTACGCATGTACGTTGAACTTCTTTCGCACCGTACGCAGCAAACCGTGCTAATCGGAGGCGCCGCGTGTGAGAGACAGCCACACCCTTGCGAGCTGATGCTGTCTTGTGTTCACCTTCACACTCCGTCAGACGAACACCCGCTTGTCCGCACGTGCGCGCGTCTGCCAGCCACAAGGACTCGCTCGAGTCGTAGTCGTCGAGGGAGGACGCGCAACGCGGAGATGGAGTGAGGGCACAGTAAAGATTGTTGCATCGCAGTACCGTGAGAATGAGGCCTTGATCCAGCAGTGGATAGATTCTGGCCGATGGTGATGATGATGATGGAGGTTTGGCTCATGACTGTTTAGAACGAGGGACTTGCGCTAATGCGTGACCTTTAACCAAGGTCAAAATAACCTTGACTGCTAAATTGTGACCGTGCAAATGTGAAGGGTGTTTCTTTTCATCTTCTTTCCAAAATAAAAAAGTAGACCGGTAGCTAAATAAATAAATAGACGGGTAGCTAAATAAATAAATAGGTTTCTTTCTAAACTCGCTCCCCGTCCGTCTAATTTAAGGTTGAAAGTTGGGAACAGTTGAGCAAAAATATGAAGAAAGATTGGGGTAACTTGGTGGGAATAAATTGAGTATTTGGTGGCCATCGGGGGTGGGGGGGGGGAGGGACGTGGGGGGAGGGGGGTTGAAGGGGGGGCGTTGAGGAGGGGGTGGGGCGTTGAGGGGGGGGGGCGTTGTGGGGGGGACTTTTCAGATGCCAATAAAGAACTTCAATGACGTCACCGCGGCCTCCGAGGGATGTGTCCGTGCGCGCCAGCGCGAATTTCACGTTTTGAATGGGGCCGATGGGTTGTGGTGGTGCCGGTGGTGGCTGTGATGGAGGTATTGGTGATGGCTGTGGTGGTATCGGTGATGATGATGATGTTGGTGATTGGTGTCTGTCAAAGACATGAACCACATCACACCAATCATGAAGCACACGTCAACCACACACAGCCACAACAACCACACACCAACCACCCCAACCACTACACCAACCACAATAACCACACACCAACCACACCAACCATAATAACCACACACCAACCACCCCAACCACACACCAGCCACAACAACCACACACCAACCACCCCAACCACTACACCAACCACAATAACCACACACTAACCACACCAACCACACACCAGCCACAACAACCACCAACCGCACCAACCACAATAACCACACACCAGCCACACCAACCACACACCAGCCACAACAACCATACACCAACCACAACAACCACACACCAACCACACCAACCACAACAACCACACACCAACCACACCAACCACAACAAACACACCAACCACACCAACCACAACAACCACACACCAACCACACCAACCACACACCAGCCACACCAACCACACACCAGCCACAACAACCATACACCAACCACAACAACCACACACCAACCACACCAACCACAATAACCACACACCAGCCACACCAACCACAACAACCACACACCAACCACACCAACCACACACCAGCCACACCAACCACATTAACCAAGCACCAGCCACACACCAGGCACCAGACGCACGTAGGAGGGAGGGAGAGGGGGAAGAGATTGCGTAGCGCGCAGAAGGACACGGGGAGCAAAGGGAAGAGCGGACGGGGTCACGGGAGAGACACCGAGAGAATGAGAGAGAAGGGGGGCGAGGGGGGGGGTGGAATTGAACGCAGCCGTCGCTGCTGCTCCGCGTCAAGCGAAACGCGAGAGACGCAGCTCCCTAGCCCCCCCCCCTCTCCGTCTCTCCCTCGGCCCCGGAGCTCGCACAGTGAAGCATCGCTCTCCCTCTCTCCTCCCTCTCTTCTGCCCACATCCCACATCACCCCCCTCTCCCCCATCACCTCCAGTCACCCCCCCCCCCCACAACTCCACCACATCCTCCGCGCCGTCGATTCTGTCTCTGCGCGCGCTCTGCTCCGTGCGTTCCCGTGCGGGAGAGAGAGGGAGGGAGGGAGAGGGAGGGAGGGAGGGAGCTGAGAGAGGGAGGGAGGGAGCTGAGGTGGTGGGGGAGCGAGAGGAGGAGAAGGGGGAGGGAGAGAGAGAGAGGAGGGGGAGAGGTGGAGAAGGGGGGCGGAGAAGCGAGAGAGAGAGAGAGAGGACAGAGCGGGGGGAGCCTCACTTGCCAGCTCTTCTCGCACCATCCGACGTTCGCTCGCTGCCTCGTCCGAGCCGAGTAGTTGCTTGCGCGTGGCGTGTTGCTGGCGTCTGTCTGGGTGGGGGCTTTCTTTGCGTTGCTGATTTAAATTCGAAATCATCATCTCGACTCCGCCGGTCGATCTTTCGTTTCCGTGGTGGTGGCGGCTCGCTTTTCTCTCCCCACCACCACCACCCTCACCACCCCCTCTTCGCTCGTCTCGTCAAAACCATCCTTCCTTTTGCTGGCCATTGTCCGCGGCACAATAGCGAGGGACACAGATAGCGGAGGGATCGGTGTGACTGATTGATTAATCAGAGGAAGAGGGGAAGGAGGAGAAGGAGGGAGGGAGGGAGGGGTGAACGCGGATGGAAGGAATCCGCTAATCGCTGAAGGACGACGCTCCGAGCACGGAGCAGGCTTGCGGAGAGAGAGAGAGAGAGCGAGCGAGGGGACAGGGAGACGCAGAGACTGAGAGACAGAGACAGACAGCATCGACATCGCGACCCGACCCCGGACGGTCGCATCCGATCCCTCTCGTGTATAGACTCCAAGCCGGAGTCGAACTTTGAAGGTTCTGAAGAGCGGAGCTCCTCGGCCGTCTCTGCGACGTCAGCACGCGGCTCCTGAGCCATGCGGCGGCTGGGCTGTGCTCACGGGCGGGTCCCTGGCTCGGGAACTGGAGCGGGACGCGGGCCGGTCCGGAGCGGGGGCTGTCTCCTGTCCACGGCCGCGGTCCTCTGCCTCCTCGCGGGCGTCTTCTGCACTCCAGCCGGTACGAGAATCACGCTCGCCCACTCACTCACCCACCCACTCACTCACCTGTTTACCCATTCACCCACTCACTCACTCGCCTAATGATTCACTCACCCTTCTGACCCGCCTACTGACCCACTCACTCACCTACTGACCCACTCACTCACCTACTGACCCACTCACTCACCTACTGACCCACTCACTCACCTACTGACCCACTCACCTACTGACCCACTTACTGACCCACTCACTCACCTACTGACCCAATCACCTACTGACCCACTTACTGGCCCGCTCACTCACCTACTGCCTCGCCTACTGACCCACTCTCTCACCTACTTACCTGCTCACTCACCAACTCATTTACTGTACTGCTCACCGCCTCGCTCCTTTCCCAAGCAATCCACTCACTTTCTCTCACCTATCCACTCACTCACCAACCTCTATAATCGCTCACCAACCACTTCACTCGCACACTCACCTGTACGCCAGCTCGCTGCATCCTCCCATCCCACCGCTCGCTCGCTCACCGATTCGCTCACCAACTCACTTCCACTCACCCATCTACTCACTCACCGACCTATATGCACCGAGAAACCCATCCACGCGCTCACTCACTCCTTCGCCCCTCCACTCACACGACTCTCTCTCTCTCTCACCAATGCACTCGCTCGCTCACCCACCCATCCCGCCCGCGATACCAGCGCTCGCGTCCCGAGAACGAGTGAGCAGAGGGGAAACCCGGCACTGATGTCGCTGGTGGTTGTTGTGGTGGTGGTGATTGTTGTGGTGGTTGTGGTGGTGGTTGTGGTGATTGTTGTGGTGGTGGTGGTTGTGGTGTATTTTCCGGGATCACGATACGCCAGACCCCCCACCCCATTCATCCCTTCCATCGGGATCCCCCGATGTGGTCCAACGGGGGGGGGAGATGGGGGAGCAGCGACTTGGGTTTCATCCTGCCTCGTGCACGGCGCGCGTGAGTGAGCCGGTTGGGTGAGTGCGCGAGTGAGTGCTTTTGGTGAGTGAGATGGTGGGTGAGTGGGTCGATGGGCGAGTGGGAGGCTTGATGAGTGATCGAGCTGGCGAATTAGCGAGCGAGTGGAGTGGTTGGTGAGTGAGTGGACGGGTTGGTGAGTGAGTGGACGAGTTGGTGAGCGAGTGGAGTGGTTGGTGAGCGAGTGGAGTGGTTGGTGAGCGAGTGGACGGGTTGGTGAGCGAGTGGACGGGTTGGTGAGTGAGTGGACGGATTGGTGAGCGAGTGGAGTGGTTGGTGAGCGAGTGGAGTGGTTGGTGAGCGAGTGGACGGGTTGGTGAGCGAGTGGACGGGTTGGTGAGTGAGTGGACGGATTGGTGAGCGAGTGGAGTGGTTGGCGAGCGAGTGGACGAGTTAGTGAGCGAGTGGACGGGTTGGCGAGTGAGTGGAGTGGTTGGTGAGCGAGTGGACGGGTTGGTGAGCGAGTGGAGTGGTTGGTCAGCGATTGGACGGGTTGGTGAGCGAGTGGAGTGGTTGGCGAGCGAGTGGACGAGTTGGTGAGCGAGTGGACGAGTTGGTGAGCGAGTGGAGTGGTTGGCGAGCGAGTGGACGAGTTAGTGAGCGAGTGGACGGGTTGGCGAGTGAGTGGAGTGGTTGGTGAGCGAGTGGACGAGTTGGTGAGCGAGTGGAGTGGTTGGTGAGCGATTGGACGGGTTGGTGAGCGAGTGGAGTGTTTGGTGAGCGAGTGGACGGGTTGGCGAGTGAGTGGAGTGGTTGGTGAGTGAGTGGACGAGTTGGTGAGCGAGTGGACGGGTTGGTGAGCGAGTGGAGTGGTTGGTGAGCGATTGGACGGGTTGGTGAGCGAGTGGAGTGTTTGGTGAGCGAGTGGAGTGGTTGGCGAGTGAGTGGAGTGGTTGGTGAGCGAGTGGACGGGTTGGCGAGTGAGTGGAGTGGTTGGCGAGTGAGTGGAGTGGTTGGTGAGCGAGTGGACGAGTTGGCGAGTGAGTGGAGTGGTTGGTGAGCGAGTGGACGGGTTGGTGAGCGAGTGGAGTGGTTGGTGAGCGAGTGGACGAGTTGGCGAGTGAGTGGAGTGGTTGGTGAGCGAGTGGACGGGTTGGTGAGCGAGTGGACGGGTTGGTGAGCGAGTGGACGGGTTGGCGAGTGAGTGGAGTGGTTGGTGAGTGAGTGGAGTGGTTGGTGAGTGGAGTGGTTGGCGAGCGAGTGGACGGGTTGGCGAGCGAGTGAGTGTTCGCGTCGCAGTAGACAGCGAGCGAAGGCGCTTTGATCGCCCCGCTCTGCCCGAGCCCTCTCTCTCTCTCCCTCCACCGGCGCGGCGGCTCCTCCTCTTCCCAGCGCTTCTTCGAGCGGCGATCTCTCTTCCTTCGCGACCTCTCTTCTCGAATCTCTGACGAGGCTGGCGACTCGCTGCTTCCCCCAGCGCGCAGGGGGAAGCAGCGGTCTGACGCTGCTGGAGCGTGGCTCTGCGAGTCGCCTCGCTTGCACTGTCGGGAGGAGAGTCCGGTCGGGGTGAATGGACGCGCAGCTGCATTAACCGGGGCGGGCGCTGGAAAAATTCGAACCGCGGCGCTCTCGCTCGAAACCCCGTCACCGCCCCCAGACCTGCATCGTTGATCTGCTGCTTGACTCCCTCCTGAACACGCGGCTCGAGACTGAGCGAGGACACCCGCGCTATTCTCTCGTTCTCCTATCAATACCAACCACACCCCCCTCCATCCTCGCCACTCATCATCAACAACAACAACAATAGTCGTCATCGCATTCATCGCCGCGATCAATCTGCCACGTCACCGGTTATTTGGCGGAACCCTCACAGTCATATCCGCGCTCAAGTCAAGACACGTGTCTGCCCTCCTTGGCGATGACGGCCGCGACAGTGCTGTTTGTTGCTCGCCGCTTGACACGTGATTTGGGCTTGCGTTGAGCAATTCGTTTGTTAGTATATATATGTTAATAAATCATCCAGATCCACCGCCACCATCAATAATCGCGGTCATCAGCAGCAGCCTCGCGGCCGGCAACCCGCAACGTCTCCCTTCACCCATAGCGACACTCCGCCGTTATTGCGAGGACGATGATGAGGATGAGGAGGAGGAGGATGATGAGGAGGATGAGGAAGGAGGATGAGGAGGAGGATGAGGAGGAGGATGATGAGGATGAGGAGGACGATGATGATGAGGATGATGATGAGGAGGAGGATGATGATGATGATAATGAGGATGAGGAGGAGGACGATGATGATGATGAGGATGAGGAGGAGGACGATGAGGATGAGGAGGAGGACGATGAGGATGAGGACGATGATGATGAGGATGATGAGGAGGAGGACGATGAGGATGAGGACGATGATGATGAGGATGAGGAGGATGATGAGGATGAGGAGGAGGACGATGAAGATGAGGAGGATGATGAGGAGGATTATGAGGATGAGGAGGAGGACGATGAAGATGAGGAGGAGGACGATGATGATGAGGATGAGATGGCGTTGTGTTCCGTCGTCACGCGAGCGTGGACGTGGGGGTAGCGGGGGGGGGGGGGGTTGTTAGGGGGCGAGATCAGTGAAAGAGCGCCCGGCGCAATTGCTGAAGTGTGGAAAGGGGCCGATAGAGGAAGCCAGAGAGCACGCAGAGAGAGCACAGAGAGAGTACAGAGAGAGAGCACAGAGAGAGTACAGAGAGAGTACAGAGAGAGAGTAAAGAGAGAGCACAGAGAGAGTACAGAGAGAGTGCAGAGAGAGTACAGAGAACACAGAGGGAGTACAGAGAGAGCACAGAGAGAGCACAGAGAGAGAGTACAGAGAGAGTACAGAGAGAGTACAGAGAGAGTACAGAGAGAGTACAGAGAGAGTACAGAGAGTACAGAGAGAGTACAGAGAGATAGTACAGAGAGAGTACAGAGAGAGTACAGAGAGAGAGTACAGAGAGTACAGAGAGAGTACAGAGAGAGTACAGAGAGAGTACAGAGAGTACAGAGAGCACAGAGAGAGTACAGAGAGAGTACAGAGAGAGTACAGAGAGAGAACAGACAGAGCAGAGAGAGAGTACAGAGAGAGTACAGAGAGAGTACAGAGAGAGTACAGAGAGAGCACAGAGAGTACAGAGAGAGTACAGAGAGAGTACAGATTACAGAGAGAGAGTACAGAGAGAGTACAGAGAGAGTATAGAGAGAGTACAGAGAGAGTACAGAGAGAGCACAGATAGAGTCAGAGTACAGAGAGAGTACAGAGAGAGCAAAGAGAGAGTACAGAGAGAGCACAGAGAGAGTACAGAGAGAGCACAGAGAGAGAACAGAGAGAGAGCACAGAGAGAGCACAGAGAGAGTACAGAGAGAGAGTACAGAGAATACAGAGAGAGTACAGAGAGAGCACAGAGAGAGCACAGAGAGAGTACAGAGAGTACAGAGAGAGTAGAGAGAGTACAGAGAGAGTACAGAGAGAGTACAGAGAGAGAAAAGACAGAGCAGAGAGAGAGTACAGAGAGAGTACAGAGAGAGAGTACAGAGAGAGTACAGAGAGAGCACAGAGAGTACAGAGAGAGTACAGAGAGAGTACAGGGAGAGTACAGAGTACAGAGAGAGTACAGTGAGAGTACAGAGAGAGTACAGAGAGAGTACAGAGATAGACTACAGAGAGAGTACAGAGAGAGAACAGACAGAGCAGAGAGAGAGTACAGAGAGAGTACAGAGAGAGTACAGAGAGAGAACAGACAGAGCAGAGAGAGAGTACAGAGAGAGTACAGAGAGAGTACAGAGTACAGAGAGAGTACAGACAGAGTACAGAGAGAGTACAGAGAGAGCACAGAGAGAGTACAGAGAGAGTACAGAGAGAGTACAGAGAGAGTACAGAGAGAGCAGAGAGAGAGTACAGAGAGAGTACAGAGAGAGCACAGAGAGTACAGAGAGAGTACAGAGAGAGTACAGAGAGAGCACAGAGAGTACAGAGAGAGTACAGAGAGAGTACAGAGAGAGCACAGAGAGTACAGAGAGAGTACAGAGAGAGTACAGAGAGAGCACAGAGAGTACAGAGAGAGTACAGAGAGTACAGAGAGAGTACAGAGAGAGTACAGAGAGATCACAGAGAGTACAGAGAGAGTACAGAGAGAGTACAGAGAGAGCAGAGAGAGAGTACAGAGAGAGTACAGAGAGAGTACAGAGAGATCACAGAGAGTACAGAGAGCGTACAGAGAGAGTACAGAGAGAGTACAGAGAGAGCACAGAGTGTACAGAGAGAGTACAGAGAGTACAGAGAGAGTACAGAGAGAGTACAGAGAGAGTACAGAGAGTACAGAGAGAGTACAGAGAGAGTACAGAGAGAGCACAGAGAGTACAGAGAGAGTACAGAGAGAGCACAGAGAGAGTACAGAGAGAGTATAGAGAGAGTACAGAGAGAGCACAGAGAGTACAGAGAGAGTACAGAGAGAGTACAGAGAGTACAGAGAGAGTACAGAGAGAGTACAGAGAGAGCACAGAGAGCACAGAGAGAGTACAGAGAGAGTATAGAGAGAGTACAGAGAGAGCACAGAGAGTACAGAGAGAGTACAGAGAGAGTACAGAGAGAGTACAGAGAGAGAGTACAGAGAGAGTACAGAGAGAGTACAGAGAGAGAGTACAGAGAGAGTACAGAGAGAGTACAGAGAGAGTACAGAGTACAGAGAGAGTACAGAGAGAGCACAGAGAGTACAGAGAGAGTACAGAGAGAGTACAGAGAGAGCACAGAGAGTACAGAGAGAGTACAGAGAGTACAGAGAGAGTACAGAGAGAGTACAGAGAGATCACAGAGAGTACAGAGAGAGTACAGAGAGAGTACAGAGAGAGCAGAGAGAGAGTACAGAGAGAGTACAGAGAGAGTACAGAGAGATCACAGAGAGTACAGAGAGAGTACAGAGAGAGTACAGAGAGAGTACAGAGAGAGCACAGAGTGTACAGAGAGAGTACAGAGAGAGTACAGAGAGAGTACAGAGAGAGTACAGAGAGAGTACAGAGAGTACAGAGAGAGTACAGAGAGAGTACAGAGAGAGCACAGAGAGTACAGAGAGAGTACAGAGAGAGCACAGAGAGAGTACAGAGAGAGTATAGAGAGAGTACAGAGAGAGCACAGAGAGTACAGAGAGAGTACAGAGAGAGTACAGAGAGAGTACAGAGAGTACAGAGAGAGTACAGAGAGAGTACAGAGAGAGCACAGAGAGCACAGAGAGAGTACAGAGAGAGTATAGAGAGAGTACAGAGAGAGCACAGAGAGTACAGAGAGAGTACAGAGAGAGTACAGAGAGAGTACAGAGAGTACAGAGAGAGTACAGAGAGAGTACAGAGAGAGAGTACAGAGAGAGTACAGAGAGAGTACAGAGAGAGTACAGAGAGAGAGTACAGAGAGAGTACAGAGAGAGTACAGAGAGAGAGTACAGAGAGAGTACAGAGAGAGTACAGAGAGAGTACAGAGTACAGAGAGAGTACAGAGAGAGCACGCAGAGCACGCTGGGCAGGAGTGGGAGCTGATAAGCGCAGCGGCCCGCGTCTAAGAGAGGGAGAGGGGGTGCCGTGTGCCCGTGAGTGTACGTGTGAGTGTGTGTACGTGTGTGTGAGTGTGTGTGTACGTGTGAGTGTGTCTGTACCTGTGAGTGTGTGTGTGCGTGTGAGTGTGTGTACGTGTGAGTGTGTGTGTACGTGTGAGTGTGTGTGTACGTGTGAGTGTGTGTACGTGTGAGTGTGTGTGTACGTGTGAGTGTGTGTACGTGTGTGAGTGTGTGTACGTGTGAGTGTGTGTGTACGTGTGAGTGTGTGTGTACGTGTGAGTGTGTGTGCGTGTGTGTGTACGTGTGAGTGTATGTGTACGTGTGAGTGTATGTGTACGTGTGCGTGTGTGTGCGTGTGTGTGTACGTGTGAGTGTGTGTGCGTGTGTGTGTACGTGTGAGTGTGTGTGAGTGTGTGTGTACGTGTGAGTGTGTGTGCGTGTTAGTGTGTGTGTACGTGTGAGTGTGTGTGCGTGTGAGTGTGTGTGTACGTGTGAGTGTGTGTGTACGTGTGAGTGTGTGTACGTGTGTGTACGTGTGAGTGTGTGTACGTGTGAGTGTGTGTGTACGTGTGAGTGTGTGTGTACGTGCGCGTGAGTATGTGTGAGTATGTGTGTGTATGTGCGCGTGAGTATGTGTGTGTATGTATGTGCGGGGAGACAAAGGCGGCATGGTGCTGGTCACTCACCCCCTCGTGTACGATTCCGGCCTTTATAGGCGCTCACTAACAGCACTTGCCCCTACAGTCTGTTAGGGCTATACGGGGAAAGTTTGTGTTTTTTTTGTATGTGAAGGCATGAATGGGGAGCGGTGGCGCATTGGTTAGCGCAAAGCGCTGCAAACTCAGCCACCCTAGTGACGAATATCTGAACCGATCGTGGGCCTCCTCCAGGTCGACTCAGCCTCAAATATATAGCCTGGTGCGATGTGTAAACATCGTCACTGGTGAGACAAAGGCGGCCGGTGGTGGAACTGGCTACCACCTCCTCGAGTGTCGTTCCGGCCTTCATAGGCGCCACTGGCTAACAGGACTTGCCCCAACAGTCTGTTGAGGCGACACGCGGGGTGCGTCGACACTCTCCTGCCGAGGTCTCTTAACGCCGAGAGAATGCGGCAACTCTCGATTATCCACGGGCGGATTATCCGGATTGCGAGTTTCCTTATTTCATTATTCATCAAGGAGAGCCACGCTGCGTCGTTTGACTCTTCCCCCCTACCCCCAACTCACGAGTTGTGTTTATTATTATTATTATCATCATGATACACGTGTGGGAGAAGACCTTAGCACCCGGAGAAAACCCCCAAGCATTGCACGAGGGTGCAACACTCTATCCCCCTTACAGATGGAAACGCACGGTGTGTGTAGGTGCGAGTGTAACCGTGTTGGAGTGTGTGTATGTACGAGTGTAACCGTGTTGGAGTGTGTGTATGTACGAGTGTAACCGTGTTGGAGTGTGTGTAGGTGAGAGTGTAACCGTGTTGGAGTGTGTGTATGTACGAGTGTAACCGTGTTGGAGTGTGTGTATGTACGAGTGTAACCGTGTTGGAGTGTGTGTAGGTGAGAGTGTAACCGTGTTGGAGTGTGTGTAGGTGAGAGTGTAACCGTGTTGGAGTGTGTGTATGTACGAGTGTAACCGTGTTGGAGTGTGTGTATGTACGAGTGTAACCGTGTTGGAGTGTGTGTATGTACGAGTGTAACCGTGTTGGAGTGTGTGTATGTACGAGTGTAACCGTGTTGGAGTGTGTGTAGGTGTGAGTGTAACCGTGTTGGAGTGTGTGTATGTACGAGTGTAACCGTGTTGGAGTGTGTGTAGGTGAGAGTGTAACCGTGTTGGAGTGTGTGTAGGTGAGAGTGTAACCGTATTGGAGTGTGTGTATGTACGAGTGTAACCGTGTTGGAGTGTGTGTATGTACGAGTGTAACCGTGTTGGAGTGTGTGTATGTACGAGTGTAACTGTGTTGGAGTGTGTGTATGTACGAGTGTAACCATGTTGGAGTGTGTGTATGTACGAGTGTAACCGTGTTGGAGTGTGTGTATGTACGAGTGTAACTGTGTTGAGTTTATGGCGCCATCGTTCTCCGTGCGGCCCGCAAGAGCGAGGAGCTGTCCCGTCAGCACCCCAGAGGAGCGGTGGCGCGGTGGTTGTCCCGCCGCGCCACGAATCCGCCCACCGCGAGTTCGATTCTCGCTCGTGGCCAACGATCGTGACGAATATTTGAAGCGGTCCCAGGCTTCTCTCACCCACTAAGTCGACTCAGCCTTAAAATCGAGAACCTTATGCCGTGTGTGAACGTCGTCACTGGGGAGACAAAGGCGACCGGGCGTGGTGCTGGCCTCCCACCCCCTCGTGTGCCGCTGTTTGTATTCGCTGCTATGAGTACAATGCCCCGCTGATCTCGTCAACGAGAGTAAACCATCATCGCGCAAACCTCCGCTCATCCTCACAGCGGCGTCTCTTGACTCACCATCGCACACAGACGACGGTGGAGGTCACCGCATCGCGCGGCGCTTTCAGACGCGCTTCTGTGGCCGTCTGGAACGCCTCTTCCCTCCGATATTAAGAAAGCCACTGGGAGTTCTGCACTTTAAAACTACGATTGAAAAGTAATTTCATTGAAACTGCCTGTTTTTTTGCGTTTAGTTATTTGTCTCACGTACGGTGCGAAAGAAGTTCAACGTTGCGAACACTGCGAGGCTGCTCAACGCGAGCACAACATCGCCGAACAATATCTCATTACTCCGGCCGCTCGCAGGCACCAAATGTAAAATTGTTTGAGCGTGGGCTTAGAACGGGAATAATGTTGCGGCTTGGCTAATTGGCGCTCATTAACGCGACGCACGCGCGTGATGAATACTCTCCGTGTGTGTGTGTGCAGCAGCAGTTCTAAGGATATTAGCCCCGTGCCGTGTATTGCAGTGCACTCGTACCATGTACACCTGCGTGTACCTGCGTGTACCTGCGTGTACTTGCGTGTGCCTGCGTGTGCCTGCGTGTACCTGCGTGTACCTGCGTGTACCTGCGTGTGCCTGCGTGTACCTGCGTGTGCCTGCGTGTGCCTGCGTGTACCTGCGTGCGCACAAGCGTGGGTTCGACTCGGCCACAAATGAGTACCTGGTGCGGTGTTGTGAACATCGCCACTGGGGATACAAAGGCGACCGGGCGAGGTGCTGGCCACCCACCCCCTCGTGTGCCGTGCCAGGCTTCACAGGTGCTGCTCGCTAACAGCACTTGCCCCAACAGTCTGTTAAGGCCGGGTGGTCTTTGTCTTTATTCGCTAACAGCACTTGCCCAACAGCCTGTTCGAGGCTGTACGGGGGACCTTTGTGTTTGGTGGCGCTGCGCTACGAATCCGGGCCACCCGAGCTCCATTGAACAACACGGTCAATAACAGTGGCGAATGATCGAACCGGACCCGGACCTCTGTGCCCTAGGTCGACTCAGCCTTAAAAATGAGTTCCTGGTGCAATCTCTAAACATCACCACTGGGGAGACAAAGGCGGACGGGCGTGGTGCTGGGCACTCACCCCCTCGTGTGTCACAGTGCCGGCCTTCATCGGTGATACTCGCTAACAGCACTTGCCCCAAAAGCCCGTTAAGGCTATACGGGGGAGCTTTGTCTTTGTCTGTGTGTGTATAAGTGTATTGTACTGCATTGACAAGAGGATCGTCATAATTTCCACGATCAATAAATGCAATAATCATCTTCATTGATGTCGTGATCGATATTGTAATGCTCCGCGATCATTATCATTACCAGTCAGCACCCATGATCAAAGCGTTCGGGATGCGCCCGATCTCACCAGACCTGGGAATAAGCTAAGCGGGGGTTGAGCCTGGACAATGCTCGGATGAGCGACTACCGTATACAGGCGCGACCCGAGTGGCCATGGTCAGATACCCGTCATGACCAGCGAGGCAAGGGTGGTGGTGGTGGGATGATGCGGGGGGGAAGGGGAGTTGAGACTCATCCAACAGTGGATAGATAATAACGGGCAGTGCACGTGCGGACATTCACGGAGTGTTTACACAGCACGCGTGTGTTGGCAGGGAGCGACTGAACACAAACAGAAAAACCCTCTAATCGATCTCACAGTAACTCAGCTCGCTGGCCCTTATACACACGATTGTTAATGGCGTGCCAGCTGAGGAATGGAACGCGGAAAAGGGAATCCATTCATGGGAGATGGAGCAATGACGTCAACCAATGTATTATTATAACCACCACCACCCTCCTTAATCCAAGAGATCATCACTGAGCTTCGAGACTCTCTTGTACAATCGGAATATTGATTTATTTTTCAGGAGGAATCCGATGAGCTACAAACCTCTTTATTTTGTACCCAGAGATGTCAGAGCAAGTTCACAGATGTCCAGTGGGGTCCTGCCAAGCTTTGGCAGTAGGGGGAGGTGTTGCTGCTGCTGCTGTTGCTTGATGTAATTACCAATTGTGCGCTGCGCGTGCGGGGTAATTTCTCAATGCGCGCCGGTCACTCCGCGTGCGTTTCAGTTTCATTTCATTTATTAGGTAGAGCCCTGTGAGCCACGCAGCTTTTGACTCGGGTGCAACCGCAACAAACAAAAACATGAACACGAAACATCTTACAGTGACTACAACGCAGCAGAGCAATCCAGGATAAAATCCAGGAAAAAAAATCCAGCGTATGGGGGTTTAGCATTTGGAATCAGCTCGTGTGCAGGGGTGCCCGTGAGATATTCATATTCCAGTAGACTCCGTTTAAGCCATCGGAGCAGCACAAGAAAGCGGGTCCCGCTGAGAATGGCGGCCAAGAACGTTGACACGGGAGGGCTGAGCCACTGTCTACGGAGTCCGCAGTGTCACGGAGTCAGGCACAAAATGCACACCAACCACTGCCCGCCCCCCACACAGACCTTCAGGCTACGCTTCCACCGCCCATATGAGAGACGCAGTGCCACCCGATGATGACAACCCTGCCAAGGCACGGCCTTTGCCCCCCCCCCCCTCCCTCTCTCAGTTGCCACAACATTGCTCCTTGGCCAGAAACTCCATAAACAGAACTTCCCCTTCTTCGCTCTCGTCAAACTGCCTCCCTAATGAACACATTGTCAGCGAACTCACCGATTCTGGTCTTCAGGCCTTCACATGCTGAGCACGCGCATGGACATATCCTAACTTCACCGCACGCCTTGTAGGTACTGAGTCTCTGAGCTGCAGTGATTGTCGAATAGATGTACTAATGTCGGATATGGCTGTTTCTCACAATTGCACGCAATCAAAAAATGTGAGGACTCAGGAGACACCAGGATGGGAGTGTCATTTGCGAGGGCAATAACTTGTCAACAGAATTACAAAAGCAAAACTGAATCAATTAAAGCAACGGTAATGTAACGAACAGAAATCGGTACGGGAACAACTCCTTCCTTCGAGAAATGGAACAGATTGCACAGGACGCAAATCGTGTTGAGGCTGATAGTAGCACAGTGACACGTTCATTTACAGAAGTAGTGCACAAAGATGTAGGGTGACGATTGTACTGAATGTGCGAACGGGCAACGATATATGTCAAAGGCAATCGCAAAGGGAAGTTTTCACACAACATTGGCGGTCACATGGGGAGACCTTCATCCAGCAGTGGATTGACCATGGCCCATGGCGATGATGAAATCAAGGGTGTAATTAGAAGGACGATGATTGTTATTTTGGGTCTCATATAATCCGGTAGCACCGTCGTTCCCGTGAGCTTAAGAGCCAATTACGAACCCAGCGAGCGCGTGCACACATCAGCGATCACGGACAACTCGGGGAACACGAGGAAATGAAAGTGCGCGAGAGTCTTGGGGAGAGAGAGCAAAGGGGAGATGGGGAGAGCAGTGGGGGGGCGTGGAGAGAGAGGGAGGGAGGCAGTTTCGTGTCTCAGAGGCAAGCGAGGGAGAGGCGAGGTGGAAATGGCGACAGAGCACGGGGCCACGTGTAACAAGCGCTCGGCCTTTGCGCTTTGCGCACGGAAAATCAATCAGCAGCAGCAGCAGGTGAAGAAGAAGAATAAGAGGACGAGGAACTGCGCTGTTGTTCCTCTCGGCTCAGGTGGCCACCGTTCATGTCAATTGACAGCAGCGGCGGTGCAGCCATAGACAACCTGCGGCCCCGTTTCGTCGTCGCTGGGACTCATCGGCACAGGGTAGCCACCGATGCTCACTGCCGCAAAGGCGTTTCGCGGAGTTCTGGATTCCGTCACGTGGGGTTCAGTAAATGGTTCGACTAATGGGATCGGAGCGGATCCTTTGCGGGCGAATCTCGTGGTTGCTCGCCTTAAGCGCTCAATTGGTAGGCAAAATGAGACGTGGGGGAGGGGGCGTGGGGGAGGGTGTGGGGCGTGGGGGGGGGGGTCCTCAGTGGTGTTTGCCGGATTGTTCCCGCGTGCTGTTCAGCACGAGGTCCGACGGTTTTGCTCTGCGTGCGGGGAGCTTCTTCGGAAAGCGAAGCCGTTCCCGAGTGTGAGTTCCCGAAGAAAGAAAGTTATTTAAAGAAAAAAAGTCACCACGCATGGATTCTGATTCGTGACGAATGACGAAACGTCTCAAGCTCGCGCGGTGAGGTGACGTCACGCCCCTGTGACGCGCGACGTCGCGATGTGACGTCACTCTTGAAGTCGTCATTGGAAAGGGGGAGGCAACAGAGCAAAATGGCCGCATTTCGAGCCTCGGTTTTTTTTCTCTCTCTCATCCGACGAATCGTGTCAATTCGTAGAATCGTGACAATTCGTAGAATCGTGACAATTCGTAGAATCGTGACAATTCGTAGAATCGTGACAATTCGTAGAATCGTGACAATTCGTAGAATCGTGACAATTCGTAGAATCGTGACAATTCGTCGAATTGAAGCAATTGGCGGGACCCCGGGGTCCCATCACTGCCCCGGGGTGGGAAAACCCGCGTAGCGACACGAGTCTCGCTACCTTACCGACAACTAGTGGTCAATCGATTGGCCTCGTCGAGAGCTACTCGGGGCACAAAGTTTCGTAAAAAGTTGAAAAATTACATAAACACGTTAAATTCACTACCTGGGGGGCGGCGGGGCTTGCCTTGTCAAAGAAGCTGAGGGTCGACGGCTGACCGGAAGGCGTCGCTGAGGATCGACGGCTGACCGGAGGGCGTCGCTGAGGATCGACGGCCGACCGGAAGGCGTCGCTGAGGATCGACGGCCGACCGGAGGGCGTCGTCGCCACGCGCGACTGCGGCGGACGCCCCCCGGGGCTCGCGTTTGGCCGGTGGGGTGGCGCCCATCGTGTTGATCGCCGCCTGCTGCTGGCGCTTGTTGGCGCGAGTCTGGGCGGGGGGCGCGTTGCTGTCGGGGTCACGAGTGGGCGGACTGAAACATAATAATTATTATTGACCTGATTGTTGCGGGACCCCGGGGTCCCACCAAATGATTTAATTGTGAGGTTGCGGTGGTGGAATGGGGGGGGGGGCGAGGGGGGGGTCAAAGGGGGAGGAGGAGGGGGGCAGTGGGGGGTGGTGGAGAGGTGAGATCCCACATCAGCGGTGTCCGTTCCGTCACTCAAGCCAGGTTGAGCAACTTCGTGCCTCGTTGATGTCAGTCGCCCCCGGGACAACAGCGGCGCGGGAGGCGGTCGCGCGTAGAACGCGCCACCGCCTCGCTATTCAAAGCAAGTCGCCTGGAAATCACTCCTCTGCATGTCGCCTCATTGTGTCGCTTCTTCATTGATTGATTTGACACTCAGCCAAACACCCAGCCAGACATCCAGCCAGCCAGAAACTCAGACATTCAGACAGACAGCCAGCCAGACACTCAAACGCTAAGACACTCAGACACCCAGCCAGCAAGCTAGACACTCAGACACCCAGCCAGCCAGACACTCAGACATCCAGATAGCCAGCCATACACTCAGACATTCAGACAGACACCCAGCCAGACACTCAGACATTCAGACAGACAGACAGCCAGACACTCAGACACCCAGCCAGACACTCAGACACCCAGCCAGCCAACCAGACACTCAGCCAGACACTCAGCCACCCAGACAGCCAACCAGATACCCAGACAAACACTCAGATACCCAGCCAGACACCCAGCCAGTCACTCAGACACCCAGCCAGACACCCAGCCAGACACTCAGACACCCAACCAGACACCCAGCCAGACACTCAGACACCCAGACAGCCAACCAGACACCCAGCGAGACACTCAGACACCCAGACAGCCAACCAGACACCCAGCCAGACACTCAGACACCCAGCCAGCCAACCAGACACCCAGCCAGACACTCAGGCACCCAGACAGCCAGCACAGCCCGGCAACCCCTTCTTCTCGAAGCAGCACCTCGTCTTATTCCACGTCATAATCATCATTACGACTGACTATAACTACGTTTTTTCATGGTTTTATTTGACCATGTAAGGCCCCACTGAGCTATGTAGCTATTTTTAGAAGCGACCTGTGCAGCACTAATGATAGCTCACCGAAGCGGCGTATGACCACCACGTGGCAATGTAGAGCAGTGGCCAAAATAATCTCAAAGCGCGATGTTCATTCTCAATGTGGAGGGAAAAAAACCCGGGAGGACCCAGAGAAAAATCCACGCGACCGCGGGGATAAGAGACACGCAAACCCCACATGTACAGCGGCGGGCATCGTCAGGGTCGGGATCGAACCCACGAACCTCCTGCAGACCAGGCGAGGTCGTTAACATCTCCTAGCCGCCATGGCCCCCGAAACGCCGACTCCTGCGGCTTTGACCAATCCGAGACGAGATTATCATCGCGCGGGGCATTTGATGACACCACCCGCTCGTCCGTGAACCTCTCGCGCGGACTGCTGCAGCCTCTCACGGTGCTGCTGCTGCTGCAACTGCTGTTGCAACTGCTGCTGCAACTGCTGCTGCAACTGCTGCTGCTGCAACTGCTGCTGCTGCAACTGCTGAAACTGCTGCAGTTGCTGCGTCCTTCGCGCTCTGCCCCTGCTCGCTGGGCTCTGCGTGAAGGATGCAGCTCGGGCGGGGAGGTGACTGGGGGGGGGGGGTCGAGAGGGTCTCGCTGTGTGTGCGTGGTGTGGTGTGTAGTGCGTGGTGTGTAGTGTGGTGTGGTGTGTTGTGTCTGTGGTGTGTTGTGTGGTGCGGTGTGTGGTGTGTGTGGGGTGGTGCGTGGTGTGGTGTGTGGTGCGGTGTGTGTGGTGTGGTGTGGTTCGTGGTGTGGTGTGTAGGGCGTGGTGTGGTGTGTGTGGTGTGTAGTGCGTGGTGTCTGTGGTGTGGTGTGGTGCGTGGTGTGGTGTGTGTGGGGTGTGTGGTGCGTGGTGTGTTGTGTGGTGTGGTGTGTGTGGGGTGTGTAGTGCGTGGTGTGTAGTGCGTGGTGTCTGTGGTGTGGTGTGTGTGGTGTGGGGTGTGGTGTGTTGCGTGGTGTGGTGTGTAGTGCGTGGTGTGGTATAGTACGTGGTGTGGTGCGTGGTGTGGTGCATGCTGTGGGGCGTGGCGTGGCGTGTGGTGTGATGCATGGTGTCCCTGGTGGGAGCGGTAGTGTCGTGGTTAGTGCGCTGCGCTACGAACCTGACAACACGAGTTCGATTCCCGCTCACGGTCAAACACCAATGACGATTATCTGAATCGGTCCTGGGCCTCGCCTAGGTCGACTCAGCCTCAATTGAGTATTCTATGCGGTGTGCAAACATCGCCACTGGGGAGACAAAGGCGGCCCGGCGTGGTGCTGGCCACCCACCCCCTCGTGTGCCGTGTCAGCCTTCACAGGTGCTACTCGCTAACAGCACTTGCTCCAACAGTCTGTGCAGGCTATACGGGGGATCTTTGTCTTTGGTGTCACAACCCGATCTCCACATTCTCCGCCACGGATTTCATCAGCCGGGCCAAGAAACGACGTTGCCGCACCCGGCACACCGCGTCCAGTATTCTCTATCCCCTGTGTCCCGTGGCTCCTCGTCACGTGCCACGTATCCATCCAGCGGCAAAATAAACCTCCGAGTCCGCCTCTCCGTGCAATGTTTGAGTCGTTACACACCGCGCGTGCCTGATGATCGCTAAACAGTAGCCCCGACAAATTATTGTCGAGTTGTACATCATTGGTTTTTTTTGGGGGGTAAATATTCGTACAATGTTACGGTTGCTGCTCTGTTCGTCAATCCACTGCTGGATGAGAGCCAACTCTCAGCAGGCATGGCAGGCGTTGGCGCCACTGAATCTTTACGCTGATTAATTCTGTCTCTCGGTATAAGTTGCAAGAAAATATAACACGAAGGAGAAGCCTAATACTTGCGAGTGCAGCTGGTGGACTAATGCTCAGTGCAGGCTTCGCATCTCATGAATGTGGTTGCAGTGTAGAGTGAACTCACCCAGCTCACTGTGTTGGCTGATTATCCCAATGGATAGGCGCGACTAACCGGGTGTCAGTCAGAGGGAGGCAGGGAGGGAGCTTGCGAGAATTATACTCAGACAAGCGGCATGACCCCGATGTCCGAATCCACTCTACGTGACTCTCTTTATCTCTATAAATGCGTTCGATCCCGACCCTGACGCCTGCTGCTGTATATTTGCGGTGTCTCTCTCTCCCCGTGGTCGCGTGGATTTTTTTGTATCGCGGTTCTCCGGTTTTTCCCCTCCACATGCAGAATTAACACCACGCGTTTCGAGTGTTTTACTGCTCTAAACGTCCACGTGGTGATACACTTCGCTGAGCTATCGTTCACGGCCAGGTCGCTTCTGAACAATAATTCTCTCGCTCACTGGGCCTTACCTGGTCAAAATAAACTAAATATTATAGTTAGTTTAAGATGAATAACTGTGCTTCACCTAGAGTACTAGTGCTGCATGGACAGGGTTGGGAGCGGGGTCATTAAGCTACCCGCCCCGTTGTTTCAACTGCCGCGACTGGAGATCGCACCGGCGACAACGACCGTGCAAGTCCAGGGCTCCCACCACAACCCACGGGCGAGCCGCAATGCGCCTCGCTGGTCCCTTCGAGGAGCGTGAACCATCACCACGTGATCTCCCGATGGCTGCTGCCATCTCACACAGACGACGGTGGCGGTCACCGCATCGCGTGGCGCTTTCAGACGCGCTTCTGCGGCCGTCTGGAACGCCTCTTCCTGCCGACATTAGGAAGCCTACTGGGAGCTGTGACACTTTTAAATGATGATCATCTAGAATAAATAATCAGGGGTGGGGAACCTTTTTTCCGCCAAGGGCCATTTGGACATTTACAACATCATTCGCGGGCCATACAAAATTATCAACTTAAAAATTAGCCTGTTATATTTGGTCAAACATTTAATTAACTCACCCCTAATGTAATGGCTGGACCTGCCAATTGATTTCGCGAGCCGTATACGGCCCGCGGGCCGGACGTTCCCCACCCCTGATTCTAGATTGACGAACTAATTTATTTAGAACTACTTTTTGTGTTGACTTTGTTATCTTTCCCCCGCACCTCCGATGAGCACGGTTGGCTACGTACGGTGAAAATAAATTCAACATACGTATATAGACTCACACAGAGACCCATAGACTCACACAGAGATCCATCGACTCACACAGAGACCCATAGACTCACACAGAGACCCATAGACTCACACAGAGACCCGTAGACTCACAAAGAGACCCGTAGACTCACACAGAGACCCATACACTCACACAGAGATATATTGACTCAAACAGAGACACATTGACTCACAGAGCCCCATAGATTCACACAGAGACTCATAGACTCACACAGAGACCCATAGACTCACACAGAGACCCATAGACTCACACAGAGACCCATAGACTCACACAGAGACCAATAGACTCACACAGAGTCCCATAGATTCACACAGAGACCCATAGACTCACACAGAGACCCATAGACTCACACAGAGACACATAGATTCACACAGAGACACATAGATTCACACAGAGACACATAGATTCACACAGAGACCCATAGACTCACACAGAAACTGCCTCGTGACGTCAATCACGTTGCACTGCGCCTCTTGAGCTGTCGAGGCGTTGTCTTTGTTACCGAAGTCGAAAAAACACACAAATCTCTCCTTCGTATTGTTGGTTTTCCGACCCCTGACCCTGGAGAAGAAGAACCAGGCACGCGAGGGGATGGGGGGAGTGGAGGGGGTGGAGGAGAGTGCAGAGAGAGGGGAGGGGTCTCCTTTGTTCAGGTAGACACAAACACTCCATCTTTGACCTTTGTTGAGTACGGAGACGCTTCCATGCTATTGTTAGACAACTTTGTTGATTGCGCCAAGATCGCTATCGCGTTGAGCTCTGCTGAATACACCGCGCGTCATCGCCACGTGATCCCTCGGTCGCTTTGCCGACGCCGCCGTGTGCCGTCTACCCCTCCCCTGGGTGTCTCCCCGGCAGTGTTCCCCACCCCCTGGGTGTCTCCCCGGCAGTGTTCCCCTGCCCCTGGGTGTCTCTCCGGCAGTGTTCCCCACCCCCTGGGTGTCTCCCCGGCAGTGTTCCCCTGCCCCTGGGTGTCTCTCCGGCAGTGTTCCCCTGCCCCTGGGTGTCTCTCCGGCAGTGTTCCCCACCCCCTGGGTGTCTCTCTCCGGCAGTGTTCCCCTGCCCCTGGGTGTCTCCCCGGCAGTGTTCCCCTCTCCCTGGGTGTCTCTCCCCGGCAGTGTTCCCCTGCCCCTGGGTGTCTCCCCGGCAGTGTTCCCCTGCCCCTGGGTGTCTCTCCCCGGCAGTGTTCCCCTGCCCCTGGGTGTCTCTCCGGCAGTGTTCCCCACCCCCTGGGTGTCTCCCCGGCAGTGTTCCCCACCCCTGGGTGTCTCTCCGGCAGTGTTCCCCTCTCCCTGGGTGTCTCTCCCCGGCAGTGTTCCCCACCCCTGGGTGTCTCTCCGGCAGTGTTCCCCTCTCCCTGGGTGTCTCTCCCCGGCAGTGTTCCCCACCCCTGGGTGTCTCTCCGGCAGTGTTCCCCTCTCCCTGGGTGTCTCTCCGGCAGTGTTCCCCTGCCCCTGGGTGTCTCTCCCCGGCAGTGTTCCCCGCTGCGCGGTGCCTTTCACGACCTCCTCCCCACGCACGCGGCTTCCCCGGCACCTGCAGCTTTCCTTTGTCCGGCGGGTCGTCAACAACAAAACCAGACGCAACGTCGCCTATTCAGCCAGCACCTTTGTCACTGCAAACATCGTGCGGCACCAAAGATGAGCAATGTAATTGCTCACGACGCTCGGGGCTTGGAAACGCCGCCGAGTCGAATGCGAGACGAGGCGGCGGGTAATTTGAGAGTTGCGTGTCGGCGAGCGGTGGCGCCGTGGTTGGCGCGCCGCGTTACGATCGCGGCGACCCCGGTTTGATTCCCGCTCACGGACAATAACAGTGGCGATCCGGTCCTGGTGGGCCTCCCCTGGATCGACTCGGCCTTAAATGCTGTACAGGAGGACGTGGAGCCGAGTGGACTTGCCGTTGACCGGTACCAGCGGTGTCAAGAAGGGCCTCTGTATAGGAGGCTCGTGAAGGACTCCTGGGCAGTTGGAGGCAGTCGCCCTCCAACAACAGCGGAGGGCAGAGGAGTGACGCTCACAACAACGGGCGGATCACTAGGCGGCTAAAACGCAACGAGTCGGCACAGTAGGGAGCTTAGCCGGTGCATCTGTTCGTCATCCTATGGCACCTGGGTCTGTTCCGTGGCTTCCTGCCAACGAGCATTCAACACTTGATGTAACCTCAAGGTGCACGTAGACTGGCACAAGCACTGTGGTGATGTCACCGCCACACATTGTCGAACGGTGCGTGCGTTTATGTTGCCCCAAGCGTCCAATAAGGCTACCGCGGGAATCTTTGTGTCTGCTTTGTGTGCGTGTGTTGGCAAGCGGTAGCGCAGCTGTTAGTGAGTGAACTGGGAACCCGGCGATCCGACTGCAGCGCTGGGGAGACGAAGGCGGCCGGGCGTGGTGCTGGCCGCCCACAACCACCCCCGGCCATCTGCCGCGATGACCTTCACAGGTCCTCGCTTAACAGCACTTGCCCTAACAGCCTGGGGGCGCTTTGCCTTTGTCTGCGTGCGTGCGTTCGCAGGCAAGAAAAACAGCTGCGGGCTGAATGCGTTGCGCTGCCGAAACTCCGCGTTTTGAAGCTGCCCAGCCCCCTGTCCGCTTCCACCCCTCCCCCATTCCACTCCACCCGCCCCCCACTTTCCCGCCCCCCACTTTCCCGCATGTAAATTTAGCCTCGCTTAGATATCGCGCTGTAATAGGCATCTTGTGGCACGCCGCTATCTCTCGCGCGCATTGCGAATGCTTTAACTCCTCTCCCGTCAGAGCAGGGAGACACTGCGGGTCCCCTCCCGCCCAGCACACCTGGGCAGGGTGGCACCTGTACACGGGTCACCTTGGCCGGGTGGCACCTGTACACGGGTCACCTGGGTGGGGTGGCACCTGTACACGGGTCACCTGGCAGGAGTGGCACCTGTACACGGGTCACCAGAAACGTGTTGCACCCATGCACTTCTTCTTGTGTACGGGAGGAGAGTCAATCCGCAGTTTTTCTGTGTTCACGTGGAGGTGACTGAGTGAGCCAGAGGGCGGCTTCAGGAGTGGCCTCGTGGTGAACAACTGTAATGCTGCTGCCGGCGAATGGTCGAGACGTAGACTCACATTGAGAATCACAGACTCACAAAGAGATCCATAGGCTCGCACAGACACTCATAGATTCACAAAGAGATCCAAAGGCTAACAAGACCTATAGACTCATCTGGACACCCACAGGCTCACATAAAACACCCATAGACTTACAGAGACCCACAGACATGCACGGATACCCACAGCCACACACATAGACCCACAGATACACACAGATCTACAGAAACGCACAAAAATCAATAGAAACCCACAGACACGCACAGATACCCACAATCAGGCATAGAAACCCACAGACACACACAGATCTACAGACACTCACAGAAACACACAGAGACCAACAGACACGCACAGCGATCTACAGACACGCACAGAAACACACAGAGACCAACAGACACGCACATAGATCTACAGACACGCACAGAAACACACAGAGACCCACAGACACACACAGATCTACAGACACGCACAGAAACACACAGAGACCAACAGACACGCACATAGATCTATAGACACGCCGAAAGACCTACAGACATGAAGAGAACCCCACAGGCATGTCCATAACCCACAGACACAGAGACCCACAGACACACAGAAACCTACAGAAACGCACATAGACCCACACACACGCTTAGAAACGGACAAACACACACAGAGACCCACAAACACACGCAGAAACCCACAAAGACCTACAGACACACACAGAGATCTACAGACAAGCCAAAAGACCCACCTACATGCAGAGAAACCCACAGACACGCACATAACCCACAGCCACGCACATAACCCACAGACACACAAAGACCCACAGACACACAGAGACCTACTGACACGCACACCCACAGACATGCAGAGACCTACAGACACGCACAGAGACCCACAGACATGCACAGAGGCATACAGACATTCGCAGAGACCCGCAGAGACCCATATACAGGCATAGAAACCCACAGACACGCATAGAGACCTACAGACACGCACAGAGACCCACAGACACGCACAGAGACCTACAGACACGCACAGCGACCCACAGACACGCACAGAGACCTACAGACACGCACAGAGACCTACAGACACGCACAGAGACCCACAGACACGCAGAGACCCACAATCAGGCATAGAAACCCACAGACACACACACAGACCTACAGACACGCACAGATACCTACAGACATGCACAGAGACCTACAGACACGCACAGCGACCTGCAGACACGCACAGGGACCTACAGACACCCACAGAGACCCAGAGACACGTACAGAAACCCACAGACACACACAGAATACTACAGCCACACACAGAGACCCAGAGACATGCGGAGCGAAGTTCTTCCTCCTTCTCCTCCTTCGGTACAGATCTCGTGTATGGTCCAGATCTCGTGTAGTCCAGATCTCGTGTATGGTCCAGATCTCGTGTATGGTCCAGATCTCATGCACGATTCATATCTCGTGTATGGTCCAGATCTCGTGTACAGTCCAGATCTCGTGTATGGTCCAGATCTCGTGTACAGTCCAGATCTCGTGTACTGTACAGATCTCGTGTATGATCCAGATCTCGTGTACGGTCCAAATCTGGTGTATGGTCCAGATCTCGTGTATGGTCCAGATCTCGTGTATGGTCCAGATCTCGTGTATGGTCCAGATCTCGTGTATGGTCCAGATCTCATGCACGGTTCATATCTCGTGTATGGTCCAGATCTCGTGTACAGTCCAGATCTCGTGTACTGTACAGATCTCGTGTATGATCCAGATCTCGTGTACGGTCCAAATCTCGTGTGCTGTACAGATCTCGTGTATGATCCAGATCTCGTGTACGGTCCAAATCTCGTGTATGGTCCAGATCTCGTGTATGGTCCAGATCTCGTGTATGGTCCAGATCTCGTGTATGGTCCAGATCTCGTGTATGGTCCAGATCTCGTCTATGGTCCAGATCTCGTGTACGGTCCAGATCTCGTGTACGGTCCAGATCTCGTGTACGGTCCAGATCTCGTGTACGGTCCAGATCTCGTGTACGGTCCAGATCTCGTGTATGGTCCAGATCTCGTGTATGGTCCAGATCTCGTGTATGGTCCAGATCTCGTGTATGGTCCAGATCTCGTGTATGGTCCAGATCTCGTGTATGGTCCAGATCTCGTGTATTGTCCAGATCTCGTGTACGGTCCAGATCTCGTGTATGGTCCAGCAAGCAGCTGGGCAGCTACGGTCTTGCAACTGACAGATGAGCAAGTTAGAAAAATAAAAAACCCAGTATGACTTGAGAATAGCGGTGGAGGATTGTCAATTGTTGAGTGGGGGCGGGGCCGTGATGGTGGGGGCGGGGCTGAACAAAGATAGGCGGAGCCAACAAATGATGACGCACCAAGTTGTTGAGCCTGTAGCATGATGTTATAATGGGGCCCTAAATAAATATAAAATACTTAAATATTAAAACACAAATTTTTTACTTGCACAGTAAAGTAATTGTACTTTTCACGTGCTACACAGCCAGATGATATGACAAAACTTATAACCTTAAACACCCAGTCGTTCATAAAAGTTGAAGGTGGTATAGTACTATAGTAATAGAGCAAGTGCAGAATTGCTGAACCGGAATTGATAGCTTGAAAGTGCGGGGCCCGTAGCTACTACACATGTAGTAGTAGCTACTACACATGTAGTAGCTACTACTACACATGTAGTAGCTACTACTACACATGTAGTAGCTACATATGTAGTAGCTACTACACATGTAGTAGCTACTACATGTGTAGTAGCTACTACATGTGTAGCACATACATGTGTAGTAGCTACTACATGCAGAATCGCTGAACTACATGTGTAGCTACTACCGGTCTAACCCCCTTGCGGCAGCGCTCCTCACTGCAAGGCCACCAGGGGCCACTGGGGACCCTTTGGCGGCCTTGAGCACGGCCCCTGGCGGTGCCGCGCCCGACAACACACAACACGTGGTAGAAGGACACGCCGTCATCGTCGACGTCATCGTTGACGTCATCATCATCATCGCGCTGCTGTCAAACCCAAGGATGGCCGCAAATGTCTGGTGGCCCTCACACTGATGATGTCATATTGGCGAAAGTGGCCCCCTCTGAAATGTAATGAAGAGCGCTGCCCTGACACGACTTCAAGAACGGCAAACACAGCCCATAGAATCCGACGAACAACAGCCCGGCTGGCTGATGATCACCAACTTACCGTAGTCGCCTCCCTATCGATCTTCTATCGCGACTGCCATGGTTGTTGTTCCCAGGAACTTCACTGATCGATTCCTTCACCCCATGTTTCTTCAAACCCATCCATAAATGTGTTTAACCACCACCACCACCATCACTGCACGTTACAACAACACACCCACTCACTCACTGCAGGTTACAATAACACACACACTCACTCACTGCACGTCACAACAACACACACACTCACCCACTCACCCACTCACTCACCCCACTACACATCACAACAACACACTCACTCACCCACTCACTCACCCCACTACACGTCACAACAACACACACACTCACTCACCCACTCACGTACCCCATTGCACGTCACAACAACACACACACTCACTCACCCACTCACCCCACGGCACGTCACAACAACACACACACTCACTCACCCACTCACCCCACTGCACGTCATAACAACACACACACTCACTCACCCACTCACCCCACTGCACGTCACAACAACACATACACTCACTCACTTCAGGTCACAACAACACACACACCCACTCACCCCACTACAGGTCACAACAACACACACACTCACTCACCCCACTACACATCACAACAACACACACACTCACTCACCCCACTGCACGTCACAACAACACACCCACTCACTCATCCCACTGCACGTCACAACAACACATACACTCACCCCACTGCACGTCACAACAACACACCCACTCACTCACCCCACTGCAAGTCACAACAACACACACACTCACTCACCCCACTGCACGTCACAACAACACACCCACTCACCACACTGCAGGTCACAACAACACACTCACTCACCACACTGCAGGTCACAACAACACACACACTCACTCACCCCACTACACACTGGACGTCACAACAACACACCCACTCACCCACCCACCCACTCACTCACCCCACTGCACGTCACAACAACACACCCACTCACTAACCCCACTGCAGGTCACAACAACACACCCACTCACTCACCCACCCACTCACTCACCCCACTGCACGTCACAACAACACACACACTCACCCCACTGCAGGTCACAACAACACACCCACCCACTCACCCCACTACACATCACAACAACACACCCACCCACTCACCCCACTGCACGTCACAACAACACACCTACCCACTCACTCACCACACTGCAGGTCACAACAACACACCCACCCACTCACCCCACTACACATCACAACAACACACCCACCCACTCAGTTTCAGTTTTCAGTGTATTTATTTTGGTATCGCCCTGTGAGCCATTCGGCTCTTGAATCGGGTGCAACCACAACAAACAAAAAAACTAAAACACGGACAAGAAAAACACTCACCCACCCCCTTACCACACTGCATGTGACCTCACTCCTCTCTCTCTCTGCATCTTCCCCTGCCCTGCTCTGCCGTGGAATCTCCTTCCACCACCACCATCACGCGCCGAGCTCTCACAAGAACGACTGCGCTCAATGCAAGCCACGCCGCTCGACTCGCATCTATTCACACCCTCGACGGTGCCGCTTGTTGCTCGCCGCTCGGCGTCTTTTGAGCCTTTGGCTTGGCGATTGGGGGGGGGGATGGGAGAGGGGGGGGGCTCCTCGCCTGTCTGCCAGTCGCGGTTTGTTTGTCCGCGGGCCTCGTGCCGAGCTGCACGAGGCTCCCCCTGCCGCACGCACTCAGGATGGAGCTGTTATCTTGTTCGTCGTAGACCGATCTGACAGCCGCCGCTTCCTACAGCCCCCCCCACAGCCCCCCCACAGCCCCCCCCCCCACAGCCCCCCCCTCCGCTACCTCCCACCACCTCAAGATGCGCTCGGCTCTGTCCGAGGTTGAATCGTTCTTTATTCGCTTCACTCCGCCGTTCGTTTAATCTATCAAGTGCAGCCACCCAGGCTCAGTAGGGGAGGTAGCAGGGGAGATGTGGGGGGGGCCCTCTCCCTCACCGCCTCCCCTTCTGAATTTATATGCAGCAATCAACAAAGTGTGGGTGCAATATTTAGCAGCGGTGGCGATGGGCGGGAGAGAGCGAGAGTGGAATTCACGATGGTCCGAGGCATGCCGCGTTGTTACTCGCCGCTCTGTTTAACCTTTCACCATCAGCAACATCAGCAGCCGTGCTCGGTCCACTGCTGGACGAAGGTCTCCCCAGGCAGTCACCATCCGTGCCAGGCGGTGGTGCTGGCTACGCTGCTGGCTGCTGCTGCTGCACGTGGCTGCTGCTGCTGGCTGCTGCTGTTGGCTGCTGCTACTGCTGCTGCCTGCTGCTGCCTGCTGCCTGCTGCTGCTGATGCCTGCTGCTGGCTGCTGCTGCTGGCTGCTGCTGTTGGCTGCTGCCTGCTGCTGCTGCTGCTGCCTGCTGCTGCTGCCTGCTGCTGCTGCTGCCTGCTACTGCCTGCTGCTGGCTGCTGCCTGCTGCTGCCTGCTGCTGCCTGCTGCCTGCTGCTGCTGCTGCCTGCTGCTGCTGCTGCTGCTGCCTGCTGCTGCCTGCTGCTGCTGCTGCCTGCTGCTGCCTGCTGCTGCTGCTGCCTGCTGCTGCCTGCTGCTGCTGCCTGCTGCTGCTGCCTGCTGCTGGCTACTGCTGCTACTGCTGCTACTGCTGTTGCTGCCTGCTGCTGCCTGCTGCTGCTGCTGCCTGCTGCTGCTGCCTGCTGCTGCTGCCTGCTGCCTGCTGCCTGCTACTGCTGCTGCTGCTGCCTGCTGCTGCCTGCTACTGCTGCTCCTGCTGCTGCTGCCTGCTGCTGCCTGCTACTGCTGCTGCTGCTCCTGCTGCTGCTGCCTGCTGCTGGCTGCTGCTGCTGCCTGCTACTGCTGCTGCTGCTCCTGCTGCTGCTGCTGCCTGCTGCTGCTGCCTGCTGCTGCCTGCTCCTGCTGCTGCTGCCTGCTGCTGCTGCCTGCTACTGCTGCTGCTGTCTGCTGCTGCTGCCTGCTACTGCTGCTGCTGTCTGCTGCTGCTGCCTGCTGCTGCTGCTCCTGCTGCTGCTGCCTGCTACTGCTGCTGCTGCTGCACGTGGCCGCTGGCTGCGATCATCCGGCGCTGTGGAGGCAGCAGCAGCAGCGGGGGTTGATGGATCACACAAATGTTGTGAAACTCAACAACTTTATTTTAATATATTTAGATAAAAAAAGTGAAGAGATGTGTTGACGCTTCATGGCGTTGTGGAAGATTTGTGCCAGAATGGCGCCACGTGTTGACCAAAATTAAATTGGGGTCGATTACTCGGCTCTCTTTTATATAAACATAAAACAAGCAATACGTTGTTGTTGTTGTTGTTGAGGTACGCGCAGACAAGTCCGGTACAAAGCGCCGGGGGTGTCTGGGGAGGCAGAAAACGGCGAGGGGCGAGGGGGAGGCTGTCCAGCGCTTGCACAGATCTCGGGGATGGCGAAACGAACAAGTCGGTGGCCAGCCAGAGCGGGGCCGTCCTCCGGCTTGGAGCGGAGGGTTTGTGCTGATGGGGGCGAGGGGGCGAGACAGTAGCCAACATTCTCGGGGTAGATCGAGGGGGGGAGACAGTAGCCAACATTCTCGGGGTAGATCGAGGGGGGGAGACAGTAGCCAACATTCTCGGGGTAGATCGAGGGGGGGAGACAGTAGCCAACATTCTCGGGGTAGATCGAGGGGGGAGACAGTAGCCAACATTCTCGGGGTAGATCGAGGGGGGGAGACAGTAGCCAACATTCTCGGGGTAGATCGAGGGGGGGAGACAGTAGCCAACATTCTCGGGGTAGATCGAGGGGGGAGACAGTAGCCAACATTCTCGGGGTAGATCGAGGGGGGGAGACAGTAGCCAACATTCTCGGGGTAGATCGAGGGGGGGAGACAGTAGCCAACATTCTCGGGGTAGATCGAGGGGGGGAGACAGTAGCCAACATTCTCGGGGTAGATCGAGGGTGGCTACTCACGACGGCTCCCACATCCTGCCTCCCGAATGTGGTAAATCACCTCCCTCCCAGCCCACAAGCCGTGGCGCCGCTGACGATGATGGTGTCACGACGCCCCGGCAATCGCCACCTCCCGTCCAGCGGCACACGTGGCAACAAGGGCTGAACACGTTTCTTCGCTCTCCCCCGCGCCCCCAACTCTCTCCGTGTTGCCCACTTCGGCGAGCCGAGCAATGGAACCGATAATCGGTCGAGTGAGCGATCGATGGCTCAGATGATCGGAGGGTCCCGGTTGGATTTTACAGCCGCAGCTTCGAGTTCATGCCGACGGCTTCGCCGGCAGTCAACTTCACTCGACGCCACCGCTGCACCTCTCACTGCCAACGCGTCCCCCCCCCCCCCCAGAACCCGCAGCTGCATTTACACAGATGACCAGGGACGTGCGGGGTTTTACCCCTGACCGGTCTCTTCCCACCATCTACCCTTAGACTCGCATAGAGACCCACACACTCGCGGTGACCCACACACTCGCGCGGTGGTCCATACATCAGCCCTAACAGGAACCCCACCATTTGGCCTTAGGTCTTCTATATCCATTGGTCTCTGGACTCGTGGAGACCACTCGAATGCTTCTGTTATTAATGGCTCTGGTGTTCTGGGCCAAAGACATCAATACCAGCCCGGGTAACGATTCATTCCCCTCTGGCCCCTACGCTGAGATCTGATGATTTTTTACGAGTGTGTGTGGTTGCAATTCAATTCGAGAAAAGATTGTTTTTTTAAATCTGAAATAAATAACCCCTCATTGTCAGCTACGTCTCTGCTCATAAAAAATGTTTTCTACACATTCCATCAGCTGCCACGGTCTTCCGGGAGTGCATCTGAGAAGCCGCATTGGTTCAATACAGAGACATCATCATTAGCAGAAGCAGGCTTGCTTCAACCAAATGCTGGAGAACTGCCCTCTGTGTATAGGCAAGGAATTTATTTGTATGAAATGGGTAGAGCCCATTGAACCAATGGTGCTGATAAAATGTTGTGGGTGTCTCTTAGCCACATCATCAAAACACGTGATGTCTCTTGGCCACACCTAAACACGTGATGTCTCTTGGCCACACCTAAACACGTGGTGTCTCTTGGTCACACCTAAACACGTGATGTCTCTTGGTCGCACCTAAACACGTGGTGTCTCTTGGTCACACCTAAACACGTGGTGTCTCTTGGTCACACCTAAACACGTGATGTCTCTTGGTCACACCTAACACGTGGTGTCTCTTGGTCACACCTAAACACGTGGTGTCTCTTGGTCACACCTAAACACGTGGTGTCTCTTGGTCACACCTAAACACCTGATGTCTCTTGGTCACACCTAACACGTGATGTCTCTTGGCCACACCTAACACGTGGTGTCTCTTGGTCACACCTAAACACGTAATGTCTCTTGGTCACACCTAAACACGTGATGTCTCTTGGTCACACCTAACACGTGGTGTCTCTTGGCCACACCTAACACGTGGTGTCTCTTGGCCACACCTAAACACGTGGTGTCTCTTGGCCACACCTAACACGTGGTGTCTCTTGGCCACACCTAAACACGTGATGTCTCTTGGTCACACCTAAACACGTGGTGTCTCTTGGTCACACCTAACACGTGATGTCTCTTGGCCACACCTAAGCACGTGGTGTCTCTTGGCCACACCTAAACAAGTGATGTCTCTTGGTCACACCTAAACACGTGGTGTCTCTTGGTAACACCTAACACGTGATGTCTCTTGGCCACATCTAACACGTGATGTCTCTTGGTCACACCTAAACACGTGGTGTCTCTTGGTCACACCTACCACGTGATGTCTCTTGGCCACATCTAACACGTGATGTCTCTTGGCCACACCTAAACACGTGGTGTCTCTTGGCCACATCTAAGCACGTGGTGCTGCGTGCGAGGCTCTATGTTTGTGGTGGACCGCTGTGTGCGAGGAGACGCTCTGGACTTGTGCACACGTAAAGGGTTAAATAACCACCCAGACGGAGATCAAAGCTGCCGCCTGTGGGCGTTCATTGCCGCGAGGGAGCGGGCTCCTCCGAACTTTTGTTGTTGTTTCATTATATCACCAATGGGAAATAATAATTAGAAACAACAAATGTCCCCGCTTGTTTTGCTTCATCCCCACTTTATTTGTTGACGTGCGCCGCGCGAGTTCACCTTTGCTCAGTCCGAGAGGCGGGTGACTGCCTCCTAGTCACTCTTCTATCGCGACCGCCGAGGTCACTTTTGAGGCAAGCGCTGTTAGCGAGCCCCTGGGAAGGTCGGAACGGCACGGTCCTAGGCCTCCCATAAATCGACTCAGCCTCAAATGAGTACCTGACGTGGTATTAAAACATCGCCACCGGGGAGACAAAGGCTCTGGTATGGTGCTGGCCACCCACCCCCTCGTGTGCCATGCCGGCCTTCATAGGTGCTACTCGCTAACAGCACTTGCCCCGACAGTCTGTTGAGCCTATGCGGGGCGCGTCTTTCTTTCCTTCCAAGGTTTATTATAATAAATGAGGGAATACGGCGATTCTCGATTATCCACGGGCGGATTATCCTGCTTAAGAATTCCTTATTTACTTGTTTATCCAGGAGAGCCAATTTTAAGCCAATTTATGATGAGTTGTGTTTATTATTATGCAAAGTGTAGGCATAAACCTGAGCACCTGGAACAAAAAAACCCACGCATTGTGCGAGGGTGCATCACTCCATACAGATGGAAACGCACGGCGATGGGTGTGTGTAGGTGAGAGTGTAACCGTGTTGGAGTGTGTGTAGGTGAGAGTGTAACCGTGTTGGAGTGTGTGTATGTACGAGTGTAACCGTGTTGGAGTGTGTGTATGTACGAGTGTAACCGTGTTGGAGTGTGTGTAGGTGCGAGTGTAACCGTGTTGGAGTGTGTGTATGTACGAGTGTAACCGTGTTGGAGTGTGTGTAGGTGCGAGTGTAACCGTGTTGGAGTGTGTGTAGGTGCGAGTGTAACCGTGTTGGAGTGTGTGTATGTACGAGTGTAACCGTGTTGGAGTGTGTGTAGGTGCGAGTGTAACCGTGTTGGAGTGTGTGTATGTGCGAGTGTAACCGTGTTGGAGTGTGTGTATGTACGAGTGTAACCGTGTTGGAGTGTGTGTAGGTGCGAGTGTAACCGTGTTGGAGTGTGTGTATGTACGAGTGTAACCGTGTTGGAGTGTGTGTAGGTGCGAGTGTAACCGTGTTGGAGTGTGTGTATGTACGAGTGTAACCGTGTTGGAGTATGTGTAGGTGCGAGTGTAACCGTGTTGGAGTGTGTGTAAGTGCGAGTGTAACCGTGTTGGAGTGTGTGTATGTACGAGTGTAACCGTGTTGGAGTGTGTGTATGTACGAGTGTAACCGTGTTGGAGTGTGTGTAGGTGCGAGTGTAACCGTGTTGGAGTGTGTGTATGTACGAGTGTAACCGTGTTGGAGTGTGTGTAGGTGCGAGTGTAACCGTGTTGGAGTGTGTGTATGTACGAGTGTAACCGTGTTGGAGTGTGTGTAGGTGCGAGTGTAACCGTGTTGGAGTGTGTGTAAGTGCGAGTGTAACCGTGTTGGAGTGTGTGTATGTACGAGTGTAACCGTGTTGGAGTGTGTGTATGTACGAGTGTAACCGTGTTGGAGTGTGTGTAAGTGCGAGTGTAACCGTGTTGGAGTGTGTGTATGTACGAGTGTAACCGTGTTGGAGTGTGTGTAGGTGCGAGTGTAACCTTGTTGGAGTGTGTGTGTAGGTGCGAGTGTAACCGTGTTGGAGTGTGTGTATGTACGAGTGTAACCGTGTTGGAGTGTGTGTATGTACGAGTGTAACCGTGTTGGAGTGTGTGTATGTACGAGTGTAACCGTGTTGGAGTGTGTGTAGGTGCGAGTGTAACCGTGTTGGAGTGTGTGTATGTACGAGTGTAACCGTGTTGGAGTGTGTGTATGTACGAGTGTAACCGTGTTGGAGTGTGTGTAGGTGCGAGTGTAACCGTGTTGGAGTGTGTGTATGTACGAGTGTAACCGTGTTGGAGTGTGTGTAGGTGCGAGTGTAACCGTGTTGGAGTGTGTGTATGTACGAGTGTAACCGTGTTGGAGTGTGTGTATGTACGAGTGTAACCGTGTTGGAGTGTGTGTAGGTGAGAGTGTAACCGTGTTGGAGTGTGTGTAGGTGCGAGTGTAACCGTGTTGGAGTGTGTGTATGTACGAGTGTAACCGTGTTGGAGTGTGTGTATGCACGAGTGTAACCGTGTTGGAGTGTGTGTAGGTGCGAGTGTAACCGTGTTGGAGTGTGTGTAGGTGAGAGTGTAACCGTGTTGGAGTGTGTGTAGGTGCGAGTGTAACCGTGTTGGAGTGTGTGTATGTACGAGTGTAACCGTGTTGGAGTGTGTGTATGTACGAGTGTAACCGTGTTGGAGTGTGTGTAGGTGAGAGTGTAACCGTGTTGGAGTGTGTGTAGGTGCGAGTGTAACCGTGTTGGAGTGTGTGTATGTACGAGTGTAACCGTGTTGGAGTGTGTGTATGCACGAGTGTAACCGTGTTGGAGTGTGTGTAGGTGCGAGTGTAACCGTGTTGGAGTGTGTGTAGGTGAGAGTGTAACCGTGTTGGAGTGTGTGTAGGTGCGAGTGTAACCGTGTTGGAGTGTGTGTATGTACGAGTGTAACCGTGTTGGAGTGTGTGTATGTACGAGTGTAACCGTGTTGGAGTGTGTGTAGGTGAGAGTGTAACCGTGTTGGAGTGTGTGTAGGTGCGAGTGTAACCGTGTTGGAGTGTGTGTATGTACGAGTGTAACCGTGTTGGAGTGTGTGTATGCACGAGTGTAACCGTGTTGGAGTGTGTGTAGGTGCGAGTGTAACCGTGTTGGAGTGTGTGTACGTGCGAGTGTAACCGTGTTGGAGTGTGTGTATGTACGAGTGTAACCGTGTTGGAGTGTGTGTATGCACGAGTGTAACCGTGTTGAAGTGTGTGTAGGTGCGAGTGTAACCGTGTTGGAGTGTGTGTATGTACGAGTGTAACCGTGTTGGAGTGTGTGTATGTACGAGTGTACCCGTGTTGGAGTGTGTGTATGCACGAGTGTAACCGTGTTGGAGTGTGTGTATGTACGAGTGTACCCGTGTTGGAGTGTGTGTATGTACGAGTGTACCCGTGTTGGAGTGTGTGTATGTACGAGTGTAACCGTGTTGGAGTGTGTGTAGGTGCGAGTGGAGCGTTGGGCGCTGTGAAGTGACGAGTTCGCATTGAGTTCACTCGCTGTGCTGCCTGCTCCTGGTGAGCCACGGTGCATGGCCCCCTCCTCGATGCCCTCCCAAGGGAAGGGAGTTTAGTGGATGAGTTAATGAGTGAGTGGGTGAGGTAGTGAGTGGTGAGTGAGTTGGTGAGTTAGTGAGTGAGTAGGTGAGTGAGTGGTGAGTGAGTGGGTGAGGTCGTGAGTGGTGAGTTAGTGAGTGAGAAGGTGAGTGAGTGGTGAGTGAGTGGGTGAGGTCGTGAGTGGTGAGTGAGTAAGGTAGTGAGTTCGTGGGTTAGTGTGTGAGTGTGTGTGAGTGAATGAGCGAGCGAGTACCTTGTGTTGTATTAATCTGCTGTGTGGCGGCGATGCATGATTGCGGTGGAGTGGTGGACGAGACGAATCAGTGAGTGTCTGGAAGAAGGTGAAACAATACAATAATAAAAATATAAAACAATAAAATTCTCACGACGTTTCGACTGCAACACAAGCAACCATCATCAGGTGTGAAAACCACAACAATAATTTTCTTGTTGTCGTGAGAATTTGCAGTCGAAACGTCGTGAGAATTTTATTGTTTTATATTTTTATTATTTTGTTTCCCTTCTACATTACTTTACCGAAAGAACCAAGAATATGACTCCCTGCAGTCACGAAAGCTTTAAATCAAAATGTGAGTGTCTGGTAGTTCGAGTCCTTCAACGAGTGGATCATTCACGGGAACACTAACCGTGGTAGCAGCGATAGAAGGGTCTCCCTACTCCATGAATGACTACGTTGGGCGCTGGCGAGATGTTAACCATTCAGAGCGTCGCACGTTCGAAGACTTGCAGCAGCCACTCGCGATGGCCTCTAGAATCCCCAAGGCAAATCCTCTCAATCGAGAAACTCGCCGCGCGGAAGACTCCTGCTTGGCTTCTGAGACCCCCATCGACGAGAGTGCCCCCTTACCACGGAATCCTCCACCTCGGAGCCGTCAGCACCCGCACAGTCCCATCGCGGATCAATTCTAACGCGATTGGCGTCAGTATTGCTAAAATTAGTATGGCCCCTGGCTCTAGGAGTCACGTTGCGCTGTTGATATTTTAAAGGCGATGCCTGGATTGTTGTTTTATATATATAATATTCCAAGCGGTTAGGAATTCACGTACATTTGGTTGAGTGTAAAGTTCTCAGTGATGCCTCTGTTGATGTCATTTTCTCTTTTAAAAGTAAGACGCAACACGGCGGGACTGTTAGTCATGCTGAGTTGGTGTGTTTTATTTATCATTTGTTATTGTGTATTATTTAGGCTGCGTTGCTGTGTATTATACAGTTTTGCGTCGAACTGGGACCCACATCTAACACACCGAACACCGTTGCGGCTGATAGGATGCGTGAACGAACACGTACACAGTAAATGTACACGCGCATTGTTTTAACACGGCGGAGACAGACGTGTGTGCAGGAGGAGTGATGTTCGTCTGCGTAGTTATGTTGCTTCCGATTACGATTGCCTGGGTTACAGTGCAGCTTCCAGAGACATCAATTTACAGGCCACAGCAATTGCGTGGGTCGCCTCATTCCCCCTCTCCCTCCTCCCTCACCACTCCCATCTCCCCCCCCCTTCCCACCCCCAAATTCCGATACCCGGGACTCACGGTAAGGGAAGGGAGTCCACGTGTAGCCGGGATCCGGGATGACGAGGGACCGGCAACCCGCGAGGCACGCCCCCCCCCCCCTCTCTCGCATTCACTTTGTTCGACCCCGCAGTGCGACGTTTCAGTCTCACCGTTGTCTCAGTCTCCCCGATGTCTCTGTCTCCCCGATGTCTCTGTCTCCCCGATGTCTCAGTCTCCCTGTTGTCTCAGTCTCCCCGTTGTCTCAGTCTCCAAGATGTCTCAGTCTCCCCTATGTCTCAGTCTCCCTGTTGTCTCAGTCTCCCCGTTGTCTCAGTCTCCCCGTTGTCTCAGTCTCCCTGTTGTCTCAGTCTCCCTGTTGTCTCAGTCTCCCCGTTGTCTCAGTCTCCCCGTTGTCTCAGTCTCCAAGATGTCTCAGTCTCCCCTATGTCTCAGTCTCCCTGTTGTCTCAGTCTCCCCGTTGTCTCAGTCTCCCCTATGTCTCAGTCTCCCCGATGTCTCAGTCTCCCCGTTGTCTCAGTCTCCCTGTTGTCTCAGTCTCCCCGTTGTCTCAGTCTCCCTGTTGTCTCAGTCTCCCTGTTGTCTCAGTCTCCCCGTTGTCTCAGTCTCCCCTATGTCTCAGTCTCCCCGTTGTCTCAGTCTCCCCGTTGTCTCAGTCTCCCCGTTGTCTCAGTCTCCCCGTTGTCTCAGTCTCCCTGTTGTCTCAGTCTCCCCGTTGTCTCAGTCTCCCCGATGTCTCTGTCTCCCCGATGTCTCAGTCTCCCCGATGTCTCTGTCACTCCGATGTCTCAGTCTCCCCGATGTCTCAGTCTCCAAGATGTCTCAGTCTCCCCGTTGTCTCAGTCTTCCCGTTGTCTCAGTCTCCCCGATGTCTCTGTCTCCCCAATGTCTCAGTCTCCCCGTTGTCTCAGTCTCTCCGTTGTCTCTGTCTCCCCGTTGCCTCAGTCTCCCCAATGTCTCTGTCACTCCGATGTCTCAGTCTCCAAGATGTCTCAGTCTCCCCGTTGTCTCAGTCTTCCCGTTGTCTCAGTCTCTCCGTTGTCTCAGTGTCCTAGATCTCTCAGTCTCCTCGATGTCTCTGTCTCTCCGATGTCTCAGTCTCCCCAATGTCTCAGTCTCCCCGATGTCTCAGTCTCCCCTATGTCTCAGTCTCTCCGATGTCTCAGTCTCCAAGATGTCTCAGTCTCCCAGATGTCTCAGTCTCCCCGTTGTCTCAGTCTCTCCGTTGTCTCAGTCTCTCCGTTGTCTCAGTCTCTCCATTGTCTCAGTCTCACCGTTGTCTCAGTCTCTCCGTTGTCTCAGTCTCTCCGTTGTCTCAGTCTCCCCGTTGTCTCAGTCTCCAAGATGTCTCAGTCTCCCCTATGTCTCAGTCTCCCTGTTGTCTCAGTCTCCCCGTTGTCTCAGTCTCCCCGTTGTCTCAGTCTCCCTGTTGTCTCAGTCTCCCCGTTGTCTCAGTCTCCCCGATGTCTCTGTCTCCCCGATGTCTCAGTCTCCCCGATGTCTCTGTCACTCCGATGTCTCAGTCTCCCCGATGTCTCAGTCTCCAAGATGTCTCAGTCTCCCCGTTGTCTCAGTCTTCCCGTTGTCTCAGTCTCCCCGATGTCTCTGTCTCCCCAATGTCTCAGTCTCCCCGTTGTCTCAGTCTCTCCGTTGTCTCTGTCTCCCCGTTGCCTCAGTCTCCCCAATGTCTCTGTCACTCCGATGTCTCAGTCTCCAAGATGTCTCAGTCTCCCCGTTGTCTCAGTCTTCCCGTTGTCTCAGTCTCTCCGTTGTCTCAGTGTCCTAGATCTCTCAGTCTCCTCGATGTCTCTGTCTCTCCGATGTCTCAGTCTCCCCAATGTCTCAGTCTCCCCGATGTCTCAGTCTCCCCTATGTCTCAGTCTCTCCGATGTCTCAGTCTCCAAGATGTCTCAGTCTCCCAGATGTCTCAGTCTCCCCGTTGTCTCAGTCTCTCCGTTGTCTCAGTCTCTCCGTTGTCTCAGTCTCTCCGTTGTCTCAGTCTCACCGTTGTCTCAGTCTCTCCGTTGTCTCAGTCTCTCCGTTGTCTCAGTCTCCCCGTTGTCTCAGTCTCCCCGATGTCTCAGTCTCCCGTTGTCTCAGTCTCCCCGATGTCTCTGTCTCCCCGATGTCTCAGTCTTCCCAATGTCTGTCTCTCCTATGTCTCAGTCTCCCCGTTGTCTCAGTCTCCCCGATGTCTCAGTCTCCCGTTGTCTCAGTCTCCCCGATGTCTCTGTCTCCCCGATGTCTCTGTCTCCCCGATGTCTCAGTCTCCCCGATGTCTCTGTCTCCCCGATGTCTCAGTCTCCCGTTGTCTCAGTCTCCCCGATGTCTCAGTCTCCCCGATGTCTCTGTCTCCCCGATTTCTCAGTCTCCCCGATGTCTCAGTCTCCCCGATGTCTCAGTCTCCCCGATGTCTCTGTCTCTCCTATGTCTCTGTCTCTCCTATGTCTCTGTCTCCCCGATGTCTCTGTCTCCCCGATGTCTCAGTCTTCCCAATGTCTCAGTCTCCCCGTTGTCTCAGTCTCCCCGATGTCTCTGTCTCCCCGATGTCTCAGTCTCCCGTTGTCTCAGTCTCCCCGATGTCTCTGTCTCCCCGATTTCTCAGTCTCCCCGATGTCTCAGTCTCCCGTTGTCTCAGTCTCCCCGATGTCTCTGTCTCCCCGATGTCTGTGTCTCCCCGATGTCTCAGTCTCCCCGATGTCTCAGTCTCCCGTTGTCTCAGTCTCCCCGATGTCTCAGTCTCCCCGATGTCTCTGTCTCTCCTATGTCTCTGTCTCCCCGATGTCTCAGTCTCCCCGTTGTCTCAGTCTCCCCGTTGTCTCAGTCTCCCCCATGTCTCAGTCTCTCCTATGTCTCTGCGTCCTCGTGTCTCAGTCTCCCCGATGTCTCAGTCTCCCGTTGTCTCAGTCTTCCCGTTGTCTCAGTCTCCCCGATGTCTCAGTCTCCCGTTGTCTCAGTCTCCCCGTTGTCTCAGTCTCCCCGTTGTCTCAGTCTCCCCGATGTCTCAGTCTCCCCGATGTCTCAGTCTCCCCGATGTCTCTGTCTCCCCGATGTCTCAGTCTCCAAGATGTCTTAGTCTCCCCGTTGTCTCAGTCTCCCGTTGTCTCAGTCTTTCCGTTGTCTCAGTCTTCCCAATGTCTCAGTCTCCCCGTTGTCTCAGTCTCCCCGATTTCTCAGTCTCCCCGATGTCTCTGTCTCTCCGTTGTCTCAGTCTCCCCGTTGTCTCAGTCTCCCCCATGTCTCTGTCTCTCCTATGTCTCTGCCTCCTCGTGTCTCAGTCTCACCGTTGTCTCAGTCTCCCCGATGTCTCAGTCTCCCCGTTGTCTCAGTCTCCCCGATGTCTCAGTCTCACCGTTGTCTCAGTCTCTCCTATGTCTCTGTCTCCCCGTTGTCTCAGTCTCCCCGATGTCTCAGTCTCCCCGTTGTCTCTGTCTCCCCGATGTCTCAGTCTCCCCGATGTCTCTGTCTCCCCGTTGTCTCAGTCTCCCCGATGTCTCTGTCTCCCCGATGTCTCAGTGTGGTGTGGTGTGTGTGCGGTGTGTGGTGTACGGGGCGGCGAGCGGTAGTGTAGTAGGTAACGCGCTGCGCTACGTTCCCGGCAACCCGACTTCGATTTCCGCTCACAGCCAACCCCCGAACCGGTCCTGGGCCTCCCCTAGGTCGACTGAGTCTCAAATTAGTACATAGAGAGACAAATGCGGCCGGGCATGGGTTTAGCGAGCCACCCCTTCGCGTGCCGTGCCGCCCTTCACAGGTGCTGCTCGCTAACAACACTTGCCCCCAACAGTCTGTTACGGCTACACGGGAGGACTTTGCCTTTGTGTGGTGTACGGTAGACGGTGGGGTTTGTGTGGTATTTGTGCCACACGAGCAGCATGTGAGGTCTTGAGGGGGGTGGGTGGTAGAAGGGGGGAGTGATGGGGCTTCCAGTGCCCTGGCTGATGTCTGCGATGGGCTGAATTTTAAACACGATTGGCTCGTTCTCATTGGCCGCCTCACCACCCTCATGCAAATGTGGTGATCTCTTGTGAGCGATTACGATTATGATCGCAATGATGCGCACACCTGGTCTCGATGGTTTGCCGTGAATATGCTGAGGTCACGGTCACCGATTGGTTTTCCAGGCAGAACAGCGGCCTTTGTGCATTCACGCGGAATCGACGTTTGCGCATTTGCTGGGGAACTCTGTTTAACAACTGCCTCTGCAACACAGCATTGTTAAACTACGCTGTATGCTGTGCAATTAAACGGATCGCAATGAACGCGACAGCATTTCTTTAATTGTACTAAATTATCATGCATGGTGGGAAATATCAAATTCCCACTAATTGCCGTGCTGGTAAAACGTAACTCATTATTTTTAAGACAATCATTGTGTTTAATTTGCGAGCGTCGCCTACATTAAACGCGGTGCTGTCCCTGGTCCTGAACTGGAAACTGAAATTTGTTCTATCCCTGGTGCTGTCCCTGGTCCTGAACTGGACGCTGAACATTGTTCTATCCCTGGTGCTGTCCTTGGTGCTGAACTTAGTGCAGTGTCCGGTACTCCTCCTTGGTGCTAATAAAAATAATAACGATAACAATGCTATATCTGTATTTAATCAGACCAGCCTCACCGGATCTGTAGACTTCTTGCAGGAGAGGCCTGCGTTCGGGTCGTACGGCCAACTTGATTCGTGAACCCCCGACCTACCTGCGCATCACGTGACAGGGCTCATTGCCGGGCCGTTCATCTCGGTCGAGCACGACGCGACCGCGTCGCTCCTCGCGGCTCGGTTCTCCGCGATTTTTTCCCCATTGTTTTTCCAGAACACCCCCAACACTCCCCCCCGCCCCCCCCCCCCCGGGGTAATCTGACAGAGGACCATTGTTAACATAACGTGGCGTTCATTAATGTTCTAGGGGCGCTGAGATGGGCGGGCGGGAGGGGGCGCGGTTATCGTTGGGAAACAAACCTCCGGAAGGTCCCGTGGTGGAGTTAGAGTCGTTAAGGGCGTGGTGATTGTCGTACAGAACTGGGGAGCCGGGCCGTGGGGACAACAAAAGCCGCGCGATTGGTGCGGACAACGTCTCTCTCTCTCGCTCGCTCGCTCGCTCGCTCGCTCTCTTTCTCTCTACAAAGCCGGAGCCTATTAACTGTCGAGATACCCAGCTGTGCCCGTGGCCACGGCGCGTTTCGGTGGACAACTTTAACTGAAATAACTTCACGCGGCTTTAACAGCCCCCGCACTGGCAGCGCGCATGTAGAAATGCGCTCTGTAATTGGTGTCAGGGTTGCGCTCTTCCTCCTGCTCGGCGCGCCGAGCCGCACGCGATCAAAACAATCAACGAAGTTCGCGAGATCTCCACGTCCCCTGCAAATGTGGCAGCAGCAGAGGCAGCAGCAGCCGGAGGATGAACCACCGAGTTTTTTGAGCTCACTGCCCTGCGACAAACATCGCCAGCGTCGGTGATTAGAGACGGAGCGCCTTTAACGTCGCGTATTTCACGCGATCAGGAAAGGCATTAAATACGCACACACACACACACAGCCAAAATAAATATTCGTTGAAAATCGTCCCCAATCAAATCCTCGCTCGCGAGAGGCAATTACGCTGCGTGCAATAATGCGAAATCTCGCGAAATGTGTCAAAGAATTAGGACGAACTTGTGAACGCGTGTGGCGGGCCTACTTAACGAGGTGTAATCCGGTTTGAGCTCCGAGTTTTGGCGAATTTCAAAGATTGAAAACAGGAGACCAGCGTGTGGATCACTCGTGGTGTCTCTGTATGAACGCACAATGCTCCAAATCCTGTGCATACCATTAAACATTAATTATCAGACACCGTACAACCGCCCAGAGATTATGTGCAGGTTGTTTGTTATCCGTATTAATTGAACCCAATGGCACGGCCGCTGAATATCTAAAAACGAATGAATACCCAACAGGTTTGTTGGTTTGCCACTTGCACCGGTTAACTTGGAAACCCCGCAGGACTGTCGCGAGATCCCGGGGTGGACTCGCGGCGTGCGTGGTACCACGGTGGCCAGGAGATGTTAACTATCTCGCCTGGTATACAGGAGGTCGTGGGATCGATCTCAACCCTGAAGCCTGCTGCATATTTGGAGTTTGCGTGTCTCTCTCTCTGTGTTTACGTGGTTCTTTTGTCTGGGTTCTCCGGTTTTTCTCTACACATTTAGAATCAACATCACTGCGTTTCGAGCATTTGGCAGATATACATTTCGACACAATAAGGTTTTTTTGGGGTCGATAGCGTTAATATGAATGTGTCGTTAAACCCGCCACTACGCGACACAGACAATTATGAAGGTTTGTCACGTGAACAAAGCATGGCAATTCGTTACGAGTTCAGTACACCCGTGCGTTGGAGAGTAAATCCACAAAATGTACAATTGAGTAGCTGGAGGGATTTGTAAACATCGCCACTAGGGAGACAAAGGCGGCCGGGCGTGGTGTTGGCCTCCCGCCCCCTCGTGTGCCGTGCCGATCTTCATAGGTGCTACTCGCTAACAGCACTTGCCCCAATTGTCGGTTAGGGCTACACGGGTGATCTTTGTTGTTTTCGGGTGGGTGGTTGAGCAGAGTGCCGGGTCGCGAGAAGCTGAGCGCCCAGGCCGAGATCAACTCGAGACAAATCATCGCCCGCTGCCGTCTCTCGGCAGAGATCGAGTTTCCAGCCACGCTGGAAGTTCTCGCTTTCTTTCTTGCCACTCAGCGCTTCTGCCAGACGCCACGGGGGCGAGGGGGTGATGTGTGGCGAGAAGGATGAGGACGACGCGGTGGGGTGGTGGGTAGGGGCCTGGGGAAGGGGGGAGCGAAAGAGAAAAAAACTACCGGATGATGCAGGTCTGGTGCCAAGCGGCCAATGTCGCACAAGGAGTATTGTTTAATTAAATGGAACGCGAGGATCAATAGTGGCCGGCGACAAGAGCTGAGCAACACTCTTTCATTCTCACTCTCCCCGCGTGTCTCTCTTGCTCCCACGCTCTTTTATTCATGCCCTCTCACTCTCCTTCATGCAGGCTCCGCGTGCGCTCCCTCCCTCCCTCTCTGTCTCTCTCGCGCGCTCCCTTTGCTCATTTAAAATCTCTCTCCTCCTTTGCTCTCGTCCGGCAATTATTTTTTATTTTCACCTCCCCCCCTCCACCCCCTTCCCTCGGCACCCGCAGTCCGCTCGTGGTGTTTGTCCATAAAGTGATGCGAATCATCATCGATGCGCCCACTCCTGTGATGCTGCGATGCCTCTAAACCCATTAAATCGGGGGCGGGGGGGGGGGCAATGCAGTTGGATAGGGGCGGGGCTAGGGAGAAGGGGGGGGGTGCTGTAATGCTCCATCACCCCCATTATCAAATTATGAGTCCTCCGTGGCGCATAAAAAGGTCCGGAGAGTCACAATTATGGCTCGCAATTTATTCCATTCCGGTTTGTTGTTGTTTTGCTTGTCCCTCTCTCGCTGTGATTTTTGTTGCGTCAAATCTCGCGGGCGATGCAGCGGGGGCGAGCGTGAGGCTCAGCATCGCCCTCAGCGCTGCTGGGGTGCGTCGACTCGTCAATTTGTGCGTGCGTGCGTGCGTGCGCGTGCGCGTGTGTGTTTGTGTTCGTGTGTGTTTGTGTTCGTGTGTGTTTGTGTTCGTGTGTGTTTGTGTTCGTGTGTGTTTGTGTTCGTGTGTGTTTGTGTTCGTGTGTGTTTGTGTTCGTGTGTGTTTGTGTTCGTGTGTGTTTGTGTTCGTGTGTGTTTGTGTTCGTGTGTGTTTGTGTTCGTGTGTGTTTGTGTTCGTGTGTGTTTGTGTTCGTGTGTGCGTATGTGTGCATGTGTGTACGCGCGTGAGGGCGCTAGTGCGTGTGTGTGCGTGTGTGTGGATGTGCGCACGTGCCCGTGTGCTGCGCGTGCCCGTGTGCTGCGCGTGCCCGTGTGCTGCGCGTGCCCGTGTGTGTCTGTGCGCGCGATGGCGTCTGTCAAAGCGGCGCGTTCGAAGCGCTTGCCGCTGCTGGAGCTGGCGGTCGCGCAGTGTGGGTCGCCTCTAGGTGCACTCGGCCATAAACTAAATTAAACAGTAGTCTGTGCCTGTGGGGGGTGACCAGCCGGGTGTCACACCACAGGCTCGCCAGGGCTTGCCAGGTGTCGTAGGCGTGGAACAGCGGGGGGCTGCGACGGGCTGGATTAAATCCGTCTGCGCAGAGCTTCGAATGATATCCCTTCGTATGCGTGATCGGGTTTCCCCGGGCCAAATCGCAACGCCGATTCGTGACCATGAATTGTACCGATACAACACGTGGCATGCTCACCCATGCGAACGCCATGAACGGAATCGGGTTGCTGTCACCGTCCCAGAATCTCACCGAGATCCAGAAGAACCAAGGTGAACAGAGTGGAACAACAGCAGACGTCCAGAATAAACACCTCGTTCGAGATCCAAACATCGCACACCTCCTAACTTTGACATTCCTCCTCCAAGACGCCGGTGGTGGAACCATCAACAGCGTCAGGACGTCAACAGACCGATGCGCACACATCCTTCATGCATTGAGAAAATGTCAATACAAGAAACGGTAGTGCGATTGTAGCCACGCGCGCCACACTGTGGGCCCACAAAGTAAACCCATAGAGATCCATAGAGATGCGTAGAGACCCGTGGAGAAACACCGAAGACAAGGCAAAGCTGGAGCGATTGTGGCCATGCAATCCAAATTATGGACCCACTCAGCAATCCACTGTGATCCCGCGCTCCTTCGACGGATGATGAGGAACGGCAAAACGACGCGAACTCTCTCTCTCTCCTGAAGCCTTCTCGTCGTGGCCACGGACCTCGACATCGGCATTCACCTCCTGAACCGCATCGCTGCCGCCTATCACTCGCATGCATTGAATGGAATCGAAAGCTGCTGGCAGGAGACAGACAGAAGCCTCATCCTCCACCACCGCACACGGTCCTCAAAAACACGAGACCAGAGCTCATGTGGCAGGGTGCGAGTGGACTGTCCCCCTCCACCACGCAGCCCCAAGGCGCTGCCACCCTTCGCCATTTCATTCGCGCGACGCGTTCTGTGGGGCTGCCTGGATCCCCCCCTGATGTGGGGTCCGCGTTGGCACCGGCGCACGGACAGCGATCAACAGCGGATGGGGGGGGGGGTCACAACGTCCCGAGCAATGAATAATTGAAGATGATTCGTCGGTTGAATGGAGGGATTAACCCGTGGGGCGTCGGTCGTTCAGGCGACCTTCCCTTCCTCCACGGGCCAACTCGGAGCGTGCGTGTGAGTGTCTCTGTGTGTGTGTCTCTGTGTGTGTGTGTGAGCGTGTCTGTGTGAGTGTCTCTGTGAGTGTGTGTGAGCGTGGTCTGTGTTAGTGTATGTGTGTGTCAGCGTGTCTGTGTGAGTGTTTGTGTGTGTGTGTGAGCGTGTCTGTGTGAGTATCTCTGTGAGTGTGTGTGAGCGTGTCTGTGTTAGTGTCTGTGTGTGTGTGTCTGTGTGAGTGTCTGTGTGTGTGAGCGTGTCTGTGCGAGTGTCTATGTCTCTGTGAGTGTGAGCGTGTCTGTGTGAGTGTCTGTGTGAGTGTGTGAGCGTGTCTGTGTGAGTGTCTCTGTGAGTGTGTGTGAGCGTGTCTGTGTGAGTGTTTGTGTGAGTGTGTGTGAGCGTGTCTGTGCGAGTGTCTATGTCTCTGTGAGTGTTAGCGTGTCTGTGTGAGTGTCTGTGTGTGTGAGCGTGTCTGTGTGAGTGTCTCTGTGAGTGTGTGTGAGCGTGTCTGTGTGAGTGTCTGTGTGTGTGAGCGTGTCTGTGTGAGTGTCTCTGTGAGTGTGTGTCAGCGTGTCTGTGTGAGTGTCTGTGTTGTGAGCGTGTCTGTGTGAGTGTCTGTGTGTGTGTGTGAGCGTGTCTGTGTGAGTGTCTCTGTGAGTGTGTGTGAGCGTGTCTGTGTGAGTGTCTGTGTGTGTGTGAGCGTGTCTGTGTGTGTGTGTGAGCGTGTCTGTGTGAGTGTCTGTGTCTCTGTGAGTGTGTGAGCGTGTCTGTGTGAGTGTCTGTATCTCTGTGAGCGTGAGCGTGTCTCTGTGAGTGTCTGTGTGTGTATGTGAGCGTGTCTGTGTGAGTATCTGTGTGTGAGCGTGTCTGTGTGAGTGTCTCTGTGAGTGTGTGTGCGCGTGTCTGTGTGAGTGTCTGTGTGAGTGTCTGTGTGAGTGTCTCTGTGTGTGTGTGAGCGTGTCTGTGTGAGTGTCTGTGTGTGTGTGTGTGAGCGTGTCTGTGTGAGTGTGTGAGGGTGTCTGTGTGAGTGTCTGTGTGTGTGTGAGCGTGTCTGTGTGAGTGTCTGTGTGAGTGTGAGCGTGTCTGTGTGAGTGTCTGTGTGTGTGTGAGCGTGTCTGTGTGAGTGTCTCTGTGAGTGTATGTGAGTGTGTCTGTGTGAGTGTCTGTGTGAGTGTGTGAGCGTGTCTGTGTGAGTGTCTGTGTGTGTGTGAGCGTGTCTGTGTGAGTGTCTCTGTGTGTATGTGAGCGTGTCTGTGTGAGTGTCTGTGAGTGTGTGTGAGCGTGTCTGTGTGAGTGTCTGTGTGAGTGTGTGAGCGTGTCTGTGTGAGTGTCTCTGTGAGTGTGTGTGAGCGTGTCTGTGTGAGAGTGGGGAGCGGTAGTGTAGTGGTTAGCGCGCTGCGCTATGAACCCGGCGACCCGGGTTCGATTTCCGCTTACGATCAACACCAGTGACGATCATCTGAACCGGTCATGGGTCTTCCCTAGGTAGATTCAGCCTAAAATGAATACCTGGTGCGGTGTGTCAACATCGCCACAAGGGAGGCAACGGCGGTCGGGCGTGGTGCTGGCCACCCACCCCCTCGTGTGCCGTGCCGGCCTTCATAGGTGCTCGCTAACAGCACTTGCCCCAACCGGGGGGAGGGGGGTATTTGCCTTTGTGCCTAGGAGCACGGGAAAGGTCATCTTCACTTATTGATGAAATGAAAGAGACACATTGGTCAGGCAATTTGCCGCTTTGATGCTAATGGAGACATTGGCACTTTTGGTTGCCGCAAAAAGCATTCCATAGTGAGAGCATTTGTCAAGCGGGGCTCCTCGGTGTGCGTAGGAGCGTGTGTGAGCGCGTGAACCCGACGACCCGAGTTCGATTCGCGCTCACGGCCAACATCAGTCACGACCAATATGTGAATCGGTCCTAGGCCTTCCCCATGCCTGGTTCATATTCTCCAGGGTCAGGGGTCGCAACCAATAATAAGAATGAGAGATTTTGTTTTTTTTCTCGACTTCGGTAACAAACAAAGACAACGCCTCGACAGCTCTTGCTAGGCCTGAACGATTAATCGATTTAAAATCTCAATCGCAATTTGAAACAATTCGATTATTAAATCGCAAAGGCTGCCATTTTTTTGCGATTTGAAAAGTCCCATTACTTTCTTATTGGAATTGTTTTATTTTTTATTATTATTACAACTTTATGTGATTAACTTAACAATTGTTCTATGTTTGATTGTTCCATTTCAATTAAAACATTTTCATAAATACATGTTGGAAGCAATTCATATATTTTAAGTTCTCATCCTTGCATTAGAATATATGGAGCAGTTAATATTTTGATAGTGTCATGTGGTAATGCTCCATCACATGTTGTAAATTGAATATTGAACTGAAGCTTGACTTTAAAAAATTTGATCGCAAATCAAATCGCAATATCTGTCAGAAAAATCGCAATTAGATATTTTCCCCAAATCGTTCAGCCCTACAGTCAAGAGGCGCAGTGCCACGTGAGTAGCGTCACGAGGTAGACCTTGAGGATCCGCACGTGGCCTCGCAGCCGCAGGTTTGCTGATCCCCTTGCCCTAGGTGCTCTGGGTGTCACGTGGACCTTGCCACAGTATGCTTGTTGAACTTCTTTGGAACCCTACGTAGCCGGCCGTGCTCATCGGAGGTGTGAACTGCAGAGTTGAGAACGAGCAGGAGCACGCGGAACATCTGCGGTGCATTGTGTCGTCACTTCCTCCTCTACGCCTCACCAATGTCGCGTGACGCCATAACCCGTCCCCCTCTCCTCACCATTTCCACATCACCCCGTTTCCTCACTAAACGCACCTCAATCTAGCGTGACGTCATCACACGTCTTGCTGCAACTCACCGGTCTTGCGTGACGTCATCGTCCCTTTCTCGTCACTACCTTCTATATCCTGTGACGTCACCCCCCCCTTTCCACCTCACTAGCGTGGCGTCATAACTCACAGACAGACAGACGGACGAAGCGGCGCATGTTCCATCGTTGGTTGTACAGAATCCATCGACTCGAGCGAGGCGATCCTCGGAGCTTGGAAACAGAGCCGAGGATGGGAGGAACGAGGCGGCGCGCGATGGTGCACGGGAGAGCTTCGTCTCGGTCGCTCCTCCTCAACGCGCGTCGCTCAACTTATCGCCGTGTTCACTGAGCGCTCGGGCCGCGACCTGGCGACCATGGCGATGATGCTGACGGCTGGAACGCGGCAAAATGTGACCACGGCAGGCGGGTGGAAGGGCGCTGATCCTTGCGAGACGATTAGGGGGGTGGCCGGTGTGGGGGCGGGGGAGGGCTGGGGGGGCGATGTGGGGGGGGGGCGGTGGGGGGGGTGGTGCTATCCACGGGTTACCGGCCGCACGCACAAAGCGCTGACTCGCATCTTCCCTTCTCAACTCGTTCTCTTTGATGCCTCGCGTCCTCCTGGAGCTTGGTCCGTCCGCGTGTTGTCATTCTTATTGTTGTTGTTGTTGTTGTTGCCTTTGTTGCTGTTTTGTGCACGCGTTTGCGTTTACATTCGATCAACGGCAGAGAAAGAAAAACAACTCGCGGAAAGTTTTTTTTGTTTGCGACACCGCATGGAACGACTCGCGATGCTCGCGTGCTGCGTTGGCGTTGGTGCGATGCCAACAACACCGCATCACCGCAGCAGCGTTCGGGCTTCGTGGTGGCACGGCATCGCTGCTTCCGTGCGCATTCTGTTTCTGGCTGTTCCCCGCCGCGTGGCCTTTGAAGTGACGCCCGACGTTTTTTTCCACGCGCTGGGAGCCTGAGCAAGCGGGGTGAAGGCGGAACGTGACAGCCATGGCGCCACTGCTCGAGAACGCATCGACATCGAGATGAGGGCACCACCGTGGCCATCATCGTCACCGCACCTCATCGCCACCCTGGGTAGAGACCCACGGCCACCTCCTAGACCAGGGATCGGCTCTTACAGGATTGCCCTGAGACGTCACTCCTGTCCGAGCCTCCACTTACAGTCTCCCATCGGACCGACAAGCTTCATATAGAGAGCCATAGATTCACACAGAGACCCACAGGCATCATATAGAGAGCCATAGATTCACACAGAGACCCACAGACTTCGTATAGAGAGCCATAGATTTACACAGAGACCCACAGACTTCATATAGAGAGCCATAGATTCACACAGAGACCCACAGACTTCATATAGAGAGCCATAGATTCACACAGAGACCCACAGACTTCGTATAGAGAGCCATAGATTCACACAGAGACCCATAGGCTTCATATAGAGAGCCATAGATTCACACAGAGACCCACAGACTTCATATAGAGAGCCTTAGATTCACACAGAGACCCACAAGCTTCGTATAGAGAGCCATAGATTCACACAGACCCATAGGCTTCTTATAGAGAGCCATAGATTCACACAGAGACCCACAGACTTCATATAGAGAGCCATAGATTCACACAGAGACCCACATACTTCATATAGAGAGCCATAGATTCACACAGATACCCATAGGCTTCATATATAGAGCCATAGATTCACTCAGAGACCCACAGACTTCATATAGAGAGCCATAGATTCACACAGAGACCCACAGGCTTCATATAGAGAGCCATAGATTCACACAGAGACCCATAGGCTTCATATAGAGAGCCATAGATTCACACAGAGACCCATAGGCTTCATATAGAGAGCCATAGATTCACACAGAGACCCACAGACTTCATATAGAGAGCCATAGATTCACACAGAGACCCACAGACTTCATATAGAGAGCCATAGATTCACACAGAGACCCACAGGCTTTATATAGAGAGCCATAGATTCACACAGAGACCCACAAACTTCATATAGAGAGCCATAGATTCACACAGAGACCCATAGGCTTCATATCGAGAGCCATAGATTCACACAGAGACCCACAGACTTCATATAGAGAGCCATAGATTCACACAGAGACCCACAGACTTCATATAGAGAGCCATAGATTCACACAGAGACCCACAGACTTCATATAGAGAGCCATAGATTCACACAGAGACCCATAGGCTTCATATCGAGAGCCATAGATTCACACAGAGACCCACAGACTTCATATCGAGAGCCATAGATTCACACAGAGACCCATAGGCTTCATATCGAGAGCCATAGATTCACACAGAGACCCACAGACTTCATATCGAGAGCCATAGATTCACACAGAGACCCATAGACTTCATATAGAGAGCCATAGATTCACACAGAGACCCATAGGCTTCATATCGAGAGCCATAGATTCACAGACACCCATACAGACCCACAGGCTTCACACAACGGCCCATATATCTGCTCTCACAGTCTCCCATAATCGGCTCATAGATCTCCCTGTTCCTTCCCGCTAGTCGGCCGAATCGTGGATGTGATGAGTGTGGACGTGAGGTTGTGGGGGAGCGGTAGTGTAGCAGTTATCGCGCTGCACTTTGAACCTGGTGGCCCGAGTTCTAATCCCGCTCACGGCTCAACTTCAGTGACGATTATCTGAACCGGTCCTGGCCCTCCCCTAGATTGCTCGACTCAGCCTCCAATGGTGACCTCACGCGATGTGTGGACATCGCCATTAGGGAGACAAAGGCAGCCGGGCGTGGTTTTGACCACCCACCCTGTCGTGTGCCGCGTTGGCCATCATAGGGGCTCGCCAACAGCACGTGGCCCAACAGTCTGTTCAGGGCATACGTGAGACATCCTTGTCTTTGTTTTGCATGTGCATGTGAGTGGGGGTGGATGTGAATATGGGTGTAAGAGTGAAGTGAGTGTGTGTGTGTGTATGTGAGAGTGAATCTGTGTGCGGATATGAGGAATGTGTGTGTGTGGATGTGAGTGTGTGTGTGTGGATGTGAGTGTGTGTATGTGAGTGTGTGTGGATGTGAGTGTGTGTGTGTATGTGAGTGTGTGTGTGGATGTGAGTGTGTGTGGATGTGAGTGTGTGTCTGGATGTGAGTGTGTGTGTGGATGTGTATGTGAGTGTGTGTGTGGATGTGAGTGTGTGTGTCGATGTGAGTTTGTGTGTGGTTGTGTATGTGGATGTGAGTGTGTGTGTGGATGTGTATGTGAGTGTGTGTGTGTGTATGTGAGTGTGTGTGTCGATGTGAGTGTGTGTGGATGTGTATGTGAGTGTGTGTGTGTGGATGTGAGTGTGTGTGTCGATGTGAGTGTGTGTGTGTATGTGAGTGTGTGTGTCGATGTGAGTTTGTGTGTGGATGTGGATGTGAGTGTGTATGTGAGTGTGTGTGTGGATGTGAGTGTGTATGTGAGTGTGTGTGTGTGGATGTGAGTGTGTGTGTGGATGTGAGTGTGTGTGGATGTGAGTGTGGATGTGAGTGTGTGTGTGTGTATGTGAGTGTGTGTGTGGATGTGTATGTGAGTGTGTGTGTGGATGTGAGTGTGTGTGTGGATGTGAGTGTGTGAGAGTGAATGTGTGTGTGAGAGTGAATGTGTGAGTGTGAGGAGTGTGATTGTGAGGGGTATGAATGTGAGTGTGTGTAGATGTGAGTGTGAGTGTGGATGTGTGTGTGTGTGTGGATGTGAGTGTGTATGTGAGTGTGTGTGTGTGGATGTGAGTGTGTGTGTGGATGTGAGTGTGTGTGTCGATGTGAGTTTGTGTGTGGATGTGGATGTGAGTGTGTATGTGAGTGTGTGTGTGGATGTGAGTGTGTATGTGAGTGTGTGTGTGTGGATGTGAGTGTGTGTGTGGATGTGAGTGTGTGTGGATGTGAGTGTGGATGTGAGTGTGTGTGTGTGTATGTGAGTGTGTGTGTGGATGTGTATGTGAGTGTGTGTGTGGATGTGAGTGTGTGTGTGGATGTGAGTGTGTGAGAGTGAATGTGTGTGTGAGAGTGAATGTGTGAGTGTGAGGAGTGTGATTGTGAGGGGTATGAATGTGAGTGTGTGTAGATGTGAGTGTGAGTGTGGATGTGTGTGTGTGTGTGGATGTGAGTGTGTATGTGAGTGTGTGTGTGTGGATGTGAGTGTGTGTGGATGTGAGTGTGTGTGTGGATGTGAGTGTGTGTGGATGTGAGTGTGAGTGTGGATGTGAGTGTGTGTGTGTGTATGTGAGTGTGTGTGTGGATGTGTATGTGAGTGTGTGTGTGGATGTGAGTGTGTGAGAGTGAATGTGTGTGTGTGTGTGAGAGTGAATGTGTGAGTGTGAGGAGTGTGATTGTGAGGGGTATGAATGTGAGTGTGTGTAGATGTGAGTGTGTGTGAGAGTGAATGTGAGTGTGGATGTGTGTGTGTGTGAGAGTGAATGTGTGTGTGTGTGAGAGTGAATGTGTGTTTATGTATGTGAGTGTGAGGAGTGTGATTGTGAGGGGTGTGAATGTGAGTGTGGATGTGTGTGAGAGTGAATGTGTGTGTGTGTATGTGAGTGTGAGGAGTGTGATTGTGAGGGTGTGAATGTGAGTGTGGATGTGTGTGAGAGTGAATGTGTGTGTGTGTATGTGAGTGTGAGGAGTGTGATTGTGAGGGGTGTGAATGTGAGTGTGGATGTGTGTGTGAGAGTGAATGTGTGTGTGTATTTGAGTGTGAGGAGTGTGATTGTGAGGGGTGTGAATGTGAGTGTGGATGTGTGTGTGTGAGAGTGAATGTGTGTGTGTATGTGAGTGTGAGGAGTGTGAGTGTGAGGGGTGTGAATGTGAGTGTGGATGTTTGTGTGTGAGAGTGAATGTGTGTGTATGTGAGTGTGAGAAGTGTGAGTGTGAGGGGTGTGAATGTGAGTGTGGATGTGTGTGTGTGAGAGAGTGAATGTGTGTGAGTGTGAGGGGTGTGAATGTGAGTGTGGATGTGAGTGTGTGTGAGAGTGAATGTGAGTGAGTGTGAGGGGTGTGAATGTGAGTGTGGATGTGTGTGTGTGAGAGTGAATGTGTGTGTGTGTATGTGAGTGTGAGGAGTGTGATTGTGAGGGGTGTGAATGTGAGTGTGGATGTGAGTGTGTGTGAGAGTGAGTGTGAGTGAGTGTGAGGGGTGTGAATGTGAGTGTAGATGTTTGTGTGTGAGAGTGAATGTGTGTGTGTGTGTATGTGAGTGTGAGGAGTGTGATTGTGAGGGGTGTGAATGTGAGTGTGGATGTGTGTGTGTATGTGAGAGTGAATGTGTGTGTGTGAGTGTGAGGAGTGTGATTGTGAGGGGTGTGAATGTGAGTGTGTGTGAGAGTGAATGTGTGTGTGTGTGATTGTGAGGAGTGTGAATGTGAGGGGTGTGAATGTGAGTGTGGATGTGAGCCGAGTGGGACATTCATTCCGTGTAACCTTGTCAAGTCTAAAACTCAAAGTGACTACAAGCGTCCTGCATCATTCTCCATCGCCCGCCTACTCCCCCTGGACCCCCCCCCCACCCGGCCCCCACAAGCGTGGATCATCTCGGAGTCGTTTACTCCCAACACGTTTTGTATTCACGTTCGGGCACGCGAGCGATTTGCGCTCATTACAGTCTGTCCGGCAACGCGTCAATTAAAGCCACTTAGGACATCGCCCCGTCTAAATAAAACCCCCTCCCACAGGAGCCCCCCGGGGGGGTGGGGGGGTGAATGCGTAATGAGTCATCAGGGCGGCCGGGCTTCGAGGCCATCGTTCCTCAAGGGGGGGGGGGGGGCGGGGGGGGCTATTAATGTGACAGGGCGACGGTGGCGCGCGGGCCTTGACGAGCACGGGGGGGGGGGGCTCCTCCCCCCACCCCTCTCTCTCCCCCTCTCAAGTCCCAGGGGGGTGGGGAGGTGGTACGGGGGGAGGGGGGGGGTTCTAGGAAAGTGAATGGGTAAAGAATCACGTGGGGTGTCCACTCACTCCGCGCTGGGCGTCGTGGACGCGTGCCTCTGAAGGTGCGAGGACGAATCTCGAAAACGCCGCGAATCGCCGAGCGGTTTGGAGGGGAAAGAGCGGTGTGGTGGAGGGAGGCGAGGGCCGAGGAGACGACGGATAACGAGACAGGACGGACGACGCTGTCGGCGACGTGGTGGGAGCGAGGGAGGGAGCGAGGGAGGGGGGTTTTGATGATGACGCGACACGACGCGTTTGCGAAACGGCGTCAAAGGGGGAAGTCGTCGCTTGATTTGAGGCTTTCGTGACTGCATGAATCCGTACTCTTTGGTTCTTTCGGTAAAGTCACGTAGGTAGAACATATAATAAATCACGACGTTTCGGGCGCAATACATCATCAGACGGACGCTTGTGTTGCGCCCGATAAGGCCGTGATTTATAGGTCGTGATTTATATTATTTTAGACCTAGGTGAATTTACCGAAAGAACCGAGGAGTAAAGACGTCAACTGTAGCACGGACAGCTCCACCCCCGCCGCCACACCCCGTGGGCCCGCGAGCGACGGGGCTTGTGTCTCTGCTGTGTCGCGGTTGCCGCTGTTGCCCGTTGCGCTGAAGCATCAACCTCGTTCCACACGCTGATGCCGCTGCCCGGACCTCATCTAGACATGAATTGGTTCCTACTGATGTCCGTCGGAGCCCCCACACTCGCGGGGAAATGTTACCGTGGTTTGTTTGAACATTGATGTGGGTCCCGTGCAGCGCTGTCGATTTCTCGCGGAACGCCACGACGTGATTTAGCGTCGCTTGTTTTTGCGCCGCTTTTTATTTGGCAATTTAGTTCGTGAGCGATGGCTTCGCTTGAGGTTTGCCCACCGCGCCGGGAACTCATTTGAGTCTGAGACGACTTAGGAGAGGCTCGGGGAATGGCTTGAGACGCTCGCCACCCATGTGTTGGGCCGTGGGTGGGGAATTGGACTCGGGGAGCCCGGGTTGGTAGCGCAGCGCAGCCACCACAATCACACACGCGACAAAGATCCCCCGTGTAGCCTGGACCGACTGTTGGGCCAAGTGCTGTTAGCGAGCAGCACCTGTGAAGGCCGGCACGGCACACGAAGAGGTGGTGGCCAACACTACGCCAGGTCACCTTTGTCTCCCCAGTGGCGATGGTTACAAATGACACCAGGTAATAATTTGAGGCTGGGTAGACCTAGGGGAGGCCCATGACCGGTTCAGATAATTGTCACTGGTGTTGGCCGGTGTTGATGGTAGTGATGGTGATGGCAGCGCTGGTGGTGATGTCGGTGTCGATGGTGGTGATGGTGATGTCGGTGTTGATGGTGGTGATGGTGGTGATGGTGATGTCGGTGTTGATGGTGGTGATGGTGGTGATGGTGTTGATGGTGGTGATGGTGATGTCGGTGTTGATGGTGGTGATGGTGGTGATGGTATTGATGGCGGTGATGGTGGTGATGGTGATGTCGGTGTTGATGGTGGTGATGGTGTTGATGGTGGTGATGGTGGTGGTGATGGTGGTGATGGTGATGGTGGTGATGATGGTGATGGTGATGATGGTGATGGTGGTGGTGGTGATGGTGGGGATGGTGTTGATGGTGGTGATGGTGGTGATGATGGTGATGATGGTGATGGTGGTGATGGTGGCGATGGTGGTGATGGTGGTGATAATGGTGATGGTGATGATGGTGGTGATGGTGATGTCGGTGTTGATGGTGGTGAAGGTGTTGATGGTGGTGATGGTGGTGATGGTGGTGGTGGTGATGGTGGTGATGGTGATGTCGGTGTTGATGGTGGTGATGGTGTTGATGGTAATCTCGGTGTTGATGGTGGTGATGGTGGTGATGGTGTTGATGGTGGTGATGGTGGTGATGGTGGTGATGGTCATGATGGTGATGTCGGTGTTGATGGTGGTGATGGTGTTGATGGTGATGTCGGTGTTGATGGTGGTAATGGTGTTGATGGTGGTGATGGGGGTGATGGTGATGGTGGTGATGATGTTGATGGTGGTGATGATGGTGATGGTGGTGATGGTGGTGATGGTGGTGTCGGTGTTGATGGTGGTGGTGGTGGTGTTGATGGTGGTGATGGTGGTGATGATGGTGGTGATGGTGTTGATGGTGGTGATGGTGTTGATGGTGATGTCGGTGTTGATGGTGGTGATGGTGTTGATGGTGGTGATGGTGTTGATGGTGGTGATGGTGTTGATGGTGATGGTGGTGATGGTGGTGATGATGGTGGTGATGGTGGTGATGATGGTGATGGTGGTGATGGTGTTGATGGTGGTGATGGTGGTGATGATGGTGAAGGTGGTGATGGTGGTGTTGATGGTGATGGTGGTGATGGTGATGGTGTTGATGGTGGTGATGGTGGTGATGGTGTTGATGGTGGTGATGATGGTGATGGTGGTGATGGTGGTGATGATGGTGATGGTGGTGATTGTGTTGATGGTGGTGATGGTGGTGGTGATGGTGGTGATGGTGTTGATGGTGGTGATGGTGGTGATTGTGGTGGTGGTGGTGTTTGGTGATGGTGGTGATGGTGGTGATGGTGTTGATCGTGGTGATGGTGGTGATGGTGGTGATTGTGGTGATAGTGGTGATCGTGATGGTGCTGATGGTGGTGATGGTGGTGATGGTGGTGATGGTGATGGTGGTGATGGTGATGGTGGTGATGGTGGTGATGATGGTGATGGTGGTGATGGTGTTGATGGTGGTGATGGTGGTGATGGTGATGGTGGTGATGGTGTTGATGGTGGTGATGGTCTTGATGGTGGTGATGGTGGTGATGATGGTGATGGTGGTGATGGTGGTGATGGTGATGTCGGTGATGATGGTGATGTCGGTGTTGATGGTGGTAATGGTGTTGATGGTGGTGATGGTGGTGATGATGGTGATGGTGGTGATGGTGTTGATGGTGGTGATGGTGGTGATGATGGTGATGGTGGTGATGGTGGTGTTGATGGTGATGGTGGTGATGGTGATGGTGTTGATGGTGGTGATGGTGGTGATGGTGTTGATGGTGGTGATGATGGTGATGGTGGTGATTGTGTTGATGGTGGTGATGGTGGTGATGGTGATGGTGTTGATGGTGGTGATGGTGGTGGTGGTGATGGTGGTGATGGTGGTGATGGTGGTGATGGTGTTGATGGTGGTGATGGTGGTGATGGTGTTGATGGTGGTGATGGTGGTGATGGTGGTGATGGTGGTGTTGATGGTGATGGTGGTGATGGTGATGGTATTGATGGTGGTGATGGTGGTGATGGTGTTGATGGTGGTGATGATGGTGATGGTGGTGATTGTGTTGATGGTGGTGATGGTGGTGATGGTGGTGATGGTGGTGATTGTGTTGATGGTGGTGATGGTGGTAATGGTGGTGATGGTGATAGTGTTGATGGTGGTGATGGTGGTGATGGTGTTGATGGTGGTGGTGGTGATGGTGGTGATGGTGGTGATGGTGTTGATGGTGGTGATGGTGGTGATGGTGATGGTGGTGATGATGGTGATGGTGGTGATGGTGTTGATGGTGATGGTGGTGATGGTGATGGTGGTGATGGTGGTGATGGTGATGGTGGTGATGGTGTTGATGCTGGTGATGATGATGGTGGTGGTAATGGTGGTGATGGTGGTGATGGTGGTGGTGATGTTGATGGTGGTGATGGTGGTGATGGTGGTGTTGATGGTGATGGTGGTGATGGTGATGGTATTGATGGTGGTGATGGTGGTGATGGTGTTGATGGTAGTGATGATGGTGATGGTGGTGATTGTGTTGATGGTGGTGATGGTGGTGATGGTGGTGATGGTGTTGATGGTGGTGACGGTGGTGATGACGGTGATGGTGGTGATTGTGTTGATGGTGGTGATGGTGGTAATGGTGGTGATGGTGATAGTGTTGATGGTGGTGATGGTGGTGATGGTGTTGATGGTGGTGGTGGTGATGGTGGTGATGGTGGTGATGGTGTTGATGGTGGTAATGGTGGTGATGGTGGTGATGGTGATGGTGGTGATGATGGTGATGGTGGTGATGGTGTTGATGGTGATGGTGATGGTGGTGATGGTGGTGATGGTGGTGATGCTGGTGATGAAGGTGATGGTGGTGATGGTGTTGATGCTGGTGATGATGGTGATGCTGGTGATGATGGTGGTGATGGTGATGATGGTGATGGTGGTGATGGTGATGATGCTGGTGATGATGATGATGATGGTGGTGGTAATGGTGGTGATGGTGGTGATGGTGGTGGTGATGCTGGTGATGATGATGGTGGTGATGGTGGTGATGGTGGTGATGATGGTGGTGGTGATGTTGGTGATGGTGGTGGTGATGGTGATGATGGTGATGGTGGTGATGGTGGTGATGGTGATGGTGGTGATTGTGTTGATGGTGGTGATGGTGGTGATGGTGGTGATGGTGGTGATGGTGATGGTGGTGATTGTGTTGATGGTGGTGATGGTGGTGATGGTGGTGATGGTGATAGTGTTGATGGTGGTGATGGTGGTGATGGTGTTGATGGTGGTGGTGGTGATGGTGGTGATGGTGGTGATGGTGGTGATGGTGATGGTGGTGATGATGGTGATGGTGGTGATGGTGTTGATGGTGATGGTGGTGATGGTGATGGTGGTGATGGTGGTGATGAAGGTGATGGTGGTGATGGTGTTGATGCTGGTGATGATGGTGATGCTGGTGATGATGCTGATGGTGGTGATGGTGATGATGGTGATGGTGGTGATGGTGTTGATGCTGGTGATGATGATGATGATGGTGGTGGTAATGGTGGTAATGGTGGTGATGGTGGTGATGGTGGTGGTGATGTTGATGGTGGTGATGGTGGTGATGGTGGTGTTGATGGTGATGGTGGTGATGGTGATGGTATTGATGGTGGTGATGGTGGTGATGGTGTTGATGGTAGTGATGATGGTGATGGTGGTGATTGTGTTGATGGTGGTGATGGTGGTGATGGTGGTGATGGTGTTGATGGTGGTGATGGTGGTGATGATCGTGATGGTGGTGATTGTGTTGATGGTGGTGATGGTGGTAATGGTGGTGATGGTGATAGTGTTGATGGTGGTGATGGTGGTGATGGTGTTGATGGTGGTGGTGGTGATGGTGGTGATGGTGGTGATGGTGTTGATGGTGGTGATGGTGGTGATGGTGATGGTGGTGATGATGGTGATGGTGGTGATGGTGTTGATGGTGATGGTGGTGATGGTGGTGATGGTGGTGATGGTGGTGATTGTGGTGATGCTGGTGATGAAGGTGATGGTGGTGATGGTGTTGATGCTGGTGATGATGGTGATGCTGGTGATGATGCTGATGGTGGTGATGGTGATGATGGTGATGGTGGTGATGATGCTGGTGATGATGATGATGGTGGTGGTAATGGTGGTGATGGTGGTGATGGTGGTGGTGATGCTGGTGATGATGATGGTGGTGATGGTGGTGATGGTGGTGATGATGGTGGTGGTGATGTTGGTGATGGTGGTGGTGATGGTGATGATGGTGATGGTGGTGATGGTGGTGATGGTGGTGATGGTGGCTCTCGCCAGCAGGGTCAGCAAAACCGTCGTCTCCAAGGCGAAAGCACGGAGACACAGAGTGGAGTGTGTGGGGGGGGGGGGCTGTGTGGGGGGGCTGTGTGGGGGGGCTGTGTTGGGGGGGGCTGTGTGGGGGGGCTTTGTGGGGGGGCTGTGTTGGGGGGCTGTGTGGGGGGGGGCGTGGGGGGGCTGTGTGGTGGGGGGGGAGGGGGGAGGCGAAGGGTGCTGGGATCCGCAGGGGTGTTGGGACGGGATGTGGTGCGCTCGGTGCGAATTCTCCTCGCGTGCCACTCACGTGCCGCCACACGTCTAGACATGGACTCGTCCATGTCTAGACGTCCCGCCACACGTTTAGACATGGACTCGTCCATGTCATTTACCACTTGAGTCAGTTTGTCATTGTCCGGGAAAGTCTCGCCGAGTCGCAGGATTGTTTTACAGGAGGGTCCTGCTGCTGCTGCTGCGTTTTTAAGAACAACAAAACTCCCCCCACTCAGCCCCGTTTGTCTCCACCCCAATGCACCTCCGATTAGCACGGTTGGCTACGTACGGTGCGAAAGAAGTTCAACACACACGCAGTGCTGCTAGCGGCCGCTGGTGGCTACGCTGCTGCTGCTGCCCGTGACTGCTGCCCGTGACTGCTGCCCGTGATCATCCAGCGCTGTGGTGGCAGCAGCGGTAGCGAGGGTTGATGGATCACCGCACCGCTGTTGTTGTAGTGACACTCCCCTTCCCGCGAGCGGCGAGGAAGTGCCGTACCCCTGGCTCGCCAGGAGAAGGCGGTACAGCAAGTGGGATTATCGCCATCTGCTTCCATCTGTACGGGGATTGAGCGTTGCCCCCTCGCAGAAAACGTGGAGTTTTTTTTGTGTCCTGGCGCTACGGTTTTCCACCACCCCCTTAAGTGCACAACAATAATAACAATACATACATAAACACAACTCGTCATTAACAGGCTGAAAACATCCTTACGGATACAAAAAAAACCCGCGCTGACAAAAGAGTCCTGCGGCTCGCGTAAGTAAGTAAAGTGAGTCAAGAGAATGTCCACGAACTTTAATTGTGAGTGAGAATTAATGACGCGCGAATGAATGCCGCCCACGTATCCGCTGTGAAGCCACGGATCCTCGGGAGGAGGAGGAGGAGAACGTAAAAAAGCGACCTCACAATGCCATCGTGCATCGCCCACGGAGCTTGCGGCCGCCTCCAGCGAGCGAAGACATCACACGCGCAACAACAACAACAACAACCTCGCCCCCGGAATACCAATTAACCCTCGGAATGACCGAGAACACGCCGCTTACGCTTAAGAGGAGACGTTCACGCCGAGGGAGCAAATTGCGGCAAATTTTTGGTTCTACGAAATGCTTCGGAACGCGTCGGAGAGGGGAGATGGAGCGGCTGCACGTGCAGCCGCCCGCCGGTTTCGATGCTTCGCAGCATCCGACAGCAGTGGCGTCGAAATGTGGAGGCCTTCATCCATCAGTGGATAGATCAAGGCTGCTGCTGCTGCTGACGATGATGTTGATGCTATGACGTACGGCCCAGAGAGATGAACACTGACAAAGTGCTGTTAGCGAGCACCTATTAAGGCCGGCATGGCACATGAGGAGGTGGCGCGGCCCGGGACTACTTCATGACGAACAACAACAATAACAACAACAACAACCGCCATTCGCAGCTACGTCATCACATACGGCGTTTGTGCCAGGCTAGGTGCACGTTGAGGCCGTCACGTGACGTGCGGAAGGCTCGCTGCCGGCAGGCAGTTACGGGACAGACCCAGGTGCTATAGGCTGACTTGGCTGGCTTGGCTGGCAGATGTGCCCCTTCACGTACACGCTGACACACCAAGACACACACATGGACTGTGTGTGTGCGTTGAACTTCTTTCAACACCGTACGTAGCCAACCGCGTTAATCGTAGGTGCGGGGGAAGGACAGCAGACTAAACACCAGCAACTGTTCTAAAGAAATGAGTTCGTCAATCGAGATGATGATGATGATGATTCAAAAAGTGTCACAGCTCCCAGTCGGTTTCCTAATGTCGGCAGGAAGAGGCGTTCCAGACGGCCGCAGAAAGCGCATCCGCAAGCGCCACGCGATGCGGTGACCGCCACCGTCGTCTGTGTGAGATGGCAGCAGCTGCAGCAGCGAGGATAACCACGGGAGATCCCGTGGTGAGGTGTCATGCTCCCTGGCGGGATCGGCGAGGTGTTGTGGCCTGCTCGTGGCAAGCGCTGTGTATGTAATGAGTGTCACCTCATACCCTTCACGCTACCAAATATTACAGTCCCTTCTGCTGTAGGGCCGCGTGCTGTTTTAATAACGCGAATTGGATTTAACGCGTTGGTGAATGTATTAAGGAACGCATTTTATTTTGTTATAACACGCGGATGCGAATTGGATGTAACGCGATCGAGTGAACGGAACTACGCAGCGCGAGTAGAAATAAGCGGTCGTACGGCTGCCTCGGCGTAGCATCAACATCATCATCATCACACGAGGAACTGGGATGCTGCTGGATGCTTCTAGATGCTACTCACGCGCCTCCGTTTTTGTTCGGCCTGTGTACCCATCTCACGCGTTATCGCAGACCGTGCTTTAGCCTACATTGTTTATGATTGATTTATTACAACGCATCTACCGCGTTATAGGTGAACAGACAGTAACATATCTAGTTTAATTATTCAAGATATCTTCACTGAGTCTCAAGACTGTGTTTCAGGTGGGTCCTGCTACACTGGGTTGTTTGGTCAAAGCATCTTAATAACAACGCCTCGCTGTTGCAGCGAGCGTGAGCGAGAGTGTGAGTAACGGGGAGTGGTGGCGCAGTGGTTAGCGCACTGCTCTACGAACCCGATAACGACCAACAGCAGTGACAGCGCCTATCTGGAGCGGTTCCTGCGCCTCACACACGGGGAGACGAAGGTGGTCCATGACCACCCACTCCCTCCCTCGTGTACCAACCAGTTGAAGGCTCCACGGGGGGACTTTGTCTCGTCAGAGGTCACCTCTCCGTGTGTCGCGTCTCTTCCTGGCCGAGAGGGGTGCTGGTGGTAGTGCTGGTGGTGGTGGTAGTTCTGGTGGCGGTAGTGATAGTGCTGGTGGCGGTAGTGATAGTGCTGGTGGCGGTGGTGGTAGTGCTGGTGGCGGTGGTAGTGCTGGTGGTGGCAGTGCTGGTGGTGGTGGTAGCAGTGCTGGTGGTGGTGGTAGTGCTGGTGGTGGTGGCAGTGCTGGTGGTGGTAGTGCTGGTGGTGGTGGTGGCAGTGCTGGTGGTGGTGGTGGCAGTGCTGGTGGTGGTGGTGGCAGTGCTGGTGGTGGTGGTAGTGCTGGTTGTGGTGGTGGGAGTGCTGGTGGTGGCAGTGCTGGTGGTAGTGGCAGTGCTGGTGGTGGTGGTAGTGCTGGTGGTGGTGGTAGTGCTGGTGGTAGTGGTGGTGGTAGTGCTGGTGGTGGTAGTGCTGGTGGTGGTGGTAGTGGTAGCAGTGCTGGTGGTGGTAGCAGTGCTGGTGGTGGTAGTGCTGGTGGTAGTGGTAGCAGTGCTGCTGGTGGTAGTGGTAGCAGTGCTGGTGGTGGTGGTAGCAGTGCTGGTGGTGGTGGTAGCAGTGCTGGTGGTGGTGGTAGCAGTGCTGGTGGTGGTGGTAGTGCTGGTGGTGGTGGTAGCAGTGCTGGTGGTGGTGGTAGTGCTGGTGGTGGTGGTAGCAGTGCTGGTGGTGGTGGTAGTGCTGGTGGTGGTGGCAGTGCTGGTGGTGGTGGTAGTGCTGGTGGTGGTAGCAGTGCTGGTGGTAGTAGTGCTGGTGGTGGTGGTGGTAGCAGTGCTGCTGCCGCTGTTCACCGCCGCTGCGATCGCGACATTGGCGGCGTAGCTCGCCCGCTGCGCCTGTGATGGGAGTGCGGCCTCTCGCTGGCCGCACGCCGCTTGACGCTCGCGCCTCTTTCATGATCAGCTGTAGCTGCAGCTGCTGCTCGCTCGTCTCGCATCAGTGACTCCAGTGGCCGCAAACACGTGGCCAATAACAACAACAATAACAACAACAATAACAACAATAACAACAACAATAACAACAACAATAACAACAACAACAATAACAACAATAACAACAATAACAACAACAATAACAACAATAACAACAACAATAACAACAACAATAACAACAATAACAACAACAACGATGACGACGACGACACATGCCACGTGTTCACCGCCAATTCCGCCCAGTCAAAGTGAAAGATAAATACTAAGTCAACACACTTTGGTTCTTTCGGTAAAGTCACGTAGAAAATAAAATCGAATAATAATAGAATACGACGTTTCGATTGCAACATAAGCAACCATCATCAGGTAAGAATAAATGAGAGAAAAAAACAAACCTAGTCAAATATATATTCTTGGTTCTTTCGGTAAAGTCACGTTGAAGGGAAACAATAAAATAATAAAATATATATAACAATACAATTTTCACGACGTTTCGACTGTAACACAAACAGTCATCATCAGGTGTAAACACCAACGGCAAGAACATTTGAAAGAAGTGGCGGTTTGTGCTGTCTATTTATTTATTTATTTTTAAGCGTTAGCTTATAGCGATTTGACAGTTTGTTTAGATGGACGAGTCCATCTATGTTCGGAAAAGAGGAGGGGGGAGACGAAAAATTTAATGTATGCTGTCTGAAAGCCACCGTAAGCGTGAACAACCAATTAAGACCCGAAATGGTTTATCAAATCCTTCCAATGATTGCTAAGCCAGAATCCATCTTCTCGGTTGAAATTGTCTCTGTGTTTGTATATGTGGATAGCCTCATGAACGAATCTCTCGTGGTAGCCAGATGGCTTGCAAAGAACCTCTGTCTTGGAGAAGTCACTGTCATGTGAGCCTACTGAATTATAACAGTGATCTGCCATGGCCGAGGTGTTGGTCTTACTGTGTTTAAGGTCTGCTTTGTGTTCACGAATGCGGTCTGAGACATGTCGTTTGGTTTCTCCAATGTAACTACTACCACAGAGGCAACTTAGTTTGTAGACACCAGGGTACTGTATGTCCGGAATCACATCTTTTACAGACGAAACCAGATCACGGATTTTATGTAATGTGTTGAAACGGACCTGGATCTTGTGTTTATTCAAGATTTTGGAGATCTTTTTTGTGATCCCCGCAATGTAGGGTAAAGTGATAGTTTTTAAAGGTTCCTCAAGAGAGTCCTTCTTCATGGTTTGAGTGATAGCTTTGTGGATTGTATAGTCGGAGTAACCATTAGCCTTAAGAGCTTGGTGTACGTGCTTGAGTACACTGGCTATATGTTCCTGGTCGGATATGCATTGGGCTCTATGGTGCAGAGTCTTGATGAGAGAATTCTTCTGTGATGGATGGTGGTGGGAATCCGGTTTCAGATAAGCACCCGTATGGGTAGCTTTCCTGTAGACAGAGTGGCTCAGTGAACCATCAGGTCTCTTTTTAATTAGTACATCCAAAAAAGGTAGCTTGCCATCTTTTTCGACTTCCATGGTAAATATCTGATGGCTGGATGTATGGAATTGATGTGGTCGAAGAATTGGTCTAGAGCAGTCCGGCCATGTGGCCAGATGACAAAAGTGTCATCCACGTACCTCTTCCATAAGGTTGGGCGCAGAGTGGCAGTCTGGATGGCGTCAGTCTCAAATTTCTCCATGAAACCTAGTCAACTTAGCAACACAATGCAACACAACACAGAGAGCCGGCCAACACAACAGTCAACACCCAACCTGGCTGACCACGCTCCTACAGAATTCCACGCAGCTATTCTTTGGAGGAGCGAAGTCGGCATCATTTCACTTATGAAATGAGTAAGGACCTTAGGCGGTGGAGGTGGGAGGGGGGGGCACCTCTCCGATTTACAACCCTGAGCCGTAAGTGGAAATTCCACATTCATCTGGCGGGGGCGAGTTTACCCATCATGTCAAACCGTTATTGATTTCACTACGAAGTGGTGCTAATTTTACTCACCCCGGAGGGACGGTAGACTGATTGAATCCCTCCCCCCCTCCACCACCTTGACGAGAACCCAAAGAGTCGAAGACGGGGAACGACAATGCGCGAGCTGAGCGAGCAGAGACGGGCAGGGGGCCCATGCTGATGCTGCTGCTGATGATGCTGCTGCTGTTGATGCTGCTGCTGATGATGTTGCTGATGATGCTGATGCTGCTCCTGATGCTGCTGCTGATGCTGATGCTGCTGATGATGTTGCTGCTGATGATCTGACTGATGATGCTGCTGATGCTGCTGCTGCTGATGATGATGTTGCTGATGATGCTGCTGCTGATCATGATGCTGTTGCTGATGATGCTGCTGCTGATGCTAATGATGTTGCTGATGCTGCTGTGGGGGTACTCTAACCAGGTCACGTGTGGTGGTGTAATCTGTGGGGGTACTCCTACCAGATCACGTGTGGTGGTGTAAACTGTGGGGGTACTCCTACCAGACCACGTGCGGTGGGATGAGCTGGCCCTTGACCTGCGTGTTATTGAGCGGTTAGGGGCGCCACATTTGGCGACATGTTAACTCCGTCGCCTGGTATACAGGAGGGACGTGGGTTCGATCCCCGACCCTGACGCCTGCTGTATATTTGGAGTTTGCGTCTCCTCCCCCCCCCCCCCCCCACGTGGTCACGTGGATTTTTCTCCGACTCCCCCGGTTTTTGTCTGTCATCTTACACATGCCGGATCGCTTCTGAGAACAAAAAGAGCTCCTTTAGAGCAGCTCAGTAGGGGGGCTATCCTGTTACGTCTGTTTGTATCAGTTGTAGGTGCAACTATCGTCTGTAACAGTTGTAGGTGCAACTGTCGTCTGTTTGTGACAGTTGTAGGTGCCACTGTCGTCTGTAACAGTTGTAGGTGCAACTGTTGTCTGTTTGTGACAGTTGTAGGTGCAACTGTTGTCTGTCTGTATCAGTTGTAGGTGCAACTGTTGTCTGTTTGTGACAGTTGTAGGTGCAACTGTTGTCTGTTTGTGACAGTTGTAGGTGCAACCGTTGTCTGTTTGTATTAGTTGTAGGTGCAACTGTCGTCTGTTTGTGACAGTTGTAGGTGCCACTGTGGTCTGTAACAGTTGTAGGTGCAACTGTTGTCTGTTTGTATTAGTTGTAGGTGCCACTGTCGTCTGTAACAGTTGTAGGTGCCACTGTTGTCTGTTTGTATCAGTTGTAGGTGTAACTGTGGTCTGTTTGTATCAGTTGTAGGTGCCACTGTTGTCTGTAACAGTTGTAGGTGCAACTGTGGTCTGTAACAGTTGTAGGTGCCACTGTGGTCTGTAACAGTTGTAGTTGCAACTGTCGTCTGTTTGTGACAGTTGTAGGTGCCACTGTCGTCTGTAACAGTTGTAGGTGCAACTGTCGTCTGTTTGTGACAGTTGTAGGTGCAACTGTTGTCTGTAACAGTTGTAGGTGCAACTGTTGTCTGTAACAGTTGTAGGTGCAACTGTTGTCTGTTTGTGACAGTTGTAGGTGCCACTGTCGTCTGTTTGTGACAGTTGTAGTTGCAACTGTTGTCTGTTTGTGACAGTTGTAGGTGCAACTGTTGTCTGTAACAGTTGTAGGTGCAACTGTTGTCTGTTTGTGACAGTTGTAGGTGCCACTGTCGTCTGTTTGTGACAGTTGTAGTTGCAACTGTCGTCTGTTTGTATCAGTTGTAGGTGCCACTGTGGTCTGTAACAGTTGTAGGTGTAACTGTTGTCTGTTTGTATTAGTTGTAGGTACAACTGTTGTCTGTTTGTATTAGTATTATTAACAGTTGTAGGTGCCACTGTGGTCTGTAACAGTTGTAGGGGGTGGCGAGGGCTAATGTGGTTGTCCGCGCGTGGTGGTCCACAGGGGCGGCGATGGAGCCACAGGACGGCAAGGAGCAACGCGGGGCGAGAGACGACAGAGAGGAGACGGACTGGACCTACACTGGTAAGGCGGAGCTCACGTGTGTGTGTGTGAGCGCGTGTGTGAGCGTGTGTGAGCGCGTGTGTGAGCGCGTGTGTGTGTGAGCGTGTGTGAGCGCGTGTGAGCGCGTGTGTGTGTGAGCGTGTGTGAGCGCGTGTGTGTGTGTGAGCGCGTGCGTGACCTCCTGCCAGGGGGCGTTCGACATTTCACGTGGCCTTGAAGTGCACGCAGCCTGGCACAGGCACCGTAGTGACGACACTGCCACTTAGTGGCGAATGGCGATTGTTGTTGTTGTTGTTGATGCGTGTGCACGTGTTGCATAGTGTCCACTTTGCCACTGTGGCATTGCGACGTCTCGTGAACGGCCTGCCCCAATCGGACAATTCGACGGCGATCCGAAACAAGTCCACTCGGCTACTCCTCAAGCAGTCGAATGGGGGATGTCAAATCTTGACGACATCAATGTGTTATCTGTTGCAATCCCCCTCCAAAAATACCACGGGAAAGTAGGAGGCGATGATGGTGGAGGGCACAGGTGGCAGATCTGCCAGGCTTCTCAGCCTTTCTTCTTCGGCCGGATAGAGGACGGGGGGGGGGGAGTAAAATGGGGGAGGCACGTCCTGGAGAAGATGTGGTGCTGGAGGATGTGGATCTGTGTGGACTTGCTGATGAGCGTTACCAGCGGTGTCGAGAATGGGCCTCTGTGGAGGACGCTGCGATGGGCGGTTGATCGATGCTCGCCAACAGCACTTGACCCCACGGTTAGCGAAAGGCTACACGGGATCTTTTGTCTGTTCGTGTGTGTGAGCGCCTGTGCGGTCACTTCACACAGCAGCCTCCACCCATGTGCATCCTCACCCCGCCCCTCGATCCCTCCCCCTCTCCCAGATGATGATGATGATAACGATGACAATCGATGTTCATAGATACTGATTTATGATGATGATTCATGGATAATGGATGTTGGTTGATGATCATGATGATGATGATCATCATAACGACGGATGACGGTAGACGTTGATGGGTGTGGAGGGATGTTGATGATGATGAGAAGATGGATGGCATTGGGTTAATGCTGCCCAAAACGGGACATCACCAAGTTTTGTGTGGAGCGATGTCGGATTGTCCCTGTGGGGTTTCCTGCGAGTTCTTCCGTTCCCTCGCGACGCGCGAGACGTGACTGGCAACGAACCCAACATCCGAGAAAGTTATTCGATTGGTAATTACACGAAGCAGCAACACCCCTCCCAGCACCCCCTCCGTGGCAAAGTAAAACCACAAACATGTCTGGGTCCTCCTGAGAAGTGATTGTTGAGAGCCTCGTGAGCCTCAGTGAGGAGTCTCGATGCTCTCCTGGTTTGAGCACGCGCCCAACGCGACTCTCACCTCGGATTGGTCGCCGCTCGCGACTCAATGGAACGCGACCACCACCACCACCAACCACCACCGTCGTCACCACCACCACGACCACCGTGACCACCACCGTCACCACCACCACCGTGACCACCACCGTCACCACCACCGTCACCACCGTCACCACCACCACCGTCACCACCACCACCGTCACCACCACCACCACCGTCACCACCACCACCGTCACCACCACCACCACCACCGTCACCACCACCACCACCACCGTCACCACCACCACCGTCACCACCAGCACCACCGTCACCACCACCACCACCGTCACCACCACCACCGTCACCACCACCACCGTCACAAAGGGCGTGAGAAGGGGCAAAGTTCACTCGTGGTGAGTCACTGTGCGGACGAGTGAGTGTCGTGGTGAGTCACACAGTGCCAGGTGAGTGAGTGTTGTGGTGAGTCATTGTGCAGGTGAGTGAGTGTAGTGGTGAGTCACTGTGCGGACGAGTGAGTGTCGTGGTGAGTCATTGTGCAGACGAGTGAGTGTCGTGGTGAGTCACTGTGCAGACGATTGAGTGTCGTGGTGAGTCACACAGTGCCAGGTGAGTGAGTGTCGTGGTGAGTCACTGTGCAGGTGAGTGAGTGTCGTGGTGAGTCACACAGTGCCAGGTGAGTGAGTGTCGTGGTGAGTCATTGTGCAGGTGAGTGTCGTGGTGAGTCACACAGTGCCAGGTGAGTGTCGTGGTGAGTCACTGTGCAGGTGAGTGAGTGTCGTGGTGAGTCACTGTGCAGGTGAGTGAGTGTCGTGGTGAGTCACTGTGCAGGTGAGTGAGTGTCGTGGTGAGTCACACAGTGCCAGGTGAGTGAGTGTCGTGGTGAGTCATTGTGCAGGTGAGTGAGTGTCGTGGTGAGTCACTGTGCAGGTGAGTGTCGTGGTGAGTCACTGTGCCAGGTGAGTGTGGATGTTGAGCTGCGCCTCACACCGCGTTGGTATGCAGCGCGGCGTCGTCGGCTGAGCCTCGCGGCCAACTTTCCTAATCCTCCGCACGCCTCTAATAGGATAGAGAAGATATTTGTTTATTTATTTATTTTCCCTGAAAACGTAATCCGTTTATAAAATACTGTCGAGAAAAGACAGCATTTGGCCTTGGGGAGTGGGCATGTGCCGAATGAAATAGGCAGCGTGTTCGTGACAGAGCTCGACAGGGTTTCGATGTGTTCCAAGCGCCACGTGTTTTTCCTGTGTCCGCTTTGAATCCTTAGTGTAGTCATTGCGGGAACAGCTCTAATAAGTACACCAGCCAGCCTCCTCCTCCTCCCTTCCCCCCCACCCCACACACCACTCACGTCTCAATTTCCCGGTCCGGATCCCGAAAATATTGCCATGAATGTCACTCCCATCACACCCTTATCACGCTCGTAGGGTTGCCACCTTCGTTATAGAGATAAAATGAAAACGGGACGCATCATAGCAGGAAGAAGACTCTCTCACACTATCAGAAGATGGAATGATCACCGCGTGTGGATGCATGGTCTAGGTTGGAGCGCCGTCGCCATCGGTGCTGCTGTTGCTGTGGTCGTTGTTACATAAGCGTGGAAGAGACGTAGATTTACTCGGACGTGGGAGCGGCTGTTACCGCTCACTAAAGAGATTGCGACGAATGAGGGAGTGCTTTTGGCTTCTGGTGTCCGCGGGTCGTGTGAGCGCTGGGCTCTCTCCGGGCGCCTCTGGTGTCCTCTCCTCTGTGGGAGGTCCAGTCCCGGTTCTCAGGTGGAGCGGCGAGTGGGATGATGGCCCTCAAATCCGGTCGCCAATAAAGACTTGCCACGGAGGACCCCATAATGCAGATCCATAGACGTACACAGAGAGCCACCGACTTCTATGGAGACCCGCGGTGGTGAGATGTTACCTACCTCGCCTGGTAGACAGGGGACGTGGGTTCGACCCCGACCCTGACGACCCGCTACCTATCTGGAGTCTGCGTGTCTCTATCTCCGGGTCGTCCGGAGTTTTCCCTCCACATTGAGAAACTTGAGTTTGAAGTGTTTGGCTGGTGCTATAAATGTCCACGTGATGATAAGCCGCTTCATTGGGCTATCACTTGTAGTAGTAGCCAGGTCGCGTCTGAGAAAGAGCTCTACAGCTAAGTGGGGCCTTACCTGGTACAATAAAAACAACAGTTTGGTTAGTTGTTGTCAACATCACGCCCGGCCGCCTTGTCTCCGAAGTGCTCATGTTGTACACACGGCAACCAGCTGCTGTGCTCATTTAATGCTGAGCCGAACTAGGCGCGGGCGGGCCCAGGACCGTTTAAAATATTATTTGTCTTCTTATTGGTCGCGCAGACCACTGCACAAAGACAAAGATCCCCCGTTTAGCCTCTAACAGACTGTCGGGGCAAGTGCTGTTAGTAGTAGCGAGTTGTAGCAGCAGCAGCTGCCACTGTGTGTCACAGTTGCAGAGTGTGTGACACACTCTGCCACTGTGTGTGTGTGTCACACTCTGCCACTGTGTGTCACAGTGGCAGAGTGTGTGTGTCACACTCTGCCACTGTGTGTGTCACAGTGGCAGAGTGTGTGTGTGTCACACTCTGCCACTGTGTGTGTCACAGTGGCAGAGTGTGTGTGTGTCACAGTGGCAGAGTGTGTGTGTCACACTCTGCCACTGTGTGTGTCACAGTGGCAGAGTGTGTGACACACTCTGCCACTGTGTGTGTCACAGTGGCAGAGTGTGTGTGTCACACTCTGCCACTGTGTGTGTCACACTCTGCCACTGTGTGTGTCACAGTGTGTGTCACACCCTGCCACTGTGACACACACAGAGTGGGGGGAGGGTGGCAGCACGCGCCCTCTCGAGCTCTGAGCCGAGAGGGACATTCGCTTTGATTTACGAGCGACGATCGCTTTTTGCACCACGCACGGAGGCGTCGCTCCCAGTGGGGATGACGACGACGACGACGAGGAGGAGGAGGAAGCTTGGGCCCCCGGGGCTCCGTTCACACGACGAGGGCGACACACGGGCGGCCTGGGAGTGGGTGGGGGCTGGGGCTGTGCTCGCACACGGTCGTGCACTGCTTGCCGGCCGCAATAGAAGTCGCCCCTTGGTCGTGGCGAAGAGGCGAGTGGGGCTTCACCGCGAGGGTGACGGCGAGAGGAAAGTGAGGGGGAGGAGGAGGGAGGTAGGGGAGGGAGGTAGGGGAGGGAGGTAGGGGAGGGAGGTAGGGGAGGGAGGTAGGGGAGGGAGGTAGGAGAGGGAGGTAGGGGAGGGAGGTAGGGTAAAGCGCCCGGCGACGCGAGTTCCATTCCCGCTCACGCCCGAGGCCAGTGACGAACATCTCAACGTGTACTGGCCCTCCCCTAGGTCATTTCAGCCTCAAATTAGTAGCTAGTGCAGTGTGTAAATCAGCACTGGGGAGGCGCTGCCTGCTGGCCGTGGTGCCGGCCACCCACCCCCTCGTGTGCCGTGTCCGCCTTCGAATGCGCTACTCGCAAACGGCACTCGCCCCATCTGGCCGTTAAAGGGCTGCACTTTGCAGTCCCCGGCACGAGGAGTTCCCAGCCCCCCCACCCCCCCCAATATTTCCGTCGTGATATATATATTTGTTTCTCTCTCTCCTCATTCACGGATGGGAATAATTCACAATCAATCATCATCGGCAGCAGCACCACCACCACCGTCACCACTTAGCAGCACCACCACCACCGTCACCACTTAGCAGCATCACCATCGTCACCACTTAGCAGCAGCAGCACCACCACCATCGTCACCACTTAGCACCACCACCATCGTCACCACTTAGCATCACCACCATCGTCACCACTTAGCACCACCACCATCGTCACCACTTAGCATCACCACCATCGTCACCACTTAGCACCACCACCATCGTCACCACTTAGCAGCAGCAGCATCACCGTCACCATTTAGCAGCAGCACCACCACCACCGTCACCACTTAGCAGCACCACCACCACCGTCACCACTTAGCAGCACCACCACCATCGTCACCACTTAGCAGCACCACCACCACCGTCACCACTTAGCAGCAGCAGCATCACCGTCACCACTTAGCAGCACCACCACCACCACCGTCACCACTTAGCAGCACCACCACCACCGTCACCACTTAGCAGCACCACCGTCACCACTTAGCAGCACCACCACCACCGTCACCACTTAGCAGCACCACCACCACCGTCACCACTTAGCAGCAGCAGCAGCCGCAGCCGTGGTGTATCGACTGCTGGGTGAAGGTCTATCCCCAGAGTCGTCGACTGCTGGGTGAAGGTCTATCCCCAGAGTCGTCGACTGCTGGGTGAAGGTCTATCCCCAGAGTCGTCGACTGCTGGGTGAAGGTCTATCCCCAGAGTCGTCGACTGCTGGGTGAAGGTCTATCCCCAGAGTCGTCGACTGCTGGGTGAAGGTCTATCCCCAGAGTCGTCGACTGCTGGGTGAAGGTCTATCCCCAGAGTCGTCGACTGCTGGGTGAAGGTCTATCCCCAGAGTCGTCGACTGCTGGGTGAAGGTCTATCCCCAGAGTCGTCGCGGTCTCTCACAGTTCATCGAGCGCCCCCATACTCGAGCTGACATCACGCCTCGCTCGCACGACGCGCTCGTTTAAGAAGCTTCCGTGGCACGTGGAGCGAAACGTCGGACATCGTGCCGAACGACACCGCGACGCGACCCCGAGAGGACAGCCGCAGAGCAGCACCCGCCCAGCGGTAGTCGACAAAGCATCATCATCATCATCAGCAGCAGCTGATGATGATGCTGATGATGCTTTGCTCCATCTTTTCGCTGGACGTCCTCCCTGGTTCTCAACGCCTTTGGCTCGGACTCTCATTATAATTATTATTCGTGACCCATCCGCCAAAAAAAAGAAAACCCCGTAAATATTTAAAGCCTTTTCCTTTCAAGGTCACGCGCTCTCGCTGCGACGAACGTGTTGCGTTGTGTTTTGTTATTTGTGTTTGTGCACCGCTGCCAATGCAGTGTCAACCAACATCATTTGTTTTAACTTTTAGCGACGCGTCCTGCCCATGTCCGCTTTACTTTCCTTAGCAGTCAATGTGCTCTGTGTGCTCCAATCCACGTGTCCCTCTCGCTGTATCTCAATGTGCTCATCATCGACACCCACTGCTAAGTGAAGAGCCATGTGATGATGTCTCTTTCCGCGCGCGTGTCTGTCAGTTTAACTCCAAGCATTCGCCTCCCCAACGCTCCTTTACGTACTTTTACACTCTTTTACCATTACATAATTAAATAATACTTATACTTTTTATTTTTTTTTATCACGTACAGCCCTTCATGAATCCACTGCTGGATGAAGGAATCCGCAAACCCCCCCGTCGCCGCCACCACATCTCTTGACATTGCCACGACAGCTATTGAATTTGGCCTTGCAGTCTCGCATGCAAGCACTGACCAGCCTCAAAAATCCTGCTTAGCGTCTGCGACATACATAGCGCGTGTGTATATATAGGGGGTTGGTTATAGACGGGCCGCACAGAGCAAATATTAAATATAGAATAAGATCAGTCAGAGGTGATCTCAAGTGAACGGCGCGCACTGGAGCGCTGTACGTATCGTATGCAAGCTGAACTTCTTTCGCACCGTACGTAGCAGACCGTTCTCATGGGAGATGCTTTGCACGGCGTTTTCCCGAGGTTAGAGGCGCAGCCCTGCAAGTTGCGGCGCGTGGTGGGGGGGGGGGGGGGCGGTGGCCCGCAACCTCGACCCGCGTGCGGTTCCACCGTCGGACGTGGAGGGACTCGCGCGCTGCGCGAACTCTTGTTGAGTCTCCTCCATCGTTTGATCCCCTCCCCCCCCCGCTCTCGTCAACCCTACCGCCTCTCTTCCCCGCACGGTTAAGCCGCTAAGTGAGCGCTGCCCGAGACCGTCGTTGAGGAGAGTGATTCTGCGAGAGGGGGTTTGGGTTAATTGTCTATCGAACGCTCGGCGCCACCGATTGTGCGTTGAGTTATTCCCGTGCCAGGGCCCCTCAGTTATCGCGCGCAGAGAACAGAGGCGGCGGGAGAGAGGGAGGGAGGGAGAGAAGATTAATAAATAAAAAGCGACGCCACGTGAAGATGTTTATTTTTCGGTGCATTTGTCAAGTTGATCGGTTTGTCGGGTTTACGCGTTGAGCCAAGGAGCGCGCGTGTAAGCGTGTGTGTGTGTAGGTATGTGTGTTTGTGTGTGTGTGCGTGTGTGTGTGTGTAGGCATGTGTGTTTGTGTGTGTGTGTAGGTATGTGTGTTTGTGTGTGTGTGCGTGTTTGTGTGTGTGTTTGTGTACGTGTGTAGGTATGTGTGTTTGTGTGCGTGTGTGTGTAGGTATGTGTGTTTGTGTGTGTGTGTAGGTATGTGTGTTTGTGTGTGTGTAGGTATGTGTGTTTGTGTGTGTGGGTCATGTAGCCCGCATGCCCAGCCACCGCATGCCGAAACAGCTTTTGTTTGGCCGGATTGAGGGGGCTAAGCGGGCGCGGCACGGGCTAGAGAAGAGATGGAGTGATGTGGTACAGGAGGACGTGGAGCTGAGTGGACTTGCCGATGACTGGTACCAGCGGTGTCAAGATCGGCCTCTGTGGAGGAGGCTCGTGAAGGATGCTACTGGGCAGTTGGAGGCAGTCGCCCTCCAACAACAACGGAGGGCGGAGGAGCGACGCTCACAACAGCGAGCGGAGCGCCGGGTGGCTAAAGCACAGCAGGTTGGCACAGTAGGGGGCACAGGTGGTGCATCAGCCAGTCATCTCAGTCAGTCGACCAGTGGCACCTGGGTCTGCCCCGTGACCTCCTGCCAGCGGGCGTTCGACACTTCACGTGGCCTCAGGGTGCACATAGCCTGGCACAAGCGTCGTGGTGACGTCACCGCCACTTAGTGGCGAATGGCGGTTGTTGTTGTGTGTGTAGGCATGTGTGTTTGTGTGTGTGTAGGTATGTGTGTTTGTATGTGTGTGTGCGTGTTTGTGTGTGTGTTTGTGTACGTGTGTGTGTTTGTGTGTGTTTGTGTGTGTGCGTGTGTTGTGTGTAGGTATGTGTGTGCGTGTTTGTATGTAGGTATGTGTGTGCGTGTTTGTTTGTAGGTATGTGTGTTTGTGTGTGTGCGTGTTTATGTGTGTTTGTGTGTGTGTAGGATATGTGTGTTTGTGTGTTTGTGTACGGTGCTATTTCAGGAATATTTTGATGTTTTTTTTCCTGTATTTTCTGTTTGCACAGTCACATAATCACTTTAAGATGTTTTCTTGTTCATGTTTTTGTTTGTTGCGGTTGCACCCGATTCAAGAGCCGAATGGCTCACAGGGCTATACCAAATACATTAACTATGGAAGTATGGAACTATGGTGCGTGTTTGTGTGTGTGTGTGTTTGTGTGTGTTTGTAGGTGTTTTTGTGTGTGTTTGTGTGTGTGTGTAGGTATGTGTGTTTGTGTGTGTGTGCGTGTTTGTGTGTGTGTAGGTATGTGTGTTTGTGTGTCTATTTGTGTGTAGGTATGTGTGTCTGTGTGTGTGTGTCTGTGTGTGTGGGGAGCAGTAGCGTAGTGGTTAGCGCGTTGCACTACTCACCTGGATACCCGGGTTCCATTCCCGCTCACAGCCAACACCAGTGACGATTATCTAAACCGGTTGTGTGCCTCTCCTAGGTAGACTCAGCCTCAAATGAGTACCTGGTGCGATGTGTAAACATCACCACTGGGGAGACAAAGGCGGCCGGGCGTGGTGTTCGCCATCCACCCCCTCGTGTGTCGTGCCGGCCTTAATAGGTGCTCGCTAACAGCACTTGTCCCAACAGTTTGTGCACAGACTGCCCTACATGAAATCATAACAGTCTGAACCACTGAACGGATTCCGCAGGATTGGAAGGATGCCCTGCACAGACTTAACAACTACAGGGGCATCTCACTCCTCAGTGAGATACTGGTAATGATAATTCAACATCGTCTTGCCAGGCACACTGAGAGGCTTGTAGAGCTCCATTGTGGTTTCAAGCCAGGGTGGTTCTGCACAGATGCAATATTTTCCGTCGATCTGCTACAACAGAGGTGTAGGAAAATCCAACAGGACCTACATCTCTGCTTTATTGATCTGGTCAAGGACTATGATACCATCAATAGGCTTGGTCTCTGGGTTGTACTTCATGCTTTGAGAGTCCGTGATTCTGTGCTCACCATCATTAAGGATCTTCATGATGGTGGGTAGAGCCTCGGGTAAATCTACGTGGACAGAGGATTCAGAGCCATTCCCTGTTCACTTTGGGGTGCGAGAGTGATATCCTCCGCATTTATTTAACATCATCTTTGACCGCGTAGTTCGAGAAGCTATCCATGTCTGTACCGGAATAATCTCCATTTGGTACAGATACAATGGGAGGCTGATCAATGCCCGGATGCAGTCGAGGGATGGCTCCCTATTGGTGAGTCTCACCGTGAGCACGGTGTAAAGCTGTAGAGTGTTCTGTTACGGGTACCCCGTGAAACTAAGACAAAGATCCTCCGTGCAGCCTAAACAGACTGTTGGGGGCAGTGCTGTTAGCAAGTAGCAGCTATGAAGGCCGGCACAGCACACGAAGGGGTGCGTGACCAGCACCACGCCCGGCCGCCTTTGTTTCCCCCGTGTTGATGTTTACACATCGCACCAGGTACTCATTTGCGGGGCTGAGTCGACCTAGGGGAGGCCCACGACCGGTTCAGATAATCGTCACTGGTGTTTGCCGTGAGCGGGACTCGAAGTCTGGTAGCCACGTGAAGTGTCGAAGGCTCGCTGAGAGGAGGTCATGGGGAAGATCTATGTGTCATGGGTTGGCTGACTAAGATGACTGGCAGATAAACCAGCTGTACTCCCCACTGTGCCAACTTGCCGCGTTTTATCCGCCCGGCACTCCGCTCGTTGTTGTGAGCGTCGCTCCTCTGCCCTCAGTCGTTGTTGTAGGGCGACTGCTTCCAATGTGTCCAGTAGCGTCCTTCAAGGTCCTCCTCTATAGAGGCCGCCCTTGACACCGCTAGTACCGGTCTTCGGCAAGTCCACTCAGCTCCACATCCTCCCGTATAGCATCAGCTCCATCTCACGCGCGCACACACACACACACACGTCACCACGGCCCTTGCGTCAGGCTAGGTGCACTTTAAGGCCACGTGACCCAGGTGCCACGGGTCGACTGACTGAGATGGCACCTGCCGTAGCGCTGTACACCAAAGTGGGCTCGTGTGTGAGGAAGATGTTTGCGCGGACGTTTCTTCGAGGGACGAACTCCTGACTTTTTGGGCCGCTCGGGAATGATCAGTCTCGGGTGACAAGTGCCGAAACACGTTTTTGGAATAATCACAAATGTAACTTACTAACAATCTGAATTTTCCAGCTGAGGTCCACCGAGTTATGTTGCTCTTTCTCAGAAGCGACCCGACCATCACGAATGATAGCTCAACGAAGTGGCCAGTCGCGTGGACGTTGACGCTAAACTTGGACGGGGGGATAAACCGGAGGACTCGGAGACAACAAATTCAATGTCGGAACGTCATCTCGGCCGATTGACAATTTTTTGTTCCACCCCAGATGAATCCAAGAGGTCACGTGCCGTGCGTACATGGCACGTGACCATCACGTTGCATGCACGATAATGGCACAGCCTTGTCGAGACCACCACCCCCCGCGCCCCAACAAACCTCCCACTCGAGTTGATTGACGTGGAGGCAGCAGTGCAACAGGGATACGACTGTGCACCGGATTCGTCCCCATGAGGACTCATCGGCGAGCCCCACCTTCAAAGCGACTCGTCGGCTGCCTCTCCTGGACAGCGCCGCCGCCGCCGCTGCTGCTGCTGATGATGATCGTCGCCAGGATAATGATCGTGATGATGGGAGGGCAGCAATCCATTAAAGCTCTGCCGTGAAGCCGCCAGCCAATTAACTCAACGAAATGGCAATTAGCATGAGCAGCCCGCGCGCGCGCGCGTGCGGTGGCAGCAGCGATGGCGAACAATGGGGGCTTGTGCGCATGCTTTGTAGCATATTTACATACACACACACTTTGTAATATATATACACACACACAGCTTATTTATGTATGTGATGGTTGTAAGCGGAGCGGGATGATGGATCTACAATTCTTATTATATCGTCGCGAGGACAGACAGCGTGGACAGAGCAGAACGGTGATGGATAGAGGCGCCGTAACCTACAGACGTACAAAGACAAAGATCTCCCGTATAGTCGTTACAGACGTTTGGGGCAAGGGCTGTTAGCGTGCAGCTATGAAGGCCGGAACGACACACGAGGGGCTGGGTGGCCAGCACCACGCCCGGTCGCCTTTGTCTCCCTCGTGGCGATGTTTACTACACACCGCACTCTTTACACTCCGAGGTGTGTGATAGTGCGCGCGCGTGTGCGTTTTGACAACGCAACGCAACGCAGAGCTGACGTTCCCCGGGCCCGCATGGGAAACGTCTCCTGCACGGTATCCATGCGGCTGCCTGTTCTTGTCGAGCGTTAATGAAGACAGCCAAGACGGGGGGGAGTGCTGAACTCTGAGCGCGCGAGCCGCATTATCAGGGCTCCTGTGATTGCACCTCGCGGCCCGATCCTCTCCCATATCGCGACACCCGGACGCACGGCCAGACGGAGGAGGTCACGGGCCCTCGCGCTCACCACTAAATTTCCCTCGGGATACCGGAGCCTTGTGCGTGTGCAGGCATGTGTGCAGGCGTGTGTGTGCAGGCGTGTGTGTGTGTGCCACGTGTGTACAGGCGTGTGTGCAGGCGTGTGTGCGAGCCACGTGTGTGTGTGTGTGCCGCGTGTGTGTGTGTGCGAGCCACGTGTGTGTGCAGGCGTGTGTGCGAGCCACGTGTGTGCAGGCGTGTGTGTGTGTGCAGGCGTGTGTGCAGGGGTGTGTGCGTGTGTGTGCGTGTGTGCGTGTGTGTGTGTGTACAGGCGTGTGTGCAGGGGTGTGTGCGTGTGTGTGCGTGTGTGTGTGTGCGTGTGTGTGTGTGTGTGCGTGTGTGTGCGAGCCACGTGTGTGCAGGCGTGTGTGCAGGCGTGAGTGCAGGCGTGTGTGCGCGCGACTCATACGTCTGAGCGATGGCCAAGCGCTGCGCTACGAACCAAGCTATCCGAGTTCGATTCCCGCTCAGGGCCATCAACACCAGTGACGATTACGTGAACCGGTCGTGGGCCTCCGCTATTTCGACACATCATCAAAATGAGTATCTGGCGCGGTGTGTAAACATCGCCACTGGGGAAACAAAGGCGGACGGCCGTGGTGCTGGCCACCCACCCCCTCGCGTGCCGTGCCGGCCTTCATAGATGCCCGCTAACAGCACTTGCACCAACAGTCTGTTAAGGATGTACGATAAATCTTTGTCTTTGTATTGCAGTGTACGAGACCCATACGTGTACACATACGTGTGTACACGTATGTACACACGTGCGTGTATCCACGTGACTGTGTTGGTGCGATCGTCTATCTTGGTACCCATGTGTGTTGATGCACACGCGTGTCAGCAGTGTATGTGTACACGTGTGTGCATACCGGGCTACATGTGGGACATTTGTCTTCATCCTGATTATTTGCCCAGTGTAGCATTAACAGACCGATGGGGCAAGTGCTGTTAGCGAGTAGCAGCACCTGATGAAGGCCGGCACGGCACGCGAGGGGGTGGGTGGCCAGCACCACCACGCTCGGCCGCCTTTGTCTCCCCGGCGGCGATGTTTACGCGCCGCACGAGGTGGCACCGTTGAGTCGACCTCGGGGATGCCCGGGACCGGCTCAGACATTCGTCGCTGGTGTTGGTGGCCGTGAGTGAGAATCGAACTCAGGCGGCTGGGTTCGTAGCGCAGCGTAGCGCTCCCCGCTCCGCAACACTTAGCGCTCTCACCCCAATTGTCTTTCTCTATATATACACTACTGTATATATATACAGTAGTGTATATATACTATTTATACTACTATACTATATATACTACTATATATAAACACGCGCGCACACACAGGCGCGCGCGCGTTTAGTGTGAGCGCGTAATCAACTGCACACCGGCGCCAGATTAATGGGGCCCCTTTCGCCTCCACACCTCGCCCACCCCCCGTCCCAGCAACCCCCCAGCCCACCAAACCTCCAACCCGCAAATTCCGATTACCTCCTAATTCATCCCATTGTTCATTAAAGCGGACTCGGAGGCAAACACGGCGATAAATAATGAAAAAAAAGCGTTCTCGTTTGTTGCTCACATGCTTTACCCCTTCTCCTCTCCACTCCCCCACACACACACACACACCCACACACACACACCCACACACACACCCACACACACCCACCCACACCCCCCCCACACACACCCACACACACACCCACACACACACCCACACACACACAGACACACACACACCCACACACACCCACCCACACCCCCCCCCACACACACCCACACCCCCCCACACACACACAGACACACCCACACATCCACACCCACCCACACACACCCCCCCCACACACACCCACACCCCCCCACACACACACAGACACACCCACACATCCACACCCCCCCACACACACACACAGACACACCCACACCCCCACACACACAGACACACCCCCACACACACACACACACAAAGATAAAAAAACAAAGATCCCCATATAGCCTTAACAGACTGTTGGGGCAAGTGCTGTTAGCGAGCACCTATGAAGGCCGGAACGGTACACGAGGGGGTGGGTGGCCAGCACCACGCCCGACCGCCTTTGTCTCCCTAGTGGCAATGTTTACACACCGCACCAGGTACTCATTTGAGGCTGAGTCGACCTAGGGGAGGCCCGGGACCGGTTCAGATAATCGTCACTGGTGTTGTCCGTGAGCGGGAATCGAACCCGGGTCACCAGGTTCATAGCGCAGCGTGCTAACCGCTACACTATCGCTCCCCACACCCCCCCACACACACACACACCCACACCCCCACACACACAGACACACCCACACCCCCACACACACACCCACACACACACCCACACACACACACATCCACACACGCCCCTCTGACCCCCCCGATATCGCGGGGCGAGTGAGAGGGGATCGCGGCCAGGGTTTAGGGTTGTGACATTTCGTTCGTGTTGACACCGGGCCAGCGTGAACACAAGCTCGCGTGCGTTATGTGGGCGCCACGGTGGCTTTGAGATATTAACTACCTCGCCTGGTACACAGGAGGTCGTGGGTTCGATCCCGACCCTGACGATACAAGTCTGGAGTCTGCGTCTCTCTCTCTCTCATCATCATCACGGTGGCTATGAGATGTTAACTACCTCACCTGGTACACAGGAGGTCGTGGGTTCGATCCCGACCCTGACGATACAAGTGTGGAGTCTGCGTCTCTCTCTCATCATCATCACGGTGGCTATGAGATGTTAACTACCTCGCCTGGTACACAGGAGGTCGTGGGTTCGATCCCGACCGGGCGCCTGCTGTTTATTTGTAGTTTTAGGTCTCTCTTTCTCGCTCTCTCTCCGTGCTCGTGCGGATTTGTCTCGGGGTTATCGGGTTTTCGCTTCACACTTAGAATCAACGTCACGCCTTCAGAGTATGTGGCTGCTATAAAATCCCACCTGATGATGATCATGATGATAAACCCACTTCGTTGAGCTACATCATTTGTGATTGCCAGGTCGCTTCGGAAAAAGAGATACCTAGCTCAGTGGACCTTACCTAGTAAAATAAAATTAAAAGTTAATTAAAAAAAACTAATTTAAACGCTGAACATGTTGTTCTGTTGTTCTGTTGTTGTTGTTGTTGTTCTGATTTCACGCCAAGTGGCCGCTACCGCCCCACGTGCGAGGTGCGATGATGAGAACGGCGCCCCTGTTGGGGACCGCGGATCTGCAGCCACACGCGGCGTTCAAAACGATCCGTAATTAATTGGAGTCTCGAACACGACGACACAGGGGGAGGGGGGCTAGGGGGAGGGCGAGGGGGGCTAGGGGGAGGGGGCGAGGGGGGCTAGGGGGAGGGGGGCTAGGGGGGCTTGAGGGAGGGGGGCTAGGGGGAGGGCGAGGGGGGCTAGAGGGAAGGGGGCTAGGGGGAGGGCGAGGGGGGCTAGGGGGAGGGCGAGGGGGGCTAGAGGGAAGGGGGCTAGGGGGAGGGGGGCGAGGAGGGCTAGGGGGAGGGCGAGGGGGGCTAGAGGGAGGAGGGCTAGAGGGAGGGCGAGGGGGGCGAGGGGGGCTAGGGGGGCTATGGGGAAGGGGGGTTGCAGCTGCGCTACGCGTGGAGGCGGTCGTGGTGAGCAACACGACGGACCGACCCCACCGGTTCGACGCGAATCGCGGACAAATGTGGCGAGGTTCTTCACTTGCGCACGGGTCGTGCCTTGCGGGGTCACGTGTGGGTTCCTCTCCCACTTATTCCAAGACACGTATGGCGCGAAAGAAGTTCAACGTACGCATATACAGAGGAGGAGGCCCCTCTCTTGGGCTGACTCTCGTGGAGGCCCCCATCCGCCGACAGTGGCGTGAGTCAGAAATTGCAGGGCTGCGCCGCTACCTCTGCCGGGCATGGTGAAGTTCCTGATCCGTGTGGCATTCGCTCCGCGTTTGCTTCCGCCGGTGTCCGTGTGTAGCGGTTAGCGCGCTCCGCTACGAACCTGGCGACCCGAGTTCGATTCCCTCTCACGGCCACCAACACCAGTGACGATTATCTGAGCCGGTACTGGGCCTTCCCAAGGTCGACTCGGCCTCAAAATGAGTGCCTGGTGCGGTGTGTAAACATCGTCACGAGGGAGACAAAGGCGGTCGGGCGTGGTGATGGCCTCCCACCTCCTCGTGTGCCGTGCCGGGCTTCGTAGGTTCTCCTCGCCAACAGCACTTGCCCCCACAAGTCAACCAAGGCTACACGGGGGATCTTTGTCCTTGTGTGTGTTTCGTGCTGGCGTGTGGCGGAGTCTTATGTTGCGTGCAGATGTAGCACAATGGGTTGTTCCAGCGCTTCGCTACAAACCAACAACCCTGAGATCGATCCCCCACTCACGGTCCAACATCAATTCGCGAATGTCTGAACAGGTGCCGGGCATCCGTTGTGTGGACAATAACCTCCAACGAGTCGCTGGTTCGGTGCGTAATTATCAGCGCTGGGGACATAGAGGCGACACGCTCGTGGTGCTCACCACCCACCCGCTCCCACGAGTTTGCAACAGTGCCGAGCTTCATAGGCCGCTACTCGCTCATAACAGCACTTGCCCCGACAGTCGAAATCCTATTCGGGGCATCTTTCTTTTGCCTTTGTCTGCTTTGTGTTGTGTGGTCAGTATGTCGGGCGTCTGGAATATCTGGCAGCGTAGAGTCACGATGTGGACCATCCAATTAATCACGGACATTCAAATCGCCGCTATTGATGTCTGCAAACTCACATGAAGCTTTGGCCTGCCCGGGCAATTCAATTATTGATATGAAAAAAGATAAATCTTCATTTAAAATTGAGGAGCCGAACCTTTACTCCAACCCCGATGTTTAACCTTCTAACTTAACGACAAAATCCCTCTCGTATTAATATCTAAAATGCATTTGCTGGCATAATTTGATTCCTGATGTCAACCATTGATTCGCTGATGATATGGATTTGTGATTAAATGTCACGTGTCGCGCTCACACGAAGATGGGTGCCGCCGCCGTCGCCGGACCGACGAACCCAACGCGAACTCACGCGCAGACAAAGCTCCCCCGTGTAGCCCCCAATAGACCGCTGGGGCAAGTGCTGTGAGCGAGCACCGATGGAGGCTGGCACTGTGGCACACGAGGGGGTGGGTGGGCCTCCACCACCCACCACGCCCGGCCGCCTTTGAATTCCGAGTAGCCGTGTTTACACACCGCGCCAAGTACTCATTTTAGGCTGGGTCGACCTAGGGGAGGGCCCGGGACCGGTTCAGATAATCGTCACTGGTGCCGGTGGCCGCGTGCGGGAATCCAACCCGGGTCGCAGGGGGGAGGGGGTTCGTATCGCAGCGTCACGTGAGCCGCTGCACCACCACGACCCAATGGTGGTGCAGCTATTGAGGGTGTGTCAGTGGTGCAGCTATCGAGGGTGTGTCAGTGGTGCAGCTATCGAGGGTGTGTCAGTGGTCCAGCTATCGAGGGTGTGTCAGTGGTGCAGCTATCGAGGGTGTGTCACTGGTGCAGCTATCGAGGGTGTGTCAGTGGTGCAGCTATCGAGGGTGTGTCAGTGGTGCAGCTATCGAGGGTGTGTCAGTGGTGCAGCTATCGAGGGTGTGTCAGTGGTGCAGCTATCGAGGGTGTGTCAGTTGTGCAGCTGTTGGGGGTGTGTCAGTGGTGCAGCTATTGAGGGTGTGTCAGTGGTGCAGCTATTGAAGGTGTATCAGTGGTGCAGCTATCGAGGGTGTGTCAGTGGTGCAGCTATCGAGGGTGTGTCAGTGGTGCAGCTATCGAGGGTGTGTCAGTGGTGCAGCTATAGAGGGTGTGTCAGTGGTGCAGCTATCGAGGGTGTGTCAGTGGTGCAGCTATCGAGGGTGTGTCAGTGGTGCAGCTATCGAGGGTGTGTCAGTGGTGCAGCTGTTGGGGGTGTGTCAGTGGTGCAGCTATTGAGGGTGTGTCAGTAGTGCAGCTGTTGGGGGTGTGTCAGGTCTGCAGCTATTGAGGGTGTGTCAGTGGTGCAGCTATCGAGGGTGTGTCAGTGGTGCAGCTATCGAGGGTGTGTCAGTGGTGCAGCTGTTGGGGGTGTGTCAGTGGTGCAGCTATTGAGGGTGTGTCAGTGGTGCAGCTATTGAGGGTGTGTCAGTGGTGCAGCTATCGAGGGTGTGTCAGTGGTGCAGCTGTTGGGGGTGTGTCAGTGGTGCAGCTATTGAGGGTGTGTCAGTGGTGCAGCTATTGAGGGTGTGTCAGTGGTGCAGCTGTTGGGGGTGTGTCAGTGGTGCAGCTATCGAGGGTGTGTCAGTGGTGCAGCTATCGAGGGTGTGTCAGTGGTGCAGCTATCGAGGGTGTGTCAGTGGTGCAGCTGTTGGGGGTGTGTCAGTGGTGCAGCTATCGAGGGTGTGTCAGTGGTGCAGCTATCGAGGGTGTGTCAGTGGTGCAGCTGTTGGGGGTGTGTCAGTGGTGCAGCTATCGAGGGTGTGTCAGTGGTGCAGCTGTTGGGGGTGTGTCAGTGGTGCAGCTATTGAGGGTGTGTCAGTGGTGCAGCTATTGAGGGTGTGTCAGTGGTGCAGCTGTTGGGGGTGTGTCAGTGGTGCAGCTATTGAGGGTGTGTCAGTGGTGCACCTGTTGGGGGTGTGTCAGTGGTGCAGCTATCGAGGGTGTGTCAGTGGTGCAGCTATCGAGGGTGTGTCAGTGGTGCAGCTATTGAGGGTGTGTTAGTGGTGCAGCTGTTGGGGGTGTGTCAGTGGTGCAGCTGTTGGGGGTGTGTCAGTGGTGCAGCTATTGAGGGTGTGTCAGTGGTGCAGCTGTTGGGGGTGTGTCAGTGGTGCAGCTATTGAGGGTGTGTCAGTGGTGCAGCTATTGAGGGTGTGTCAGTGGTGCAGCTATCGAGGGTGTGTCAGTGGTGCAGCTATTGGGGGTGTGTCAGTGGTGCAGCTATCGAGGGTGTGTCAGTGGTGCAGCTATTGAGGGTGTGTCAGTGGTGCAGCTATCGAGGGTGTGTCAGTTGTGCAGCTATTGAGGGTGTGTCAGTGGTGCAGCTGTTGGGGGTGTGTCAGTGGTGCAGCTGTTGGGGGTGTGTCAGTGGTGCAGCTGTTGGGGGTGTGTCAGTGGTGCAGCTGCACCAGCCAAGGCACGCCCCTGCTCCGACTGAGGCATGTCCGTGGCACCATCGCTCCACCGCGATTGGAGCCAATGCTGGACATGGGCGATGGCTCCGATTGTTGACGATTGTAGCTGCAGCCAAAGGGCTACGGGACGCATCTCAGAGAGAGAAATCTTCGGCCGCCGAGGGAGACGGAGCGATAAAATCACGAGAGATGGAGACGACGGGGGGGGGGGGGGGGTGGTGGTGGCGTGGCTGCACTTCATCCAGCAGTGGATAGACCGTGGCTGCTGATGAAAGTCAGATTGCAAGGTATTAGCCATCAATAGAACGAGGTCGAATTTGAACAACCCCCTCCCCCATACAATGATCCCCTAATCCCAAATTAGACATTGTGTGTATATATAAAAAGTGTAAATAATTAATGAATGCACGCCGTCCCGATGCCACACACAAGTGATAATGAATCTCTGTGGGCCCCCTGCCTGCCTTGCTACGCGACGGTGATTGATGGTGGAATGAGCGACACGTGGGGAAAGGGGGGGGGGGGATGTAGTGGGGGGAAGGGGGGGATGCAGTGGGGGGAAGGGGGGTGTAGTGGGGTGTAGTGGGGGGAACGGGGGTGTAGTGGGGTGTAGTGGGGGGAAGGGGGGGATGTAGTGGGGGGAAGGGGGGGATGTAGTGGGGGGAAGGGGGGTGTAGTGGGGTGTAGTGGGGGGAAGGGGGGTGTAGTGGGGGGAAGGGGGTGTAGTGGGGTGTAGTGGGGGAAAGGGGGGGGATGTAGTGGGGGGAAGGGGGGGATGTAGTGGGGGGAAGGGGGGGATGTAGTGGGGGGAAGGGGAGGTGTAGTGGGGGCGAAGGGTGGTGTAGTTGGGTGTGCAGGGGGGTGTGATGGGGGGAGGTGGGGTGTAGTGGGGGTGTAGTGGGGGGGAGGGGGTGTGGTGGGGGGACAGGTTATAGTGGGAGGGAAGGGGTGTAGTGGAGGGGGCTGTAGTGGAGGGGGGGGGGCGTGGGAGCTCCGTCCCCGTGTATGGATCCTATTCGCTCGTCATAGACGTTCAGGCGGTTGTGTGAAAAGGTCGGATAAGGGAACGTCGAGAGAAACAACGTCCAGTGACACCACCACCACCACCACGAGGGCACGGCACACCGACTCGGGGGAGAGAGCGAGGGAGACGCACAGAGAGAGAGAGAGAGGGACCGGCAACCTTCACCAATACTTGACAACGGAGGGCCTTCTGCCACGAGTCTCACGACCGGGCTGGCATTTATGTCTGGATTTATGTCTGCATGCTGAACTTCTTTCGCGCCGTACTTAGTGTCCAACCGTGCCAATCGGAGGTGCGGTGGAATGCACAACGAACTAAACACACACCAACGATACTCTTTGGTTCTTTCGGTAAAGTCACGTAGGTAGCAAAATAATAATAGATCACGACGTCTCGATCGAAACACAAGCAATCGTCATCAGGTGGGACAGACACAGCATGGATTCCTGCATTCACCAAAACTTCAAATCACCAAAAAAAACTGTTCTAAAGAAATGAGTTCATCAATCTAGATGATGATCATTTAAAAGCGCCACAGCTCCCAGTAGGCTTCCTAATATCGGCAGGAAGAGGCGTTCCAGACGGCCGCAGAAGCGCGTCTGAAAGCGCCACGCGATGCGGTGACCGCCACCGTCGTCTGTGTGAGATGGCAGCAGCCAGGAGCAGCAGCAGCAGCAGTCGCTGCTACTACTGCTGCTGCTGCTGTTGCAGCGAGGATGACCACGGGAGATCACGTGGTGATGGTTCAGGCTCCTCGAAGAGACCAGCGAGGCGCATCGCGGCTCGCTCGTGGCAAGCAAATGAACCAGCAATGCGAACTTGGCTTCTGGAGGGAGGTTGGTTTTACACGAGCGACGGGACGTGCCGATTTAGATGTCACCGTTCTGAACATCCACATCAACGATGCGCTGATTGAAAAACAAGAATAGGGTTGTTTCCTTCCTGTTAATACAACAGCAGCTGTGTCAAGATGTTCAAACAACAAATCGATATTTTCTGCGAGGCATCACGTCTGCATTAACCACACAGACTTCTTCTGGCAAAACATGCAAACAAACGTGGCTCTGATAATTATCATAATTAATTATAATCAATGCATTGTCTTTGTAACTGATTGCCCTACATAGCAGACATCATTCTGCATGGCCTTGTCTCACCAGTGTCAGACCAGAGAACGCCGAAAGACGAACAGCACAGAGCATTTTGACCACAAGTATTGTGGTTAATGCACGCATGATTCCTTGTAAAACGATTTCAGTTTTGTTGCCAGAAAAAAAGTGGAAAAACCCTATTATTATTATATGTTGGTACTGGCAAAGGAGGTCTAATGGAGTACAGAGCATATTTTGTAGCGTGTGTGGTTAATGCAGTCAACTTGATGCCTTGCACAAGGTATAAGTTTGGTGTTTGGACATCTTAACACATGTTTTACTGCCAGAAAGGGTAACAATCTATTCTTATTTTTCATAATTTTTTTTTATTTAGAATTAACTCTTGCACTGCCCTGTTAATCACAATTTGTTTTCCCAAGAAAGCCTCGCTGAGTCCCAAGACTCTTTGTGAGTCGGGAGGGTCCTGGCGGGTCGTGGGGGCGATTATCGTGCTGTGTCAATTGGAGCCGTGGCGTAACTCGGTCAACACAGTCAACACAGTTAACTCGGTCAACACAGTCAACTCGGTCAACACGGAGTCGTGGTGTAACACGGTCAACACAGTCAACTCGGTCAACACGGAGTCGTGGTGTAACACGGTCAACACAGTCAACACAGTCAACTCGGTCAACACAGTCAACTCGGTCAACACAGTCAACACAGTCAACTCGGTCAACACAGTCAACTCGGTCAACACGGAGTCGTGGTGTAACACGGTCAACACAGTCAACACAGTCAACTCGGTCAACACAGTCAACTCGGTCAACACAGTCAACACGGAGTCGTGGTGTAACACAGTCAACACAGTGAACACGGAGTCGTGGTGTAACACGGTCAACACAGCCAACACAGTTAACACGGAGTCGTGGTGTAACACGGTCAACACAGTCAACACGGAGTCGTGGTGTAACACGGTCAACACAGTCAACACAGTTAACACGGAGTCGTGGTGTAACACGGTCAACACAGTCAACACGGTCAACACGGAGTCGTGGTGTAACACAGTCAACACAGTGAACACGGAGTCGTGGTGTAACTCGGTCAACACGCCCGCACTAATAACCAGGGGGCGCCCGGCTTGATTCCATGGTAGTCAACCACCTCTTGCAACGACAGCAATTGGGAGGAACGCGCCACCAACCCCCTGCTAACGTGCAGCCATCGCTAACCCCTGGCGCTTCGATCGCCGCATTCCGTGCAATTAAAAAAGAAAGCCAAAGCCACTTGTGAATAATTCAAGAAAAAGTTAAAAGTGCGGTTATTTTCTGTTAAATTCGTTCCAGAAATAGAAATTGCAACGCGCGAAATACGTGCGGAGGAGTGATTGCTGAGTGTGCGGTCATTTGAGTAATTGAAATATAATCACTGATGGCCACGAATTTCTCTCTCTCTCTCTTGCCACAATGAATGAATGTCCAATGTGTGTGTGTGGTCGTGTCTCTCTCTTGCCACAATGTGTGTGGTCGTGTCTCTCTCTCGCCACAATGTGTGTGTGTGGTCGTGTCTCTCTCTTGCCACAATGTGTGTGTGTGGTCGTGTCTCTCTCTCGCCACAATGTGTGTGTGTGGTCGTGTCTCTCTCTTGCCACAATGTGTGTGTGTGGTCGTGTCTCTCTCTCGCCACAATGTGTGTGTGTGTGGTCGTGTCTCTCTCTTGCCACAATGTGTGTGTGTGGTCGTGTCTCTCTCTCGCCACAATGTGTGTGTGTGGTCGTGTCTCTCTCTTGCCACAATGTGTGTGTATGGTCGTCTCTCTCTCGCCACAATGTGTGTGTGTGGTCGTGTCTCTCTCTTGCCACAATGTGTGTGTGTGGTCGTGTCTCTCTCTCGCCACAATGTGTGTGTGTGGTCGTGTCTCTCTCTCGCCACAATGTGTGTGTGTGGTCGTGTCTCTCTCTCGCCACAATGTGTGTGTGTGGTCGTGTCTCTCTCTCGCCACAATGTGTGTGTGGTCGTGTCTCTCTCTTGCCACAATGTGTGTGTGTGGTCGTGTCTCTCTCTCGCCACAATGTGTGTGTGTGGTCGTGTCTATCTCTTGCCACAATGTGTGTGTGTGGTCGTGTCTCTCTCTCGCCACAATGTGTGTGTGTGGTCGTGTCTCTCTCTTGCCACAATGTGTGTGTGTGGTCGTGTCTCTCTCTCGCCACAATGTGTGTGTGGTCGTGTCTCTCTCTCGCCACAATGTGTGTGTGTGGTCGTGTCTCTCTCTCGCCACAATGTGTGTGTGGTCGTGTCTCTCTCTTGCCACAATGTGTGTGTGTGGTCGTGTCTCTCTCTCGCCACAATGTGTGTGTGTGGTCGTGTCTCTCTCTCGCCACAATGTGTGTGTGTGGTCGTGTCTCTCTCTCGCCACAATGTGTGTGTGTGGTCGTGTCTCTCTCTTACCACAATGTGTGTGTGTGGTCGTGTCTCTCTCTTACCACAATGTGTGTGTGTGGTCGTGTCTCTCTCTCGCCACAATGAATGAATGTCCAATGTGTGTGTGTGGTCGTGTCTCTCTCTCGCCACAATGTGTGTGTGTGGTCGTGTCTCTCTCTCGCCACAATGTGTGTGTGTGGTCGTGTCTCTCTCTTGCCACAATGAATGAATGTCCAATGTGTGTGTGTGGTCGTGTCGTTGTTAGCGCGCTACACTGCGAACCCGGCGACCCGAGTTCGATTCCCGATCTAAATTGGTCCTGGGCCTCCCCTAGGTCGACTCAGCCCCAAATGAGTGATGTGTAAACATCGCCACTAGGGAGACAAAGGTGGCCGGGCGTGCTGCTGGCCACTCAGCGCCTCGTGTGCCGCTCCAGTCTTGATAGGTGCTCGCTAACAGCACTTGCCCCAACAGTCTGCTCAGGCTATACGGGGGATCTTTGTCTTTGTGTGTGCGAGGAAAGCGGGACACAGCGACACACCGACATCGCTGTGTCGCATATAGACCAATCACACACAGAGACATACCCCTGTCACACGTGCTAACAATACAAAGACAGAGATCCCCCATGCAGCCTGAACGGACTGTCAGTGCTGTTAGCGAGCACGGCACACGAGGGGGTGGGTGGCCAGCACCACGCCCGGCCGCCTTTGTCTCCCCAGTGGCGATGTTTACTACACATCGCACCATTTGAGGCTGAGTCGGCTTAGGGGAAGCCCAGGAGCGGTTCGGATAATCGTCACCGGTGTTGGCCGTGAACGGGAATCCAGCTCTCCACGCACGCGCACACACACAGACAAAGATCCACCCCAGACACACACAGACACACACAGAGACACACACACACAGACACACACACACCACAATGTCTTGTAAACACCAATTACACACACTGCTTCATTACCCACACGTCCCGATCACACGCCTATCACACACGCAACCTTTCCCATCACACATTCGCTACACACCAATCACACACACTCTCCATCACCCCACCCCCATCGCACACGCGTCACATACCGATCACAAAAACACCTACGAAGGCCGGCATGGCACTCGACGGAGTGGTTGGCCAGCACCACGCCCGGCCGCCTTTGTCTCCCGAGTCGACCTTAGCGGAGGCCCAGGGCCTGTTCAGATAATTGTCACTGGTGTTAGCTGTGAGCGGGAATCGAACTCAGGTAGCCGGTTTCGTAGCGCAGCGCGCTAACAAATATGCCGCCGGCCCCCTCTTCCCCCAACACGCTCATCACCCACACACACTCATCACACACCCATCACACACACTCATCACACACCCATCACACACACACTCATCACACAAACTTATCACACACACACGCACCCATTACACACAAACACACTCATCACACACACACCCATCACACACACCCATCACACACACCCATCACACACACTAATCACACACACCCATCACACACACACCCATCACGCAGACCCATCACACACACCCGCCCCATCACACACACACACTCATCACACACCCATCACACATACACTCATCACACACACACTCATCACACACACACTCATCACACACACACTCATCACACACACACTCATCACGCACACACTCATCACACACACACTCATCACACACACACACTCATCACACACACACTCATCACACACACACTCATCACGCACACACACTCATCACGCAGACCCATCACACACACCCGCCCATCACAGTCGCGCCACATGCACACTCCGTGGCGCGCGTGTGTGCGTGTCTGTGTGTATGCGTGTGTGCGTGTCTGTGTCAATGCGTGTGTGCGTGTCTGTTTCTATGCGTGTGTACGTGTCTGTGTCTTTGCGTGTCTGTGTCTATGCGTGTGTACGTGTCTGTGTCTATGCGTGTCTGTGTCTATGTGTCTATACGTGTGTGCGTGTCTGTGTCTATGCGTGTCTGTGTCTATGTGTGTGTGCGTGTCTGTGTCTATGCGTGTGTGCGTGTCTGTGTCTATGTGTGTGTGCTCCCGTGTGGGGAGCGGTAGTGTAGCGGCTAGCGCGATGCGCTACGAACCCAGCGACGCGGGTTCGATTCCCACTCACGGCCGACACCAGTGACGATATATTTAAACCAGTCCTGGGCCTCCCCTAGGTCGACCCAGCCTCAAATGAGTACCTGGTGCGGTGTGTAAACATCGCTACTGGGGAGACAAAGGCGGCCGGGGGTGGTTCTGGCCACCCACCCCCTCGTGTGACGTGCAGGCCTTCATAGGTGCTCACTAACAGCACTTGCCCCAACAGTCTGTTACAGGCTACACGGGGGTCTTGGTATTTGTTTTGTGTGCCCCTGTGCGCGTGTCTGTGTGTCTGTGTGTCTAGACGTGTCTGTGTGTCCATGCGTGTGTGTGTCTGTATGTCTATGCGTGTGTGTTCGCGTGTCTGTGTGTCTATACGTGTGTGTGGCGTGTCTGTGTGTCAGTGCGTGTCTGTGTGTCAGTGCGTGTCTGTGTGTCAGTGCGTGTCTGTGTGTCAGTGCGTGTCTGTGTGTCAGTGCGTGTGTGTGTGTGGCGTGTCTGTATGTCCATGCGTGTGTGTATTCGCGTGTCTGTGTGTCTATACGTGTGTGTTTGCGTGTCTGTGTGCGTGTCTGTGTCAGTGCGTGTCTGTGTGTCAGTGCGTGTGTGTGCGTGTCTGTATGTCCATGCGTGTGTGTGTTCGCGTGTCTGTGTGTATATACGTGTGTGTGTGCGTGTCTGTGTGCGTGTCTGTGTGTCAGTGCGTGTCTGTGTGTCAGTGCGTGTCTGTGTGTCAGTGCGTGTCTGTGTGTCAGTGCGTGTGTGTGTGTGTCTGTATGTCCATGCGTGTGTGTGTTCGCGTGTCTGTGTGTCTATACGTGTGTGTGTGCGTGTCTGTGTGCGTGTCTGTGTGTCAGTGCGTGTGTGCGTGTCAGTGCGTGTGTGTGTGTCTGTATGTCTATGCGTGTGTGTGTTCGCGTGTCTGTGTGTCTATACGTGTGTGTGTGCGTGTCTGTGTGCGTGTCAGTGCGTGTCTGTGTGTGTGCGTGTCTGTATGTCCATGCGTGTGTGTGTGTGCGTGTCTGTATGTCCATGCGTGTGTGTGTTCGCGTGTCTGCTCCGCGCCTAGCTGCGCCATGACGCCTGTCTTGCGAGGCGGCATTGTCAGCGGATTTATTTTTTTGTTAAAATGAGATTTTATTTGCGCCGAAGTGAACATCCCAGCACTTTTGTGTGGCCCCCGCAAGCACCGGGTGACGGGGGTCAGGAAGAAATACAGCGGCGGAGAGACGGCGAGACGAGCTGGAGATGGGACTGGCGGGCGTGAAAAGGGAAAGCGAGAGAGAGGCAGAGAGAGGGGTAGAGGGAGAGAGACAGAGGGAGAGGCAGAGGGAGAGAGACAGAGAGAGAGGCAGAGGGAGAGAGAGGCAGAGAGAGAGGCAGAGGGAGAGAGACAGAGGGAGAGGCAGAGAGGGAGAGACAGAGAGAGAGGCAGAGGGAGAGAGACAGAGAGAGAGGCAGAGGGAGAGAGACAGAGGGAGAGGCAGAGGGAGAGAGGGAGAGAGAGAGAGGCAGAGAGAGAGAGAGACAGAGAGAGAGAGAGACAGAGAGAGAGAGGCAGAGGTAGAGAGACAGAGGGAGAGACAGAGAGAGAGAGGCAGAGGGAGAGGGACAGAGGGAGAGAGACAGAGGGAGAGAGGTAGAGGGACTGAGGGAGAGAGGCAGAGGCAGAGCGCGAGCGAGACTCCCGGGGAGTCGCGGGATGAGGCCACGAGATGGAGAGGCGAAGAGGGGAAGACGCGGCAAGGGGGGAAATTGAGTTTGGAGGATTGTGCGTGGGAGGTTTTGGGGAAGGGAGAAGGAGGAGGAGGCAGATTTAGCGACGTTGTGGGAGAGGGAAGGGACGGGGCGTGTGAGGGAGGGAGGGAGGGAGCTCGGGGGTAATTGAGAAAGGAAAGGAGAACACGGCAAGCGACACGTTGAGGGAGGATCGGGATTGATGGGGTTGCTGTGAGAGAAGGGCAGTGGGACACGGGGAGGACGTTTTGAATTTAGGGCCTGCGACCGGGCGCCGAGAGAGCGAGCGAGCGAGCGAATGCCCTCGCGTACGAACAGCGGGGGCCCCGTGGCACATTTAGATTCTTCGCGCGTGTTACGGCCGACAGCGGCTTCCGCGGTTCCACGCTCGAAGAGGCTGCGGGAGCCCGCCCCGGGTCGTCCAGGCTGGGACGACGCCGCGTGCGTGCACGAGGAGGCTGGGCTGAGCAGCGTGGAGACGCTGCCAGCCGACGTCGCCTGGCTGACAGTGGCCGTGATGCACCCGGGGTGACACTCACGGCGATAACAGCCCCGTGAGGACGTCTCTCGTTCAAGGGAGACCTGGAACAATCCCACCACGCCGTGTCTAACTCTCCCCCTCTCTCATCTCACGCTACTCCCCACCAAGCGCGCTCCTACCTCTCCTCTGCCGATGTCTGCAGGCAAAATATTCCGTGACCACGTCTCCCTCCCCCATGTCTCCCTTAATCAGATCTCCCTGTCCCAAGTCTCCCTTAATCAGATCTCCCTGTCCCAGGTCTCCCTGCCCCAGATCTCCCTTGCCCAGATCTCCCTGTCCCAGATCTCCCTGTCCCAGGTCCCCCTGTCCAAAGTCTCCCTGTCCCAGGTCCCCCTGTCCCAAGTCTCCCTGTCCCAGGTCCCCCTGTCCCAAGTCTCCCTGTCCCAGGTCCCCCTGTCCCAAGTCTGCCTGTCCCAGATCTCCCTGTCCAGATCTCCCTGTCCCAGATCTCCCTGTCCCAGGTCGCCCTGTCCCAAGTCTCCCTTTCCCAGATCTCCCTGTCCCAGGTCCCCCTGTCCCAAGTCTCCCTGTCCCAGGTCCCCCTGTCCCAAGTCTCCCTGTCCCAGATCTCCCTGTCCCAGATCTCCCTGTCCCAGGTCCCCCTGTCCCAAGTCTCCCTTTCCCAGATCTCCCTGTCCCAAGTCTCCCTGTCCCAGGTCCCCCTGTCCCAAGTCTCCCTGTCACAAGTCTCCCTGTCCCAGATCTCCCTGTCCCAAGTCTCCCTGTCCCAGATCTCCCTGTCCCAGATCTCCCTGTCCCAGGTCCCCCTGTCCCAAGTCTCCCTGTCCCAGGTCTCCCTGTCCCAAGTCTCCCTGTCCCAGGTCTCCCTGTCCCAAGTCCCCCTGTCCCAAGTCCCCCTGTCCCAAGTCCCCCTGTCTCAAGTCCCCCTGTCCCAAGTCTCTCTGTCCCAAGTCTCTCTGTCCCAAGTCCCCCTGTCCCAAGTCTCCCTGTCCCAAGTCTCCCTGTCCCAGGTCCCCCTGTCCCAAGTCTCCCTGTCCCAAGTCTCCCTGTCCCAGGTCCCCCTGTCCCAAGTCCCCCTGTCCCATCTCCCTGTCCCAGGTCCCCCTGTCCCAGGTCTCCCTGTCCCAGGTCCCCCTGTCCCAAGTCCCCCTGTCCCAGGTCTCCCTGTCCCAAGTCCCCCTGTCCCAAGTCTCCCTGTCCCAAGTCCCCCTGTCCCAAGTCTCCCTGTCCCAGATCTCCCTGTCCCAAGTCTCCCCCCCTCCCCAGGTCTCGCGACTCTCTCTGCCCCCCGCGCATCTCTCGAGGCGCGGGCCGCTCCCCTTACCACTCGCGTGGCGTCTCGCCGCGTGCAGTTTGTTAAATCGCTCTTCGCAATTCAATCTTTCTTCGCAATTGAACAGTAAATGCTAAATTGCGCGTGAAGAAAACTGAAATGTTAAAATAATTGTTTGAGATTGCTTGGCATCTGTAAAGTATGTAAACTGGAAGCACTGATTTTGAGTTTTGTGGGTAATCAGACGCGAATCGCCATGAGCCACGGGGGTGGTCGGTACCACGTGGGGAGACAAATACTAAAACGTGTCCACCACGCGCAGTGTCCACCAGGGGCAGTGTCCACCACACGCAGTGTCCACCACACGCAGTGTCCACCACACGCAGTGTCCACCACGGGCAGTGTCCTCCACGGGCAGTGTCCACCATGATCAATGTCCACCAGGGGTAGTGTCCACCAGGGGCAGTGTCCACCACACGCAGTGTCCACCACACGCAGTGTCCACCACGATCAATGTCCACCAGGGGCAGTGTCCACCACACGCAGTGTCCACCACACGCAGTGTCATCCACGGTCAGTGTCCACCATGATCAATGTCCACCAGGGGCAGTGTCCACCAGGGGCAGTGTCCACCATGTTCAGCGTCCACCACGGGCAGTGTCCACCACGTGCGGACAGCGGAGTGTTCACCACTGAGTCGTCGACACGCTGACTCCGTGCACATTTGACATCACAATCCAGACGATGCGTCTCTATCAAACATGCCACGAGTACATCCTTCTTTGACAACACCTTTCTCAAACAACGCTACCAGAGTCAGCTTGCTATTGTACATCCTTGCGGTCGCGAGATTTAGTTTTACCGGACTACCCTTGGTAGCACATGCCACCCTTAGCGGTACCGATTTTATTTGTTTGGAACAATGGCACGTGGGCCCCAATGATCTGCAACTTAGAACGGCTGTCTCGGAAAGTATCCGTATCGTGCGTTACAATGGGAAACACGCAAGTGACCTTGTTCTAATCATGCACATTGATGGACACGTGTTATCTGCGTACTATGAATGTTCCAAAATAATCAGTTTAACACGGAGGCTTTCTCGACAAATATTATTCAGAATCAAGTTCGTTTTGGGTTAGATCGCGTGCAATTTAGATGTGTCGTTAATCCACCGCCACCCGACAGAGCCCATTAGTAGAGGTTTGTCACGTAAACCAAACGTGACAATTAGTTATTACGTCACCACACGTGACACACCTTACTAATTGGCTTGTGTCAGGTGCTGGCGGTGGATGAGCGACGCATTAACGCGATCTAACCAAAAGACACCCAACATTATTCCAAAATAATGTTTAACTTGATTGTAATGCCTTACCAAGGTCATTCAGGCTGTGCGATGGGAGTCGCGAAGTCCCGGATCCATGCAGAAATCTCGCAGAGCGGCGCGACACGCCACCACCACCCACTTGTTAAGAGAATTGAACCCGCGGAAGGGGATATCACAGAGTTACCTGTGACCTCTGATTCACACACAGCTATGGAGTGGTGGAGGCACGGACAGCACTTCCCTGCGCCGCCCTGCCACCCAGAGCTAATGGTCATCGCCTGGCAGTCGAGTCGACATCTGCACCATCGTTGGCTGCTCCGCCTGCACGCTCAACAGACACGGGGTGGGCTCGGGCGATCGAAGCAGGGAGGAAGAAGATGGAGAGGAGAGAGCGACAGATAGAAAGAGACAGAGAGACAAAAACAGTCGTGGGAGTGGTGGTGGGAGTGGTGGGGAGGAGAAAGTGAGAGAGAGAGAGAAAGTCATAGCCCGGCAGACTCGCGGCGGGAGCGGCCTTTTGAATCACTTATCCCTGCAGAGAGTTGGGCGGATGAGGTGCGGCGCGAGTGAGAGATGGGTGACGGTGTGAGTGTGCGTCCAGGAGCCGAGTGGGGATCTAAACGCACAGCGAGCGGGTGGGGAGGGGGAGCGGGCGAGGCTGGGGTGTGATAAGGCGTTTACAGTGGCGGATTCGCGGCGTCATAAGACGCTTCATTAGCCAGCTACAGCAACATTCTGTCCGTCGTCAGCCGCGGCCGACCCACACCATTGCCTGCAACACACGCGCCGCACACAACAACAACAACACGAATAATAATAAACAACCACTACTAATATGGCAGGAGGAAGTGAGACTATGTGGAGTATTGACGAGGTGTAGTGGCTGCGTATTGGAACCTTGATCTTGCACAATATTGAATAGGATGATGATGTTCTGGTGCTCATTCACTGCCTGCAGCCCTGAGTCAGTGGTGGAAATTCAACGTTCATATGGCAGGGGGCGAGTAGACCCATCGAGAAACTACCGCTGTTGGCTGCCCCCACCAAACTGGTACATGTTGTATTGTTGACTTCTGAAGGATTGGATCACGGGCTGACTCAATATCCTAAATACATCGACGGAGGGTGCTGGTACCACCCTGAGAAGTGTGGCCTCGCATGCCACGAGCGGTGACAGTTTAGTTTCGTGAGGGGAGTGACACTCAAAACATCTACACAGATGGATTTAAGAATCTCCACTGACATGCTGCCATCTCCATGGCAACACCTCGCAGCCCGAAGCTACAGCACCTGGGCATCTCCATCCACGTACAAACCAGGCTGATACAAGAGATCAACTCAACTTTTATATTAAACTTTATTTGTATTTTACCAGGTAAGGCGCACTGAGCTATACAGCCCTTTTCCAGAAGCCACGAACGATAGCTCAACCAAGCGGCTCATCGCCTGAAATATTTTCGCGACTGAAAACTCTGAAGGCGTGGTGACGTCGGTTCTAAACGTGGAGGAGAAAAATGAAAACAGAGGGCCCGGAGGAAAATCCACGTGACCACGGGGAGAGAGAGAGAGACGCACACACACTCCAAATACACACTATACTCTTTAGTTATTTCCCTAAAGTCACGTTGGTATAAAATTAATTAAGTTAAATCACGACGTTTCGATTGGAACACAAGCAGTCATCATCAGGTGCGAAAACCACAGCAAGACATTTTGTTTTTGATGAAGTGGGAGAGAGATGCCGTGGTAAGAGGTTATAGAGGTCAGAGAGGGGGGAGGGGCCAGGGAGGGGGGAGGGGCAAGGGAGGGGGGCGTTGCGTGGACGCGAGGAGAGGGACGTGAAGCTGGATGGGGGGAAGTGGGCGGGGCTGGAAGTGGGCGGGGCTGAGAGAGCTGGGGATGCGCGGGGGGGGGGATGCAACAACAATGCCACTGCGCCAACAATGACAATGAAGCCAACAATGACACTGCGTCAACAATGACAATGAAGCCAACAATGACAATGAAGCCAACAATGACAATGAAGCCAACAATGACAATGAAGCTAACAATGACAATGAAGCCAACAATAACAATGAAGCCAACAATGACAATGAAGTCAACAATGACAATGAAGCCAACAATGACAATGAAGCCAACAATGACAATGAAGCCAACAATGACAATGAAGCCAACAATGACAATGAAGCCAACAATGACAATGAAGCCAACAATGCCAATGAAGCCAACAATGACAATAAAGCCAACAATGACAATGAAGCCAACAATGAAAATGCAGCAGCAATGCCCAAACGCTGGGGATGCAATTAACTCGGCAAAAGAGACTAGTGCCCGGGAAATATGATGGAACAACCATGAAGCATTTAAGGTTTTACCTGGTTAATAACATCATTCCAATGATTGCTCAATTTGTATCCATCTTCTCGCTTGAAGTTATGTCGATGTTTATATATCTAAATGGCTTCATGAACAAATCCTTGATAGTTGCCCGAAGGTTTGCAGAGCAGCTTGGTCTCGGAAAAAAACAATATCATTAGAGCCCACAGCGTTATGGCAATGGTCAGCTACGGCAGAGGTATTGGTTCTGCCGTGTTTCAGATCTGCCTTGTGTTCGCGAACACGGTCCGAGACATGTTGTTTCGTTTCACCAATGTAACAATCACCACAGGTACAACTTGGTTTGCAGACTCCAGGGTATTGCATGATAGGAATGACATCCTTCACAGATGGGATTAGATCACGGATTTTGTGTACTGTACTGAATCGGACCTGGATCTTGTGTTTGTTTAAGATTTTGGACATATTTTTGCTAACGCCTGCTATGTATGGTAACGTGATGGTCTTGATTGGCGCCTCAGGGGGTTGTTTCTCCATGGTTGGAGAAACAGCTTTGCGGATAATGCGGTCCGAATATCAATTCATCTTGAGGGCTTTATGTACGTGTTCCAATTCACTGGCTAGGTGGTGTTGGTCAGAAATGCAGTGGGCCCTATGGTGCAGTGTTTTGATGAGGGAATTCTTCTGTGCCGGATGGTGGTGGGAATCAGGTTTTAGATAGGAATCTGTGTGGGTGGCTTTCCTGTAGACAGTGTCCCAACGAGCCGTCAGGTCTCTTCTCAAACAAAACATCCAGGAATGGTAGCTTACCATCCTTCTCCATTCCCATGGTGAATTTGATGGATGGGTGTATGGAATTAATGTGGTTGAGAAATCGGTTCACCTGATGATGATTGCTTGTGTTGCAACGTCGTGATTTAATTTAATTCATTTCAATTTATACCTACCACGTGACTTTACCGAAATAACCAGAGTATGGATCCCTGCAGTCACGGAAACTTCAAATCCAAATATGCAGCAGCAGACATCAGGGTCGGGGTCTCACCCACGGCCTCTCTGCATACCAGGCGAGGTCGCTAACATCTCATAGCCACCGCAGTGCGGTAGAAGCGACGGTGACGCGAGCTCTGGGAGACTCGGCTGTGAATCGCGAGCGAGGCGAAGGCGACTTAGCTGCCTCCTGGTTGAAGCCGGCGACAAAGCGGCCGGGCGATCGGATCGGGTTCCCGGTGAGAGGGCTGCAGGCAGAGACACGCGCAGTGAAAAGGCAGCAGCTGCAGCGACGGTGGTGGTGGTGGAGGTGGTGGTCGAGGTGGTCGAGGTGGTGGTGGCGGTCGCGGTGGAGAGGGTGGTGGTGGAAGTGGTAGTGGAGGCGATGGTAATGGCTGTGGTGCAGGTGGTGGTGGTGGTTGTCTACGTGTCACGTGACGATGAGACGGCCCAGCCCTGATTGTAAACTCTCGCGGGGAGAGAAGGGAGTTGTGCCGCGAGCTGCCCGCAGGTTCCAGGCTGTGATCATGACAATCATGACGACGATGATGATGATGACGGTGATGATGGTGGTGGTGGCAATGATGATGATGAGTATGATGATGGTGGTGGTGGCAATGACGACGATGACGATGGTGACATTGACGATGGTGGTGGTGGCAATGACAACGATGACGATGGTGACATTGACGATGGTGGTGGTGGCGGCAATGGCGATGATGATGGGAATGCTGGTGGTGTGGACGAGTATGAATGAAGGGTCCCGCGTTGCACGGCGAGTTAAAGCGGGCGGTGTCTGCGGTTTTGGCAGACGACGTGAAGTGGAATGAGGGAGAGATGGAGATAAGGAGAGCGCACGCACACACGCGCACCGCTAAGAGCGAGCGATAGAGACGGGAGGAGAGATTAAGAAGAGTGGGGTGCAGGATGGAGAGCGTGGGGCGAGAGAGAAGGTGACTTGAAGCGAAGAGTGAGAAAGCACTCCACGATTGGGCATGGACAGAAGCGCACAGAGAGAGGGCTATTCGACCATTTGCGACGGGAAGCATAGATGCTGGAGCACAGAGGTACAGTACAACAATGGATTTTGTTGTACAGCCTTCTGCTGTCTATATTTCGCAAGTACGGAATTCCATCGGTTACGGGATGTAAGCGATGGGTGTGAAATGCTCATACGATTGTAAGATATTGTAATCATTTCCATACGAGTACCTTGTACAAAATCTACTACGAAGTGCTGTGCTCTTAAATTAAAAGGCAGTTTGGTTGATATTGCAAGCAATGTATTGTTCTTTGTTTACCAATGAAAGCCTTAAGTGTAAAAAAGAGAGAGAGAGCGAGGATTGAATGAGAATGTGACTGGGAGAGGGGGCATGGTGCGCTGAGCCGGACTCTGCCACTCGGCATGGGGCAACAGCAGCAGCAGCAACAGCAGCAGCAGCAACAGCAGCAACAGCAGCAGCAGCAACAGCAGCAGCAACAGCAGCAGCAGCAACAGCAGCAGCAGCGGAGTCGGAGGGGGAGGATCGGCACGTGTTTCTCCCTAATTCCAGCTGTGCCCAAACTCTCGCAACCACCACAACAATTATTATTATTACATTTCATGAAAACGTCTCCATCGGCTGGCGCGTGCGGGAAATAGGGAGCGAGACGGAGTGGAGATGCTAGCACTGGGCTGTTCGGGATGGCGATAGCGACGGGGAGGCCTTCATCCAGCGGTAGATAGACCACGACTGATGATGATGATGCTGATGCTGCTGATGCTGATGATGCTGATGATGTTGATGTTCCGCTTCGGAAAATATTGTCAAATTAAAACCCCCAGGAGGAGTTGCACTGATCAACGTTCAGACAGTCGACGGCCAGAGTTTCAGTGGAAGGTCTCCACTCTATAATATCATCATACTTTCATTTTATAGAGAGTCATTCATGCAATTGCATCTCACAACGCTGCACATTAATTAGCCAGTCCCTTACGCAGATAACACAAAAACAAAACCTCACTACTTAGCGGATCAAAACACTAAGAGATGAACACGTGAATAATGAGAGAAAAAATGCACATTACGAGAAAATTATCATCACAGAGAAAATGTATTTAAATATATAAAATAAATAAATGATTCAGTTCGGTCTCCACAGCCCACACCACGGTCTCAACATTTCCCCGAATTTATGAGAACCTTCACAGGAGGGGTGGTGAAGTGGCCAAAAAGTTAAGAGCCAGTTGGACCATAACATGAAATGTCTTTTTTTTCAGCGTATGCCTCGACAAATACATGGGCCTTCATATCAGATTTGAATAAGTTAATTGATTCGATGTGGGATGCGTAGCGGCGAGAGTGCACATGTGAACGCTCGTCGCACCAATCGATTTCTTTCGAATTATTTTGGTGGACAGCAAAGCTCGAGCGAAGAAGATCGGAGCACTCCGAGGTGGGGAATACATTGACATGAGAGGGGAACGATAGACAGGGGCTAGCCCATGAAGATAGAGCAACCTATACCCCGGGGTAAAGTTTCACATCCCGAGTGGATGAATGCCTCCACGTGCCCCATACTGTGTCGGTCGTCGGGGTTGTTTGACCATACTTCACCGCGCCGGTCGTGTTGCTTGTGAGCACTGTGCCCTAACCACCGCGCCACAGCTCTGCTGTGTTGAAGCAAGCGACACTGCACCTGAGGTACTGCCGAGGCAAGGGTTGGTGGATCACGCGGAGAAGTGAGACCTCAAAACCCTCTGTTGGGTTGAGCTGGCTCAGAGGTGGCAGTATAGCAAGTTGGCTAGAGTCAGTGCTTGCTGTTCCTATCCGTATCTCTGCTGCACATTGGCTGATTTCATCACTACATCCCTAAGTCCGTCTTGCTCTGGGACGCGTTCACTCCTTTGGCTGCCGTTCCATCGCCTATCTCGTGCGCTTTGGCAGCAGAGGGTCTCACTCCCAATCAGTCGGGCGGCATTATCTTTGCATCGGCTACGCAACGTTGTGTGGAAGCTACCTGGTCTGTCGCTGTACACGAAGCTTCGGGTCTTCTCATCCACAGTCATGCCGTCCCTTCTCTACGCTTGCGAAACGTGGAGCCCTCGAAAGGGACATTGGCGCTGGTTAGAAACGTTCAGGCTAGCCTGCCGACGATCCATTCTGGGTTTAATCAGATCGGATTGTGTGAGGAGCTCAGAGATCCTTGAAAGATCCGTGGACACACTCCCATCAGTGAGCTCCTCCTGCAAGCGAAGCTGCGTTGGCTGGGTCGTGTCGCCCGCATGCCCAGCAACTGCATGCCCAAGCAGCTTCCGTTTGGCCGGATAGCGGGTGCTAAACAAGCGATGCACGGGCTAGAAAAGAGATGGGCTGATGCGATGCAGAGGAATGTGAAGCTGAGTGTATTTGCCGATGACCGCTACTTGCGGTGTCAAATTCGCCACCTGCGGAGGAGGCTCGTGAAGGACGCTGCTGGGCAATTGGAGGCAGTCGCCCTCGAACAACAACGGACGGTGAGGCAGGGACGCTCACAACAACGAGCGGAGCGCCGGGCGGCTGAAAAAGTGAAACTATCTGGCAGTCATCTCAGTCAGTCAACCCCTGGCACCTGGGTCCGTCCTGTGACCTTCTAATAGCAGCGAGCCTTGTGTACCTAGCCCGACACAATCGCTGTGGTGACGCCACCGCCACTTCGTAGCGAATGGTGGCTGCTGTTTTGTGCGCGCGCGTGTGTGCGCGTGTGTGTGTGCGCGTGCGCGTGTGTGTGTGCGCGTGTGTGTGTGCGCGTGCGCGTGTGTGTGTGCCCCTGCGCGCGTGTGTGTGCGCGTGTGTGTGCGCGTGCGCGTGTGTGTGCGCGTGTGTGTGTGCGCGTGCGTGTGTGTGCGTGTGCGCGTGTGTGTGTGTGCGCGCGCGTGTGTGCGCGTGTGTGTGCGTGTGTGTGCGCGTGTGTGTGCGTGTGTGTGCGCGTTTGTGTGTGCGTGTGTGTGCGCGTGCGCGTGTGCGTGCGCGCGTGTGCGTGCGTGTGCGCGTGTGTGCGCGTGCGCGCGTATGTGTGTGTGCGCGCGTGTGTGCGTGTATGTGCACGTGCGTGTGTGCGCGCGCGTGTGTGTGTGTGCGCGCGTGTGTGTGTGTGTGTGCACTGTGTGATTGGAGGACCCGGCTCCCTGTCCGAGATGGAATTACCGCGCTTATCTCCGCAGGAATATTTCACTCCTTTCACTCCTGTCAACGACGCTCTCCCAGCTGCGGGACCTCACAAGCACCGACCTGGGTAGAGGCGCGGGGAGGGACAGAGGATGCAGGGAGCAGGAGGAGGATGATGATGATGAGATTGCATGGCTAGAGGGGAGTGATGGGTGAGAGAGATAGAGAATGTGCATGACTCTGCCTCGTGACCAAATTGCCCATCGCATATCGCGAGCTAAGCAGGGACAATCACACAGCTCGCCGAGCATTGAAACTTTTAAACTCTTTTGTGTGTTTTACCAGGTAAGGCACACTGAGCTATTTAGATAATTTTTTCAGAAGCGACCTGGCCACGAATGATACCCCAGTGAAGTGGCTCATCATGTGGACATTCAGAGCAGCCAAGTACTCGTAACGCACGTTTCTAAACGTGGAGAGAATAGGCCGGAGGACCCGGAGAAAAATCCACGCGATCACGGTGAGAACATGCAAACTCCAAATATACAGCAGCAGGCGTCAGGGTCGGGATCGAACCCACGACGTCCTGTATACCAGGTGAAGTAGTTAACATCTCGCCACCGCGGCGAGATCGGAGACTACCACAGTTTGCAAGCTGTTATATGCTCACCTTGCCAGATGTTGTACGCTCACCCACACTCTCTTACACGCACACCACTGGGTAAGCCACACATTCACTCTCACACTCACACTACTCACTCACACTCTCTCGCTCGCCCACCCACGATCTCACTCAATCACTGATCCACCTACTCTTTCACTCACCAACCAATCCTCTCACTCAATCACCCACCACTTACTCACCTACTCTCTCACTCTTTCACTCACCCACCCACCCCCTCACTCACTCACCCACCCACTATCTCACTCATCTGCACAACCACTTTCTCACCCGTCTCTCACTACCTTACTCACCATCTCACTCACCTTGTCACTCACCCACTCACTCACCCACCCCTCACTCACCATATCATTCACACTGTCACCCACCCCTCACTCACCATCTCACTCACCCTGTCACTCACCCACCCACCCACTCACTCACCCACCCCTCACTCACCATCTCACTCACCCTGTCACTGGCTCACCCACCCACTCACCCACCCACTCACTCACTTACTCACCATCTCACTCACCCTGTCACTCACCCACCCACTCACCCACCCACTCACTCACCATCTCACACACCCTGTCGCTCACCCACTCACTCATCCACTCACTCACCCCTCACTCACCATCTCACTCACCCTGTCACTCACTCACCCCTCGCTCACCATCTCACTCACCCTGTCACTGACTCACCCCTCACTCACCATCTCACTCACACTGTCACTCACCCTGTCACTCACCCACCCCTCACTCACCCTGTCACTGACTCACCCACCCACTCACCCACTCACTTACTCACCATCTCACTCACCCTGTCACTCACCCACCCCTCACTCACTCACCCCTCACTCACCATCTCACTCACCCTGTCACTCACTCACCCCTCGCTCACCATCTCACTCACCCTGTCACTGACTCACCCCTCACTCACCATCTCACTCACACTGTCACTCACCCTGTCACTCACCCACCCTTCACTCACCCTGTCACTCACCCACCCCTCACTCACCCTGTCACTCACCCACCCCTCACTCACCCTGTCACTCACCCACCCCTCACTCACCCTGTCACTGACTCACCCACCCACTCAGCTGTCTGCGAGTTCCTCTCTCATTCATAGAGCAAAAGCGAAGCGTCACCCACAGAAATATGAGAAACAAATAAATAAAACGAAAATGTTATTGTTATATAACACAAACAGGAGAGATGCAATGTAATAAAAAGGCTATAAAATGAATGTGGAAATAAATAATGAATGCTGACAAAAAAAATCCGCATTTTTTTTCCGTGAGCGACGTTGGGGATGGCAGCTTCATATCTTATGTGGAGAGCGTGGGGGGCGGGGTGGAGGGGTGGAGGGTGGGGGTAGGGGGGGTGTGAGCTGCCCTCCCCAAGCGTGAACGTGTGTAATTAAAGAGCCACCCCCCGTGAACTCACGCCTCACAAAGGCAAAGGCAAAGTCCCCCCGTATAGTCTCTAACAGACTTTTCGGGCAAGTGCGGTGAGCGACCACCTATGAAGTCCGGCACGGCACACGTGCCCCACACTCACTGGCACAAAGACAAAGATCCCCCGTATAGCCTTCAGCAGACTGTTGGGGCACTTGCTGTGAGCGAGAGCTTATTAAGGCCGTCACTGCTAGCTTGCAGCACTCTCCCTTACAAGGCTGTCAAGGCTATGCGGGGGATCTTTGTCTTTTGTAGGCTAGCAATGCGCACTAATCCGTGAGTGCTTATATTTGACGTTTTGTTAAAATTAACTCCCAGTTTACGTTCCTCTCTGAGACCGGCTTTCCGCACACGACCATTTCCTTTGTTTGCGCCACTCTCTCGCTCTCCATTCGCTCTCTCTCCTCGCACGCTCATCACTCTGCACGTCTCTCATTTCTCCATCTCTCTCCATCAGTCTGCCGCCCCATTTCCATTCGTGCGTCTCCCTCCCTCCCGCACGTGCGATTCACGCTCCCTCTCTTTCCCAGCCACTGTGGGTGCCTCCATATCCTCCTCGCGTTTCTCTCACACTTTGCTATTCTCAGCATTATATATATAAACCTTCTTCTGGCCGCTTACATTGAATCCCTGTCTGTCTGTCCTTGTGTCCGTCTGTTCGTCCGCCGGTCTGTCTCCATCCACTGCCGAGCTTTCCCTATGATTTTCCGCGATTACATGCGTTTGTATGTTTTGCGTCTGCCTGCAAAACATCCGTTCCTGCCTGTCGCCGTTCAGGATCCTCTGTGTCTCCAGCAAAACGTTTAACTAAATTAGGAGTCCTCTATTCTCCGGGAATATAATGCGCTCTGCAACTTAGGACGCACCTCAAACTAATTGTGCCCCGTTATTAATAAAGATACACACATCTGGCCACACACACACAAGAGACAAAGATCCCCCGCATAGATTTAACAGACTATTATTTGGGTCTTTCGGTATAGTCACGTAGATAGGTTCAAAGAAAATAACAGAAACTACGTAGATGACACGTTCGTCATCTGCCCACATGGTCGACCTACTCTGAACCAATTCCTCAACCACATCAATTCCATACACCCAGCCATCAAATTCAACATGGAGGTGGAAAAGGATGGCAAGCTACCATTTGTGGATGTTTTAATCGAAAAGAGACCAGATGGCTCAATGGGACACTCTGTCTACAGGAAAGCCACCCATACGGATGCCGACCTAAAATATGGCTCCCACCACCATCCATTACAGAAGAATTCCCTCATCAAAACTCTACACCATAGAGCTCGGCCATTACTGCCCACTCCCTTTAATTGGTGGAAGCCCACTACCAACAACTACCATCACTACCAACAACCGCCATCACCTCTCGCAGCAACTTCCGTTACATTAACATTAGCTACCCCGCCCATTCTGTTGGCACTTGGGATACGCCCATTTTAAAACCAGTTTGCCTTTAGAGGCTAACCCCCTTTTCCTGATGACGACTGCTTGTGTTGCGATCGAAACGTCGTAGTTTTTGTTATTATTTTCTTTGAACTTATCTACGTGACTTTACCGAAAGACCCAAATAATATGAATTCCTGCAGTCACGAAAGCTTTAAGTTAAGCCTTAACAGACTGTTAGGGCAAGTGCTTTTAGCAAGCAGCTTTAAAGACCGGCACAGCACACCAAGGAGTGGGTGACCAGCAACATGCCCAGCTGCCTTTGTCTCCCTAGTGGCGATGTTCACACATCGTAGCAGGTTCTTATTTTAGCCTGGTAGTTGACCGTGAGCGGGAATCGAACTCGGGTCACCGGGTTCGTAGCACAGCGCGCTAACTGCTGTTGCGCCACCGCTCCCTACACACACACTCACACAAGTGCACACATCTACCGTATTCAAATACGCACTCACAAATGTTGCTTTAAATTACAGGGCCGGGTGCGGGTAAGGGGGGTAGCAAGTGCGTATTATATTCCTGAGATTACGGTAATAAGACGTTGATGTATGGATCAGAAACATGGGCGCAGGAGTGGAATACAATCGACATTCAAGTCCGCCTTTGAAAAAACGTGGCTCTATGAACTGTCCCTTTACACCCCGCTTATGTCTGGCCGTTTATACCCTGCCAGCTTCTGTTCATTCCTTTCCTTTCCATAGACGAATGGTGGCGCATTTGGGAATCCACGGACGAAGTGCGCCACTTTGCACGAGTAGATTCTTTCCCTATTCTTTGGGTCTTTCGGTAAAGTCACGTCGATAGGTTCAAAGAAAATAACAAAAAAATCTACGACGTTTCGATCGCAACGCAAGCAGGTCGTCATCGAGGGGGGTTAACCCCCTTGTCCCGATGACCCAAAGAAAATTAATTCCTGCAGTACCGAAAGCTTTAAGTCAAGATTTAGATTATTACGTTTTATTATTAGTATTGTTATTGGCACCACTCTCTGGAGGCGTTGCACCAAGAGACGCGGAGGGGTGGGGGGGGGGGGCGAACGCGAGCGAGACACCGCGGGGGCCGTCAAGCAACACGAACGGGAGGGGGACGGGGGGGGGGCTCGTACAAGGGGGGCGACGCGGCCGGTGGTCGAGGATCTGTGAAAGGGAATGGCAGCCAAAGGCGCAGAGGGGCCGAGAGAAGTCGCCGAGAGTCGGAGCGACGAAATCGGCTCGTGGATAGACATAGAGTCTGATGATCACGGTGTGGCTAGGCCTTCATCCAGCAGTGGATAGACATAGAGTCTGATGATCACTGTGTGGCTAGGCCTTCATCCAGCAGTGGATAGACATAGAGTCTGATGATCACGGTGTGGCTAGCTAGGCCTTCATCCATCAGTGGATAGACATAGAGTCTGATGATCACGGTGTGGCTAGCTAGGCCTTCATCCAGCAGTGGATAGACATAGAGTCTGATGATCACGGTGTGGCTAGCTAGGCCTTCATCCAGCAGTGGATAGACATAGAGTCTGATGATCACGGTGTGGCTAGGCCTTCATCCAGCAGTGGATAGACATAGAGTCTGATGATCACGGTGTGGCTAGGCCTTCATCCAGCAGTGGATAGACATAGAGTCTGATGATCACGGTGTGGCTAGGCCTCATCCAGCAGTGGATAGACATAGAGACTGATGATCACGGTGTGGCTAGGCCTTCATCCGATGATGATTATGATGATAATGATGTTGATGAAGATAATGATGATAATGATGATAATGGTGTTGATAATGATGTTGATGATGATGCTGCTTAAACGCAACGATGATAATGGACGTCGACGCGGTTGCTTAGCGCAGAACCGAGCGGCGCACGTGGCCGTGAGTCGAAGTTCGTCACAAAGAGAAGGCGGTGCACGTGGCCGAGTCACGCGGGGGGTGCTCGTTGAGTGCGGAGGGCGGGTGTCGAGGGATGGGAGGTCACGGGAGGTCACGGGAGGTCACGCGAGGTCACGGAGACCGCGGGAGCCAACGGCCGGGGCTCACAGAGTTGGGCGCAGGGGAGGGAGAGCAGACCGAATATTTTAACTTGAAGCGTAACTGGCGAATAGTTTAAATGATAGATTACTCCCGCCGAAATCATCGGTTCGATTACTCGACTAAACTTCATATGAGACGATTGTGTGTGTGTGGGGGGGGACACATAACGCCTCTCTGTTCACGTGCGTCCCATTGATTAGTTAATAGTAATGATGTTGAGTCATGAGCGAAAATATGAGTTAGTGATGCGGCGTTGGCAGTGATGGACAGGCACCAAGAACAGACCAACTCACGTGGACCAAAGTGCGGAGGAGTCGATTGCCGATTGCGATAAGAGCATGCGTCCACCTCCCACGCGGGTCTCGTATTTCTGCTGCTGCTGCGTGTGATCACAATAGGTAGACTCAGCCTCAAATGAAGTACCTGGTGCAGTGCGTAAAAAAATCGCCACTTTGAGAGACAAAGGTGGCCGGGCGTGGTGCTGGCCACCCACCCCGTCGTGTGACGTCATCCCTGCCACCTTCTCCGTGGCGTTCCACCGCGTCCGTCCGCCCCCCCCCCCCATGCCCGTGCCTCACCACGCAGCTGACAACGTCGTGAAATCCGTCTAATTCACCGCGACACGCCCGAGTGCGTGTGACGCGTGAGCCCGTAGCGAGCACAGCTGGTGCATGTGCCGGTCATCTCAGTCAGTCAAACCCATGGCACCTGGGTTCTGCCACGTGACCTCCTGCGCCCAGCATGGCACACCAACTCATCACATGGCACCTGGGTTCTGTCACGTGACCTCCTGCACCTAGCATGGCACACCAAATCATCACGTGGCACCTGGGTTCTTCCACGTGACCTCCTGCACCTAGCATGGCACACCAACTCATCACATGGCACCTGGGTTCTGTCACGTGACCTCCTGCACCTAGCATGGCACACCAAATCATCACGTGGCACCTGGGTTCTGTCACGTGACCTCCTGCACCTAGCATTGCACACCAAATCATCACATGGCACCTGGGTTCTTCCACGTGACCTCCTGCACCTAGCATGGCACACCAAATCATCACATGGCACCTGGGTTCTGCCACGTGACCTCCTGCACCTAGCATGGCACACCAAATCATCACATGGCACCTGGGTTCTTCCACGTGACCTCCTGCGCCCAGCATGGCACACCAAATCATCACATGGCACCTGGGTTCTGTCACGTGACCTCCTGCACCTAGCATGGCACACCAAATCATCACGTGGCACTTGGGTTCTGCCACGTGACCTCCCGTTAGCAGCGAGCCTTCCGCACTTTCACGCGACGGCCTAAAAGTGCACCCAGCCTGGCACACGCGTCGTGGTGACGTCACTGCCAACGGCGGCTGCTGTTGTTGTTGTGCAAGAGCCAGTGACGAGTATCCGAACAGGTCCTGGGCCTCGCCGAGGTCGACCCAGCCTCAAATGAGTACCTGGTGCACTGTTACGGCTTTAACTGCGGGGGGGGAGGAGGGATGTTTGTTGTCAAATATGAATGAGGTGCTTTGGCCCACTCGTGCGTTCTCAATCCCTGGGTTGGACTGCCTGATGGGGCCCCTCGCAGATGGAACGGTGCAATATTGACGAGGTCCGTAAGGGTGGCGTGTTTGTCTTTCATGGAAAGGCGACGATTCGCAGCGCTTTGCCATTCGACTACTGGCTGGTTTGGGGCGCAGATGGGGGGAGATGGGGAAGAGGAGGGGGGGGGGAGATTGTCTGACCGCACTTCGCCACGTTGGTCAGCGCAGGTTGGTGAAGGGAAAAGAATAGGCCGAGACTGGCACCTGATACCACTCGACACGAATGCTAGCTCGCCATGGCCGGGAATCTAACGCAGGTGGCCGGGTTCATGGCACAGTGTACTAACCGCAAACCAAAACAAAGATCCCCGTATAGCCTTTACAGACTGTTAGTGCTGTGTGCGTGGGTGCGTGCGTGTGCGGCCTGGTTAGCCCAGCTTCATTCACAACGCACCCGGTGGGCCGAATTCGATTCTCCTGCTCGCGACGAACACCAGCGACGATGAATCTGAACTCGTCATGGGCTGGCCCCTAGTTCGGCTCGGCCTCAAATGAGCACCTGGTGTGGTGTATCAAACATTGCCACTGGGGGTGTGAATCAAAGGCGGCTGAGCGTGGTGCTGGCAACCTACCACGTCTGTGTGTGCACAGTGAGGGAAAACGTATTTGATCCCCTGATTATTGTGTACGTTTGCCCACTGACAAAGAAATGATCAGTCTATAATTTTAATGGTAGGTTTATTTGAACAGTGAGAGACAGAATAACAACAACAAAATCCAGAAAAACGCATGTCAAAAATCTTATAAATTGATTTGCATATAAATGAGAGAAATAAGTATTTGACCTCCTCTCAATCAGAAAGATTTCTGGCTCCCAGGTGTCTTTTATACAGGTAACGAGCTGAGTTAGGAGCACACTCTTAAAGGGAGTGCTCCTAATCTTAGCTTGTTACCTGTATAAAAGACACCTGTCCACAGAAGCAATCAATCAATCAGATTCCAAACTCTCCTCCATGGCCAAGACCAAAGAGCTCTCCAAGGATGTCAGGGACAAGATTGTAGACCTACACAAGGCTGAAATGGGCTACAAGACCATTGCCAAGCATCTTGGTGAGAAGGTGGCAACAGTTGGTGCGATTATTCGCAAATGGAAGAAACACAAAAGAACTGTCAATCTTCCTCGGCCTGGGGCTCCATGCAATATCTCACCTCGTGGAGTTGCAATGATCATGATAACGGTGAGGAATCAGCCCAGACCTATACGGGAAGATCTTGTCAATGATCTCAAGACAGCTGGGACCATAGTCACCAAGAAAACAATTGGTAACACACTACGCCGTGAAGGACTGAAATCCTGCAGCGCCCGCAAGGTCCCCCTGCTCAAGAAAGCACATATACATGCCCGTCTGAAGTTTGCCAATTAACATCTCAATGATTCAGAGGACAACTGGGTGAAAGTGTTGTGGTCAGATGAGACCAAAATGGAGCTCTTTGGCATCAACTCAACTCGCCGTGTTTGGAGGAGGAGGAATGCTGCCTATGACCCCAAGAACACCATCCCCACCGTCAAACATGGAGGTGGAAACATTATGCTTTGGGGTATTTTCTGCTAAGGGGACAGGACAACTTCACCGCATCAAAGGGACGATGGACGGGGCCATGTACCGTCAAATCTTGGGTGAGAACCGCCTTCCTTCAGCCAGGGCATTGAAAATGGGTCGTGGATGGGTATTCCAGCATGACAATGACCCAAAACACACGGCCAAGGCAACAAAGGAGTGGCTCAAGAAGAAGCACATTAAGGTCCTGGAGTGGCCTAGCCAGTCTCCAGACCTTAATCCCATAGAAAATCTGTGGAGGGAGCTGAAGGTTCGAGTTGCAAAACGTCAGCCTCGAAACCTTAATGACTTGGAGAAGATCTGCAAAGAGGAGTGGGACAAAATCCCTACTGAGATGTGTGCAAACCTGGTGGCCAACTACAAGAAACGTCTGACCTCTGTAATTGCCAACAAGGGTTTTGCCACCAAGTACTAAGTCATGTTTTGCAGAGGGGTCAAATACTTATTTCCCTCATTAAAATGCAAATCAATGTATAACATTTTTGACATGCGTTTTTCTGGATTTTTATGTTGTTATTCTGTCTCTCACTGTTCAATTAACCTACCATTAAAATTATAGACTGATCATTTCTTTATCAGTGGGCAAACATACAAAATCAGCAGGGGATCAAATACTTTTTTCCCTCACTGTAGGTGCTCGCTAACAGCACCTACAACACAGAAGTCTGTTCAGGATTTGCGGGGGATCTTTATCTTTGTGTATGCGTGTGAATCAGAGACAGAAGCAGACCCCCTACAAATGTTGAGCAAGCGAGTGGCGTGACGAGAGAGTGAGCGGGCGGGGAGGCGAGAGAGTGAGCGAGTGAGATGGTGAGAGAGTGAGATGGTGAGAGAGTGAGCGAGTGAGATGGTGAGAGAGTGAGATGGTGAGAGAGTGAGAGGGCGAGCGAGTAAGATGGTGAGAGAGTGAGCGAGTGAAATGGTGAGAGAGTAAGAGAGTGAGATGGTGAGAGAGTGAGATAGTGTGACGGTGAGAGAGTGAAAGAGTGAGCGAGTGAAATGGTGAGAGAGTGAGAGAGTGAGATGGTGAGAGAGTGCGATGGTGAGAGAGTAAGAGAGTGAGATGGTGGGAGAGTGAGATAGTGAGACGGTGAGAGCGTGAAAGAGTGAGAGAGTGAGATGGTGAGAGTGAGAGAGTGAGATGGTGAGAGAGTGCGATGGTGAGAGAGTAAGAGAGTGAGATGGTGAGAGAGTGAGATGGTGAGAGGGTGAGATGGCGAGAGAGTGAGCGAGTGAGCAAGTGAGATGGCGAGAGAGCGAGAAAGAGCCACCGCGCTCCGTGCAAGCCCCGTGGTAGTAATGAGTGTGCGCACACGTGCGTGCGAGTGTGCGCACAGCGCTTACGGGAGCGCTCTGCCTCGCGTTGCCCTTTAAAGATGCCCTTTTCGGATGCCCTCTTAGCTTACCCTTTTTACGAATGCCCTTTTCGGCTACCCTTCATGGCAACCTCAGCCCTGTGTGCTCTGGAGTTCGTGTGTGTGTGTACACATGGGTGCGTGCACGTGTGTGTGTGTACACATGGGTGCGTGCACGTGTGTGTGTGTACACGTAGGTGCCTGCACGTGTGTGTGTGTACACGTGGGTGCGTGCACGTGTGTGTGTACACATGGGTACGTGCACGTGTGTGTGTGTGTGTACACGTGGGTGCCTGCACGTGTGTGTGTGTGCACACGTGGGTGCCTGCACGTGTGTGTGTGTGTGCACACGTCGGTGCGTGCACGTGTGTGTGTACACTTGGGTGCGTGCACGTGTGTGTGTACACATGGGTACGTGCACGTGTGTGTGTGTGTGTGCACGTGGGTGCCTGCACGTGTGTGTGTGTGTGTACACATGGGTACGTGCACGTGGGTGCCTGCACGTGTGTGTGTGTGTGCACACGTCGGTGCGTGCACGTGTGTGTGTACACATGGGTAGGTGCACGTGTGTGTGTACACGTGGGTGCGTGCACGTGTGTGTGTACACATGGGTACGTGGACGTGTGTGTGTACACGTGGGTGCGTGCACGTGTGTGTGTAGCGGTGGCGCAGTGGTTAGCGCACTCTGCTACGAACCCAGCGAGCCGAGTTCGATTCCCACTGACGACCAGTCCTGTACCTCCCCCCATACAACCTTCACAGACAGTGTGGCGAGTGCTGTGAGCGAGCACCTATGCAGGACGACACAGCACGCGGGGGGTGGGTGGCCAGTACCACGCCCGACCGCCTTTGTCTCCCCAGTAGCGATGTTTATACACCGCACCAGGTACTCATTTGAGGCTGAGTCGATCTAGGGGAGGCCCAGGACCGGTTCAAATAATCGTCAGCGCTGCTGTTGACACGTCACAGGAAGCAGCTACTTGTTTAGGGCCGAGCCGACCTAGGAGAGAGGCGCTTCACGGTGCATTCGATTTGGTGTCTTCGTTACGGCGACAACTCTGTAAGGGTGACGGTAATGAATGGCGCCTAACGAGATTAGCCCGCGACGCGCCGTTACGGAGACGCGGACGTGGATCTGACACGGGGGGGGGGGGGGGGAATGGGGGGGGCTCCGTCTAATCAGAGCGACGCGCAGTTGTTGACATCTGAGTGAATAACATCGACTCAGTAACTACGCGGTGGCTAGATGTTAACTACCTCGCCTGGTGTGCAGGAAGTCGTGAGTTCGATTATTGACCCCTAACGCCTGCTGCTGCTGTATATTTGGAGTCTGCGGTGTCTCTCTCATCATCATCATCATCACTGTGGCTAAGAGATGTTAACTACCTCGCCTGGTATACAGGAGGACGTGGGTTCCATCCCGACCCTGACACCTGCTGTATATTTGGAGTTTGCGTGTCTCTCTCATCATCATCATCATCACTGTGGCTAGGAGATGTTAACTACCTCGCCTGGTGTACAGGAGGTCGTGGGTTCCATCCCGACCCTGACGCCTGCTGCTGCTGCATATTTGGAGTTTGCGTGTCTCTCTCATCATCATCATCACTGTGGCTAGGAGATGTTAACTACCTCGCATGGTATACAGGAGGACGTGGGTTCCATCCCGACAACTGACGCCTGCTGCTGCTGTATATTTGGAGTTTGCGGTGTCTCTCTCTCCCCGTGGTCGCGTGGATTTTTCTCGGGGTCCTCCGACTTGTCCCTCCCCGTTCAGATTCAACATCACGAGTTTCGAGTATTTGGCTGTTCCATCTAGATTTGAAGTTTTCGTGACTGCACGGATCCCTACTCTTTCGTTCTTTCGGTAAAGTCACGTAGTAGGTTGCAAATAAAATAAATTAAGTCACGACGTTTCGATTGCAACACAAGCAATCATCAGGAAGGAAACCCACAGCAAGAACATTTGTTTTGCTCCTCCCCCTTCCTTGCCTGTAGAACCTCTTACCACGGCAAACTCTTTCTCACTTCAGCAAAACATTTTCTTGCTGGGGTTTTCACACCTGATGATGATTGCTTGTGTTGCAATCGAAACGTCGTGACTTAATTTATTTTATTTTCTACCTACTACGTGACTTTACCGAAAGAACCAAAGAGCATTTGGCTGTTATAAATGTCCACGTGATAAGCCACTCAGTTGAGCAATCATTTGTGTCCAGGTCGCTTCTGAAAAAAAGAGCGACATCGCTCAGCAGGGCCCTTCCTGGTCAAATAAAACGTCGTCTGTAGTTTCGCAGTTGCAGTCTCTGGTGCCGCGTAGGCCCAAACCTCCCTCCCCGCTGCCACTCCCACTGCCACGCCCCCAGGAGTAGAGGCCGCCACTCACCTTCACACGCGCCTACGCAGACAGGGACAGCCTTGATCCCCTCTGGATGAGTCCTCCACCCCCCACCCTTAACCCCCCCCCCCCCAGCATCACACCCCGTTGTACGCCGTGGTGCTGATCATTGCATGTGGCCACTCGGGTCAAGTCGGGTTGTGTAGAGGAGCTCCCGCTCCACATCTCCTCGGAGCGCTTCGGTGGGCACCGTCCCACCCTACCAAGGTTGGGTTTTCAGACGCGAATTCGCTCGCTAAAAGCAACTTGAGCCAACAGCCTGTATTGCACATGTGTTGCGTGTGTACGTGATATGACACGTGTGTGTGATGACACGCGTGTGCGATGACACGTGTGTGTGATGACACGCGTGTGTTTATATGTGAGATGACACGTGTGTGTGTGCAATTGTGCGATGACACATGTGGGAGCGGTAGTGTGGCGGTTAGCGCTACGCTGCACTATGGACCCTGTAGACCCGAGTTTGAGTCCTACTCACGGCCAACACCAGTGACAATTATCTAAACCGGTCCCGGGGCCTCCCCTAGGTCGACTAACCCTCAAATGAGTACCTGGTGCGGTGTGTTAAATCATCGCCACTGGGGAGACAAAGGCGGTCGGGCGTGGTGCTGCCCACCCACCCACCCACCCCCGTGTGCAGTGCCAACAGTCTGCTAAAGCCGCGTGTGCTCACGCGTCCGCTTGATGTTGTTATTTTCATGCTTGCACTTGCTGCAGTTTTCACCGCTGTCTGGTTGGGATGGATGGGGCCAATATTGGCACAAGATTTAAACAGAGACAACCCCCCCCACCCCTTCACCACCCCCACACACGGTTCCTGTACGAACGCGCTATCTCCCACACGCCCGCAAAAAGGAAAGTTGGACCCCAGTAATTCCCATCCCAAGTCGACTTAAAGTAGTTTCCCCCACCCCCCCCTCCAGCACCGCAAAACACGTGTACACTTTTTTTGTACGCACGAACAATAAAAAATACATTTTCGGGAAAATATATATATTCGTGAACTTTGGGGACTGGTTTAGGGCGGCCGGGGTGGGGGGTGGTGTGGGGAGGGTGGGAGGGGGAGGGGTGAGGGAATAAATCCCCACACTTTACCCCACCACAGGCCACCTGTCTGCCAATCGGGTGGCGGTGATGGTGAATCAATGGATTCCGTCCGGTGGATTTGAAATACGTCCCATTTGTTCCAGCTGCCGCGACGGGAGGTCGAGTCTAGACCGATGCCCACCGCCTTGTAAACGAAGCTGTGTGTTACCACCACACCACTGCAGTATCCCTCCCCCCCTACTTCGCCTCGTGGTACCCACCGCAAAGTGGTACCTATTTTAATAACCCACGAAGGATGATGATTGTGAGTTGCAGCCTCTTGGCCAGACGTGCACACAAGCGCAGCTGCAAGCTGGTTTGCTTTTTCTGTGATAACAACCTTTGTACTCCGATCTATTCTCATTTAAAACATACTAAAGAGCCCCCGTATAGCCTATAACAGACTGTCGGGGGCAAGTGCTGTTAGCGAGCAGCACCTATGAAGTACGGCAAGGCGCACGATTTAAAACACACGCACACTCACCCATGCCGATAGCACAAACGTAACTAATTTGCCCTTCATGTCGAGGCCCCGACTGCTGCTGTTTCAGACATCTCTTTCTAAAGAGAGACGACGAATACGCTCGCAGGAGTCATTTGTTAAACGGATGGCGTCTATATTACCACGTATTACTTTATGACTGTAATTATCCCGCACGATATGAATGTGCCAACCGCAGTCTATGATTATTGGTCAACGGTGGAGTTCAGTATCACCCTGCAATTATGTTAGTGCGACTCTATAGCCTATAATCTGGCGTATAGGAGGCCACCTGGGTCTCTGCTAAAGGATTGTGTCCATGATATCGTCTGCCCGCTGGTCTCTGCGAGTATTTGTCCATCTGTCCCTCCATCCGTCCATGTAATTGTCCACCCGTCTGTTAGTCCATCCATGAGTGGGTGACTAGCTGTGTACCGATGTCTGTCTGGAAGTTTGCAGGGAGTAGGTGGGGCCTGGTCAATTTATGGGAAAACTGTAATTTTTGAAAGGATGAAATTTATCAAATATTGCTCAGGAAATATTGATATAATAATAATTTACTTTGATAATTTGATTATATCAACTAGAAAATTAGTTGTGTCTGCTTTGTTGTTCTTTTAATAAATATTTGCCTGGTATATAGAAGGTTGTGGGTTTGATCCCGACCCTGACGCCTACTTTATGTTTAGAGTTTGCGGTGTCTCTCTCCGTAGATTTTTCTCTGGGTCCTCCGGGTTTTCCCTCCACATTTAGAATGAACATCACGCGTTTAGGGTATTTGGCTGCTATACATTTCCACGTGATAAGCCACTTCGTTGAGCTATCATTTGTGGCCAGGTTGCTTCTAAAAAAGAGCTGCATAACTCAATGGGGGACTTACCTGGCAAAAATTTAAACAATATTTTAGTTTTCATTTATAATTAAGACCTAAGCTAGGCCCCAATCCACCACACAACGTAGGATCCTCACCGGTCCGAGTTGGACCGAGACTGTACATAAATTTGGTGTCATCTGTATTCAAGTGGCGACGGGAATTGATTTCGTACCAAGATCTGGTACCGGTGTTTGCTGCGTTGAGCCTTATCACCGTTTCCTGACCAGGAGACACGCGCGCGAGTTGAAGCCACACTCGAAACGGTTGGTGATCTCAGCACCACGCGAGCCTAAGTTCAAGAAAACTCCATCGTATGTCGACAAGCGTCCACGGTGGAGCTCCATCATTGTGGACACGCGTCCACGGTGGAGCTCCATCATTGTGGACACGCGTCCACGGTGGAGCTCCATCATTGTGGACACGCGTCCACGGTGGAGCTCCATCATTGTGGACACGCGTCCGGAGGCCGCCCGTTCGATTCCACCTCTCCGGCGCAGCAGTCGAATCATTGTGCACGCTCGCTCGGGCAACACCAACAACAGCAGCTGGGCACGCCACAGTGAGTCGATCGGCGCGGTCGGGTGCGGTGGGGTACAGTTTGGGTGCTCCCACTTCTCTCAAGACATTGACCCGGCGTGGAATATTCTGGACATGCCTGGAAAAGAGCTTTATGGCTCTTCGGCTTCCTCCGGTATGAATACATATTTCTGATGCTGATTAGAGTGGAGGGACCCATCTGCCGGCATTGACACGAGCAGATAAATTGTTATGATGCGCCTTTTGACACGTTCACACTTCGCTGTAGTTTCAGAAATGTTCTAATTACCCTGGCGTGATGTCTATTTTCCTGCAAAAGTTCATTATCTCCGCGGTGTTAAATTCATTTTTCCTACATTACCGCGCATCGCACCATTATTATTATTATTATTATTTTCCGCATACAAATTGCAAACGCTTTCGAAAAATTGCAGTTTACGGTTTAAAAAAATATACATGGGTCTTTGACTAATTCCCAGGGCCTACGACAAAAATAAAATTAATCTGCAAAATATCCCCCCCTCCTCCTACCCCTCCTCCCCCCCCTCCTGCCTCCTTCCTCCCCCCTCCTCCCCCCTCCTCCCCCTCCCACCCGTTTTTAGAAGACCTACAACGCAATCCCGTGGCCCGCGGCCCCCCTGAACCCTCGTCGTCACCACTAAGCCACGGAGTTATTGGTACCTGGGTCCGTGTCTGTGTGCACGAAGCGTGGAGGGAGGGGGGGAGTGGTGGCGTAGCGCCTTCAGCGCTCTGTTTGCGCCACAAACCCGGCCACGCAAGTTCGATTCCCGCTCACGGCCGACGATGACCGGTGAAGAATGATCTGAACCGGTCCCGGGGCCTCCCCTAGGTCGACTCAGCCTTGAGCTCTTTGTTGTGTCTCTTCGGCTTTACATTTCTACAGAGAGGACGGCAGTGGGGTTGATGGAAGCTGAGTTGACGGGCAGCTCGGACAAATACTGGGCAATGGTAAAGGCGCAGCCCTGCAGTTACTTGCTCACGCCCACCGTTGGCGGAAGCGCCTATAGTAGAAGGGGGCTCGTGACAGTTCGGTTACGTGATATTTTTGGCCTACTCTTCTAAGGTGGCCAGAAGTCTTGATGTATGTTCGTATGTAAGTTGAACTTATTTCGCACCGTACATAACCAACCGCGCTAATCTGAGGTTCGGGACAACAAACTAACACACAACAAGGAGCTCTAAAGAAATGAGTTTACAATTTAGATGTAAAAGTGCATGTCTCCAGCGACGTCCTAATATCGGGAGGAAGAGCGTTCCAGACGGCCGCAGGGGCGCATCTGAAAGCGCCACGCGATGCGGTGACCGTCTAAGTTTGACGGTCAGCCACAAGTCGCCGCTGCTGCTCCAAGTATGACCAGAGTTCACGTGAGGGTGCGTGCTGCTTGATAGGGATTGGAATACCCACACTTTGCTCCCACCACACGGGACCTGCCAATCGACTCACTGCGGTGAGCCCATTTACACAGCTCGGCTGTGGGGGAGTTTATAAACTTGCGCTGTCCTTGTTGCTGCTGCTGCTGCTATGCAGGGAGGTGGATTCGAACTTGTTGGCCTCTGGATTTGCAAGTCCGGTTTGCTGACCATTGACACCACCAACACCACTGTGGCAGCATCTCCTGTCGTGACGCAATGTGGCAGTAATGACCAGCGTGGTGAAGTATAGTCAAACAACCTCGTGCGGGCGGAGGCCTTCATCCAGCAGTGGATTGACCAACGGCTACACGACCACCGTGTTACATTCACATTCGGCACGACGGATGATGGGCGACAGGGCGCGCGGCTCGTGGCTGGCGGTCGAGTCTGAGGACGGAGTGGCAGACAAAGGAGTGGGAAACGGAACCGCGAGGATCGTCCTCCGTGGGAGACGGAGCGCTTCAATTGGCTCGCGCGCAACAGCTCCGGGAGGAGGACACCGGAGCTATGCACTTTGAAATCATCTGGATTGTAAAAACGCATTTCTTTAAGGCAGCTTTCTGTTGTTGTTCAGTGTATTGTCCTCCCGCCCGCCCGCCCGCTCACCCCGCACCTCCGACTTGGTTGGCTACGTACGGTGTGAAAGAAGTTCAACGCATGTACAGCTAGAGGGATCCTTGCGTTGCGAGGAGATCGTGAGCGATGGAGACGGCTCGCCTCGGGAGGGAGGCCTACATCAAACAGTGGATATTGGTTTACATTTACTGGTTTTCACTTTTTTATATGTCTATGAGAGCCGTGCTGCTGAGTCGGAGGATTCGTGTTCAGGAAGGCTGTGCCGCTACTTTGGGATTTTTTTTCAATCAGACGATGCTATCAGCGAATTAATGATGAGTGGTGTTTATTATTATTATAATACCACGTGGGGAGGGAACCGGAGAGAGCCCACGCCTTGAAGCGAGGAGGCAACGCTCTATCCCCGTACAGATCAGAATCAAAATTTTGTATTTCAGAGTGGAGGAATCCGATGAGCTGTGAAACTCTTTATTCACAGATGTCCAGTATGGGCGGGTCAGTCGACAGACAGCGATGACGATTTGTGACGATTATCCCACTTGCTGTACTGCCTTCTGGGGAGCCAGGGTACGGCACCTCCTCGACGCTCTCCCATGGGAAGGGAGTTTGACCAGAGTGCCGTGATCCACCAACCGTCGCCGCTGCCTCCGCAACGCCCCGGTTACAGGCAGCCACGTGCAGCAGCAGTAGCCACCACCAACCACCACCACCACCATCTGGCTCGATGAGGGTGGTGAACCATACACGTGGAACCACGTGTCCCTTGTTAACCACGTGTCCCTTGTTAACCACGTGTCCCTTGTTAACCACGTGTCCCTTGTTAACCACGTGTCCCTTGTTAACCACGTGTCCCTTGTTAACCACGTGTCCCTTGTTAACCACGTGTCCCTTGTTAACCACGTGTCCCTTGTTAACCACGTGTCCCTTGTTAACCACGTGTCCCTTGTTAACCACGTGTCCCTTGTTAACCACGTGTCCCTTGTTAACCACGTGTCCCTTGTTAACCACGTGTCCCTTGTTAACCACGTGTCCCTTGTTAACCACGTGTCCCTTGTTAACCACGTGTCCCTTGTTAACCACGTGTCCCTTGTTAACCACGTGTCCCTTATTAACCACGTGTCCCTTGTTAACCACGTGTCCCTTGTTAACCACGTGTCCCTTGTTAACCACGTGTCCCTTATTAACCACGTGTCCCTTATTAACCGCGCTCAGGAACACTGCTGCAACTTCTGCTGGTGCCAGATCCTCGGCTCGGGGTGATATTGGAGCAGTTAACACTCACTGCCCAATTAAAATCATCTGTAAGCGTTCATCTTCGCCGAGGTCGCGATAATTATTCATGCTGTGCCACACCAGTCATCCACACCGCTTCCAATTGGCTTCTTATTCAGCTGAATTATTAATAGAATTTTTGCCGCTGAAAATTAGCTTAAGTGCTGTAATTTAATAATTAAGGGCAATTATTTGAATAATGAAGTCGCAAATTGAGCGCATGAGTGCTTTTCATTTCCCTAGTTCAACGTCTGCGTGTGTGCGTGGGTGTGTCTTTGTGTTGTGGAGCGACGCTCACAACAACGAGCAGAGCGCCGGGTGACTAAAACACGGCAAGTTGGCGCAATAGGGGGCACAGGTGATGCATCGGCCAGTCATCTCAGTCAGTCGACCCGTGGCACCTGGGTCTGTCCCGTGACCTCCTGCCAGCGGGCGTTCGACACTTCACATGGCCTTAACGTGCACCTAGCCTGGCACAGGCGTCGTGGTGACGTCACCGCCACGTGTCGAATGGCGGTCGTTGTCCGTATATGCTTGGGTCCAAAGATGCGGTAGTGTAGCGGTTCACGCGCTGCACTGCGAAATCCGCTCCGGATCAACATCGGCAACATGCGCGACGGTCCTGGGCCTCCCCTAGGTCTACTCAGCGGTGTGGGGCTGGAGGGGGCTGGAGGGGGCTGGAAGAGGGGGGCGGGTGGTAGGAGTAGGGGGGGGATTATTTTGGTCTCTCCTGGGATAATAATGTAGTAGCTTGGAATGGATCACTATGGCAATAGGGGGACCTGCTGCTGTAGCAGCCCTGTCGGCCAGCAGGTCGGGGGATAGGGGGGACGAAAGGATGCGGGGATGAGGTGACAGAGGGGGCACGTGAGAGGGAGCCCGATAACCTTCTGGTAGGTTCTGGAAGGGGGGCGTGGCCGAGGGCGGAGCGAGGCTGTGCTAGGGGGATAAAAGGGGGACTCGGTGGAGGACTCGGGGTTGCTGTTGGAGTGTAACCCTGTCGAGCTACGCGAGTCATCGTCTTCGTCATCATCTACAGCGTTGTTGGTCAGGCAGTCTGTTGCTGTCCTGACCCAGTATAGTTATTCCCTGTGCCTTTGAGAGTCTTAATCAACAGAGTGTCTCCCATTCTAGTGTCTGTGAAGTGCATCACTACAATAACATTAAACCCTTCAGGTCGGGAATGGAAATCAGCAAGCAGTGTTGAAGCCGGGCTCTCTGAGAGGCGCGCTCTCAGTCCGGTAGGTGTTTGATGCAGCGCTTAAAAGCCTCTGCGTTCCTACGTTTCGATAGAAACAACAAGCGACCGTCTTCAGGTGAGAAAGAGAAACAGGCCGCTGTGACGGGGCATTGTGTAGATCCGAGGGGAGGGGGAGGGGCTGCCGTAACGAGAGAGAGAGAGGGTGGGGGTGAAATTCAAAGAGGGAACAAGGTTATAGAGAAAAAAAAACGAATGAAAAAGAAACGTAAGAAAAAACTTCGCAAAATTTAGAGATGAAATGCGACTCAGAGAGTCGGCCAACACAACAGTTAACACTTGACCTGGTTGATCAACGTCCTTCCAAAGATTGCTAAATTTTGCAGCCATCTTCTATTTAAATTTTACCGGGGAAGGCCCACTGAGCTCTATAGCTCTGTTTCAGAAGCGACCTGGCTATCACAAATGATAGCTCAACGAAGTGGCTTATCACGTGGGAAATTATAGCGGTCGCCGAATATTCTGAACGCACGTGGAGGATCCGGAGAAAAATCCATCTGACCACAGGAGAGAGAGACGCAAACTTCAAATATACAGCAGGCGTTAGGGTCGGGATCAAACCCATGACCTCCTGCATACTAAGCGAGGTAGTTAACATCTCGCCACCGTGGCACCCTGATTAACATAAGCAGAATTTTCAGCCATGGTCAATCCACTGCTGGATAAAGGCCTCCCCGCAAGCCGCCATATTTGAATAAACTCTCCCCCATTGTTTAAATTTCCGCGCCGGGAGATGTACTGGAAGCGGCGAACTCTGGATCACAAGTCGGGTGTAGTGACCCATTGCACCACCACCCCCACAGTAGCATCATCCCTTGGACATTATTTTCATTGCACTCAATTGCCAATGAAACCCTGGAAATGTGAGACTTTCGTTCAACGTTTCCTGCGCGATGTCCCGCAAATGGTTACCTTCAATGGCATTGTGATGTACACCGAGAGACAGAGATCGGGCAAAGGACGAGCGATGGTTTAGCAGGTTAACTGCCCGATTCACACTGTTAAGATGAGAGAGTGGGCAAGGGCAGGACACGTCACTCATCATCAGAACAATGACGATTAATGATGTTGACAATGGAAACTCCCCATGGAGATGGAGCGATGGAAAGCGCTCGTGTGCAGGTGATGATCGTTGTCTCCCCAACCCCGCGGTCATCTTCCCGGGAGATGACGGAGGCTTGGGGAAGCCTTCATCCAGCAGAAGATTGACCATGGCTGCTGATGAATGATCATGGATGATGACGATGTCCAAAGATGAAGTAGTTCCAAGTTCCAAAAGTGCATCTCAGAGTTAAAGGTTATCCCTCGCCAGTTAGTGTATAATGGACAATTAGATTCATTGTCTGGTCATTACAGATGTAATTGCTTTTGAGTCGTACCCTACACCGCAGTTAAATACTGCCAATTAAGGACAATCAAGCGGCCAATTGAGTTTAGTTTCGAGTGGGGAGCGGTGGTGTGGTGGTTGCGGCACGGCGCTGAGATCCTGGCGTCGGGAGCTCGATATGCAGCCAGGGCTGACGCGTGAGTGGCGAGTGATGTCTGACGTGGGCCTGGGAGCCGTCTCTTCGCCAAAACTGGAGGAAAGTGGCCAACCTTCCCCCACGACTCACACGTTGTGCGGAGGCCTTCATCATCCCATTCATTCGTCACGAATAGTCGGCGAAGCACCGTTGTGCCACAACGTGTGACCTCTTGCGAGAGCATTCGCATGAACTGCTGTCGGCTGCCATTCACCGGCGTGTCTCGAGTGATTTGTTTGATCCACGGATCACGGGTAAGAGGGGGGGGGGGAGGTCAGCGCCGCTCCTTTTGAGAGTCGCAGTTCCACTTCGAACGTCGACCGCCAACTGAAGTGAGCACAAATTGCTGCCTCCTCCTCCCTCCTCTCTCCACCCCCTCCCCCCTCTCCCCCGGCCCCTTCCTCCCTCCCTCCTCCACCTCCACCCCCTGCTCAGAGTGGTGGAGAAGTTGCCAACTCCTCGAAGCCGGACATTGCCAAGAGGTCACGAGCCCGTCCTTTTTAAAGTGGTCAGAAATGTTGCTCGAACAATCTAGCAGAGTGCCAGACACGCGGCGAGGTGACGCATGACTCTCCGTGCCACGCGTGGAATGATCTCACTCGACAAGTTTGTGAACGTTGTTGCTCAGTAAACGATGGCAGAATGACCAAGTTGGCAGCGCTGGGCTGGCGTCGCTCACAGCAACTCGGTTCTCAGTGAAATGGACCCGGCAGGGTCTCACAGAGAGACCCACACTCCTCACACAGATACCCATGGACTCACACAGTTTAAACTCGAGGCTGATGATGGAGTGACAGTCGAAGGAGGAGAAACGGACCCGAGAGGCTGTCCTCCATGGAGACGGAGCACTTCAATCGGCTCGCGTGCAATAGCTCCATTAGGAAGCCATCTCGATTGAAATCTCATTTGTTTAAAAATACTTTTTGTGTTTGGTTTGTTGTCCTTCCCCCGTACACCTACGATTAGCACATTTGGCTAACTACGGCATGAAAGAAGTTCAACATAGGTACATATGTATATATATTAAAAAAAACTGCAGGTTGCTGACCCGGACAGATCCCAGTTGAAATGCATTGGTATTGCCGCTCCCTGCTGAAGGCCCTGGATCGTGGTTTCCCATAGTGTCCCATACGGGCGGAGGGGCCATGGCAGGCAGGGGGTGCGATGGCTTCCAGGCGCCGTGGAGGAAATTTAAACTAAACTACTAAACTTGTTTTTATTTTTACAAGAGAGGCCCACGGAGCTACATAGCTCTTTTTTCAGAAGCGAACTGGCTATCACAAATTATGGCTCAACGAAGTGGGTTATCATCATGTGGACATTTATAGCAGCAGCCCAAATACTCCACACGCATGATTCTAAACGTGGAGATAAAAAAAGCCGGATGAGCCGGACAAAAATCCACGTGACCAACAGGGAGAACATGCAAACTCCAAATAAAGTGCAGGCGTTAGGATCGAACCCATGACCTCCTGTACACCAAGCGAGGTAGTTAACATCTCCGAGCCACCTGCTCCGGCGCCGTGCTTGCAAGACGACGCCCGGCGTGGCCGTGAAGAGCCCTTGGCGAGGGTTGTGGGGTCTCCTTGCTCGACTCCGGTTAAGATTCCAATTTCGCCGCGAGGTACGCGGCAGTGCTCGGTGTGGTGCTTCCGTCCTCATAAATGTTGAAACGAATTATAATTATATATTGTAAAATAGAGCCCTTTGTGAGAGGTTAGATGACTGCATCAATTTCCGCTGAATCAATTGCCCCTTTCATGGTCTCCAGAAGCCAGGCAAAACGATATTTGATATTAACTTTTCGTTTCGAGAATCCAATTCAGAGAACGCTGGTGGCGAATGCCAGACAAAACATTCCCGAAAATCAAGCGTGATCACGAGGCTGGCCGGCCAGACCCAAACATTTCCATTATTCTCCTCCATGCGATCGCAGTAAACGATTGTACGCGTGACGGCGAGCTGACGGGTCCGTAATTCCCCCAATCGGTTTTAGGTCTCTCCCCTTCTTCAAGTGAAGAATAACGATGGAGGCATCGTCCCACGATTGAGGCGTTTCGTTTGCTCGTGGGGAAACGGTTTGGCAGAGAGCTCCCCTCTCCACCCACTCACCCCCAGTCCGCTTCCTCTCGACGGCCGTGCGATGTTCACGGTGGCTCAGTGCGATCCAGGAGCTCGCTCCCTCTGTTTTCATCATGCGCAGAGAGCAGCGCTAACTCCTTGTTGCGATGCGCGCCAAATGGATATCAGCCTCCCTATACGTTGTTGGAGTTTCTGAGATTAAGGTGCTTAATAGAATGCGTTGGGTTATCTTGGTGGGCGGGGGGGGGGGGGGGAGTGGTGACGCAGTGGTGCTAATTCACCATCGGCATCACACTGTCACCACACCGTCATCACACGGTCGTCACACCGTCGTCACATAGTTGTCAGACCAACGTCATAACGTCGTCACACATTAGTCACAAAGTCATCACGCCATCGTCACACCGTCGTCACACCGTCGTCACACCTTTGTCACACCGTCGGCACACCCTTGTCACACCGTCGTCACACCGTCGTCACACCGTTGGCACACCCTTGTCACATCGTCGTCACAGATTCGTTACACAGTCGTCACACCGTCGTCACACCATCGTCGCACCAAAGTCACAATGCTGCTCCCCATGTCGGTAGCCTCTGAAGCCATCTGCACCGGTCGCCCGAGATTGTCAATGCACAAGTGACCATGGTAACCTCCGCAAGCGAGAGCCACGAGCTGACACAGTTCCCTTTGCTGAACCGGGGTGAGAACTCACGAGACTGGAAAGAGTCTCCATGCCAAGGGCGACGTGGGCCACCACAGTGACACAAAAATTATTGAAGTGGAAAAATGAAGCGAGGATAATTACACAAAACCAGAGCTGAGAAACAGCGGTACAGGATAAATAACCAAAAAGTATTGCATAGAAAATAAAAAAATACATCTCAATATCATTCATTATTCAGGTGTTTTTGTTTAGATCGCGTACATATATTAATGTGTCGTTAAACCCGCCACCACCCGACACAGCCAATTAGTAAGGGTTGCCATGTAAACAGAACATGCCAATTCGTCCCTAGTACAGTACACCGGTGTGTTGGAGAGCCAGGCCACAACATTTACATTCACGATGGTGTGGCTTGGCTCTCAAACACACCGGAGTGCTGTACTAGGGACGAATTGGCATGTTCTGTTTACGTGACAACCAATAGTAGTTGGCTGTGTCGGGTGGTGACGGGTTTAACGCCACATTTATATATTTACGCGATCTAACCCAAAAAATCCTCTATTATGGATGATATTGGTCACGAAAGCCTACTACGTGTTAAACTGATCTCAATATCAGTTGAAAGGAAATGTCCTGTGACGTTTGGTGGCTTAGTCGAATTGCCGATCTCGGCTTATCGAGCGGGAGCAGCGTTGGCGCAGTGATTCGGGCCACCGCGCTATGAACCCGACGGTCTGCGTTCGATTCCCGTGCACGGCCAACATGAGTGATATCTGCACCAGTGCTGGGCATACCCACCCCTCACCCCCCGCCCCCCTCTCTAATTTGTCAACCCATACTGACCGAATGTGGTAACGTATTGTCTAACAACCTGACCAACACAGGCCTTTATAAAGCAGCGTAATGATATAAATGGCTGTAACTTATTGTCATTATTATCGTGTTATCGTAGTATGATGATGATTATTATCATTTCCGTATACTGGAGTCAGGGTGAGCCGGCATACCGATGTGCAACATGCCACTAATTGGCACTGAACGTGACACTCGTAATTAAGGCGGCCATCTGCTGAGACATTTTGAGAAGAAAATTTTAAAAAACCCACAACACTTTTGAGCTGTCACTTTCCCATTATTGTGAAGTTTTGGCCAGCTGCGTGGGGTTTTAGCTGTGTCCGTTAGAACCTCGCAGCTGTCCATTAGAATTTCGCAGCTGTCCGTTAGAGCCTCGCAGCTGTCAGTGAGAACCTCGCAGCTGTCAGTGAGAACCTCGCAGCTGTTCGTGAGAACCTCGCAGCTGTCCGTTAGAACCTCGCAGCTGTCCGTTAGAACCTCGCAGCTGTCCGTGAGAGTCTCGCAGCTGTCCGCTAGAACCTCGCAGCTGTCCGTGAGAATCTCACAGCAGTCAGTGAGAGCCTCGCAGCTGTTCGTGAGAGCCTCGCAGCTGTTCGTTAGAACCTCGCAGCTGTCCGTTAGAACCTCGCAGCTGTCCGTGAGAACCTCGCAGCTGTCCGTTAGAACCTCGCAGCTGTCAGTGAGAGCCTCGCAGCTGTCTGTTAGAACCTTGCAGCTGTCCGTTAGAACCTCGCAGCTGTCCGTTAGAACCTCGCAGCTGTCCGTTAGAACCTCGCAGCTGTCCGTGAGAGCCTCGCAGCTGTCCGGTAGAACCTCGCAGCTGTCCGTGAGAGCCTCGCAGCTGCTCACACGTGGTTTGAATAAAGCACGAGCGGACTGCTTCGTGAATGCTGTCACAGAGACGAGTGGGACGGTAGCCCCTGCCCAAGTGGATCACGGAGGAGTGGGGCAGCCCCCACTGCGGCCGCTGGGGGTGCTCTGCTCGTGCCTGGGTCCCAGTTGAGGTTACTTATTACATCACAGATGATCAGCGACCCCCCTATTTTCTAATGTCAACAGGTCTCTATGAGAGTGAGTGGAGGTCTCTAGCTCACAGGTCTCTATGAGAGTGAGTGGAGGTCTCTAGCTCACAGGTCTCTATGAGAGTGAGTGCAGATATCTGTAGCTCACAGGTGTCTGTGAGAGTTAGTGGAGGTCTCTGTAGCTCACAGGTCTTTATGAGAGTGATTGGAGGTCTCTGTAGCTCACAGGTCTCTATGAGAGTGAGTGGAGGTCTCTAGCTCACAGATCTCTATGAGGATGAGTGGAGGTTTCTGTAGCTCACAGGTCTCTATGAGAGTGAGTGGAGGTCTCTGTAACTCACAGGTCTCTATGAGAGTGAGTGGAGGTCTCTGTAGCTCACAGATCTCTATGAGAGTGAGTGGAGGTTTCTGTAGCTCACAGGTCTCTATGAGAGTGAGTGGAGGTCTCTAGCTCACAGATCTCTATGAGGGTGAGTGGAGGTCTCTGTAGCTCACAGGTCTCTATGAGAGTGAGTGGAAGTCTCTGTAGCTCACAGGTCTCTATGAGACTGAGTGGAGGTCTCTGTAGCTCACAGGTCTCTATGAGAGTGAGTGGAGGTCTCTGTAGCTCACAGGTCTCTATGAGGATGAGTGGAGGTCTTTGTGGCTCACAGATCTCTATGAGAGTGAGTGGAGGTTTCTGTAGCTCACAGATCTCTATGAGAGTGAGTGGAGGTGTCTGTAGCTCACAGGTCTCTATGAGAGTGAGTGGAGGTCTCTGTAGCTCACAGATCTCTATGAGAGTGAGTGGAGGTCTCTGTAGCTCACAGGTCTCTATGAGGATGAGTGGAGGTCTTTGTGGCTCACAGATCTCTATGAGAGTGAGTGAAGGTGTCTGTAGCTCACAGATCTCTATGAGAGTGAGTGGAGGTTTCTGTAGCTCACAGATCTCTATGAGAGTGAGTGGAGGTCTCTGTAGCTCACAGATCTATATAAGAGTGAGTGGAGGTTTCTGTAGCTCACAGATCTCTATGAAAGTGAGTGGACGTCTCTGTAGCTCACAGGTCTCTATGAGAGTGAGTGGAGGTCTCTGTAGCTCACAGGTCAATATGAGAGTGAGTGGAGGTTTCTGTAGCTCACAGGTGTCTGTGAGATTGAGTGGAGGTCTCTGTAACTCACAGGTCTCTATGAGAGTGAGTGGAGGTCTCTCTAACTCACAGATCTCTATGAGGATGAGTGGAGGTTTCTGTAGCTCACAGGTCTTTATGAGAGTGAGTGGAGGTCTCTGTAGCTCACAGTTCCGTCTGTATGGGATTTAGTGTTTCCCCCTAGCACGCGCAGGTTGTTTAATTGGTAAATAGCACCTAAATAATGTAGAGGACGACAGAGCTCGGGCAATTGTTGGCACTGGCTCCTCACCGCGTGGCTGCTGCTGCTGCCTTCCCACTCGTCCGTGGTTCCTGCTCGCTCCTCTGAGTCGTTCTCTCTCTCTACGAGAGCCAGGAGCGAGTTCTGTGGTGTGTTGGCGCGTTACAAGTTGACATGATTGTTGTTATTACTATGCAAATCTGTGAATGATGAGGTCACCCAATCATAAGTAAGGGCGACACCTTTCCAAGGGTGTTGTCTGTCTCTGCATCACCACCACTGCTGCCCTCAGAGCTTATCACATTTTTGCTCAATTTGCCTTTTTGACGGTTGACCTCAAGACTGGAGGGACCCACAGTGCCACAGTTCTTCAGGAACAGTGCCGCAGTTCTTCAGGAACAGTGCCACAGTTCTTCAGGAACAGTGCCACAGTTCTTCAGGAACTGTGCCACAGTTCTTCAGGAACAGTGTCACAGTTCTTCAGGAACAGTGCCACAGTTCTTCAGGAACTGTGCCACAGTTCTTCAGGAACTGTGCCACAGTTCTTCAGGAACTGTGCCACAGTTCTTCAGGAACTGTGCCACAGTTCTTCAGGAACAGTGCCACAGTTCTTCAGGAACTGTGCCACAGTTCTTCAGGAACAGTGCCACAGTTCTTCAGGAACTGTGCCACAGTTCTTCAGGAACAGTGCCACAGTTCTTCAGGAACTGTGCCACAGTTCTTTAGGAACAGTGTCACAGTTCTTCAGGAACAGTGCCCCAGTTCTTCAGGAACTGTGCCACAGTTCTTCAGGAACAGTGCCACAGTTCTTCGGGAACAGTGCCGCAGTTCTTCAGGAACTGTGCCGCAGTTCTTCAGGAACAGTGCCGCAGTTCTTCAAGAACAGTGCCGCAGTTCTTCAGGAACAGTGCCACAGTTCTTCAGGAACAGTGCCGCAGTTCTTCAGGAACAGTGCCACAGTTCTTCAGGAACAGTGCCACAGTTCTTCAGGAACAGTGCCGCAGTTCTTCAGGAACTGTGCCACAGTTCTTCAGGAACAGTGCCGCAGTTCTTCAAGAACAGTGCCGCAGTTCTTCAGGAACAGTGCCGCAGTTCTTCAGGAACAGTGCCGCAGTTCTTCAGGAACAGTGCCGCAGTTCTTCAGGAACAGTGCCGCAGTTCTTCAGGAACAGTGCCGCAGTTCTTCAGGAACAGTGCCACAGTTCTTCAGGAACATTGCCACAGTTCTTCAGGAACTGTGGCACTGTTCTTCAGGAACAGTGCCACAGTTCTTCAGGAACTGTGCCGCAGTTCTTCAGGAACAGTGCCACAGTTCTTCAGGAACTGTGGCACTGTTCTTCAGGAACTGTGCCACAGTTCTTCAGGAACTGTTGATGATTTATTTCCCTTTTCCTTCACAATGCACAAAGGAAGGCTGAGCGCTGTTTTTTCGTGGTTGTTGTTGTGGTACATGCCTGTGCGTTGTTGTTGATGTTGCACGTCTCTGTGCGTTGCTGATGCTGCTGTTGTTATTGCTGTTGTTTGTTGTTTGTCTTGTTGTCATCGCTTGAAAGCGTCATAGGCTGCAGTGCAGCGTCGAGAATTCCGCGGGAAAAAGTCTCACAATAGAAATAAACTTTGTGCCCCGAGAATCGCGGGGCAGAATGTTTTAGCGCCCCCCCCCACACCCCCCTCCCTACACGTGCCCCCCCCCCCCCCCTTGGGGGGGCTCACCGTTCCGCTGGCGCTGCGAGGACTCAAATCGTGAGGCCAGATGAATCCATCGCCCCCCCCTCCTCGCCGCTCACGGCTGCGCTCACCACGACCACAAATACCAATTCTCTCGGGTCGCGCGTCCAACCCCCCCCCCCCTCCACCTGCGCGCGCTTTGTTTGACTTTGGAATGTACTTTTAATCCACGGGTGAGCCGTGGTTTAGATTGAGGGATTTAGACGTCAGCGCGGCGTGATGCGGCGGTCACAGATAGAAGGTTGCAACAGCCTCAGGGTGGTCACCCGTGTAGCTGCTGATAACGCCTGCCCCCTCGCCCTCTGACCTCTGCTGCCCTTTCCTACGTCCAACTTCCCCTCCCGCTCCTCACCCCCCACCCACCCACCCACCCTGCTGCCTTCCCTGCCATAGCCGCATCCTCCTCGCACGCTCACCAACGAATCGTGAACCATTACTCTTCCTCCCTGTCCCATCTCCAAGTCTCAAGACTTCCCACTCAGTGGGGGTGCTGTCCTCCCACTGGGAGGTCTGCTCATGAGGACCCCCTAACCCCACACATCCCCACCGTTCAACAACCCACACTCACCCATCGTGGTGAAGTATGGCCAAATAACCCGCACGATCAATGCGGCGTGAGAAGAAGGGTTTCCGGCAGATTAAAAAGCAGACGTGATTGTCATTAAACACAGCACGTGTACGCAGCATACCAAGTTAGCGCTACTCCCGTGTAGAACACGCAGCAGCATACCAGCCTAGCGCTACTGCCGTGAAGAACACGCAGCAGCATACCATCCTAACGCTACTCCCGTGTAGAACAGGCAGCAGCATACCAGCCTAGCGCTACTGCCGTGTACATACGCAGCAGCATACCAGCCTAGCGCTACTCCCCTGTAGAACACGCAGCAGCATACCAGCCTAGCGCTACTCCCGTGTACATACGCAGCAGCATACCAGCCTAGCGCTACTCCCGTGTAGAACACGCAGCAGCATACCAGCCTAGCGCTACTGCCGTGTACATATGCAGCAGCATACCAGCCTAGCGCTACTCCCGTGTAGAACAAGCAGCAGCATACCAGCCTAGCGCTACTGCCGTGTACATATGCAGCAGCATACCAGCCTAGCGCTACTCCCGTGTAGAACAAGCAGCAGCATACCAGCCTAGCGCTACTCCCGTGTAGAACACGCAGCAGCATACCAGCCTAGCGCTACCCCCGTGTAGAACACGCAGCAGCATACCAGCCTAGCGCTACTGCCGTGTACATATGCAGCAGCATACCAGCCTAGCGCTACTCCCGTGTAGAACACGCAGCAGCATACCAGCCTAGCGCTACTCCCGTGTACACACGCAGCAGCATACCAGCCTAGCGCTACTCCCGTGTACACACGCAGCATACCAGCCTAGCGCTACCCCCGTGTACACACGCAGCAGCATACCAGCCTAGCGCTACTCCCGTGTACACACGCAGCAGCATACCAGCCTAGCGCTACTCCCGTGTACACACGCAGCAGCATACCAGCCTAGCGATACCCCCGTGTACACACGCAGCATACCAGCCTAGCGCTACTCCCGTGTAGAACACGCAGCAGCATACCAGCCTAGCGCTACTCCCGTGTAGAACACGCAGCAGCATACCAGCCTAGCGCTACTCCCGTGTACACACGCAGCAGCATACCAGCCTAGCGCTACTCCCGTGTAGAACACGCAGCAGCATACCAGCCTAGCGCTACCCCCGTGTACACACGCAGCAGCATACCAGCCTAGCGCTACCCCCGTGTAGAACACGCAGCAGCATACCAGCCTAGCGCTACCCCCGTGTACACACGCAGCAGCATACCAGCCTAGCGCTACTCCCGTGTACACACGCAGCAGCATACCAGCCTAGCGCTACTCCCGTGTACACACGCAGCAGCATACCAGCCTAGCGCTACCCCCGTGTACACACGCAGCAGCATACCAGCCTAGCGCTACCCCCGTGTAGAACACGCAGCAGCATACCAGCCTAGCGCTACCCCCGTGTACACACGCAGCAGCATACCAGCCTAGCGCTACCCCCGTGTACACACGCAGCAGCATACCAGCCTAGCGCTACCCCCGTGTACACACGCAGCAGCATACCAGCCTAGCGCTACCCCCGTGTACACACGCAGCAGCATACCAGCCTAGCGCTACCCCCGTGTACACACGCAGCGCTAACTCGCCCACTCACCACATTGCAGGCCACCTCCGTTACGTGTCTGCTTCTCCTCCCCCCCCCACTGCTTACACGGCGAAATCTCCTCCATCCATCATCATCATCATCATCCCTCTTCTTCCCGACCTCAGTTCTTACGACAACAGCAATAAGAATGTCCGGCGAAATGTCACAGTACTCGAATTGTTGTTGTGGGTTTGCTCTCCGCCGGAGTGCTGAACTGGTTTTGTTGCCGTGACAAAGCTGACAGATCGTCAGTTGGTTGGCGGGTTTCACGATCTAACCCAAGCAAACCCTCTGCTATGAGTCAATAATAATAATACTACAGTAATAGCGACCGTGCTCGAGTCAACAAACGCGTCAAACTCTTATCTCTCGATCACTCGACAGCAATCGATCAAGCGGACACCGTGCGCGCAATAGGGTTGCTTGTTGCTGGCCGCTGAGCGTTGTTTGACCTTTGGAGCCGTGCAAAGAGAGAGAGAGGGGGGGGGGGGTGTGCGGTGGGGGGCCCGAAGGGTCCGTGGGGGACCCGAAGGGTCCGTGGGGGGCCCGACGGGTCCGTGACTTCTCGGCTTCGGCTCAGCAGCGATCACAGCGGAGGTCGCCGCGTTTCCGAGTGGCGCTCCAATTTGTAACCAACTCGGTCCGTGTGTTGCCCCCCACCATAAAAACCGCGGCTCCGTTGGAAATGTGCCAATTACACCCTCGCTGCCAAGGCAAATGATTCACTAACGCGCGGCTGGGACACGAGAATTCCCCACCCTGGGCTCTCTCTCTCTCTCTTGCCTCTGTTGTGTGTGTTTAATGTACAGCGTCCTTGTGTGTGATGTTTGTGTGCGTCCATGTGTGTGTGACGATTATCTGAACCGGTCCTGTGCCTCCCCTAGGTCAACTCAGCCTTAAATTATGTGTTCAGGAAGACAAAGCCTGCCGGGCGTGGTGATGGCCACCCCCACCTCGTGTGTTGTTCCGGCCTTCATTGGTGCACTTGCCCCTACAGTCTGTTACGGCTATACGGGCATCTTTGTCTTTGTGTGGCCACGTGGTGCATCTGCCAGTCATCTCGGTCAGCCAACCCATGGCACCTGCTGGGTCTGTCCCGTGACCTCCTCCTGTCAGCAGCGAGCCTCCACGTGGTCTCAAAGTGCACGTGGCCTGGCACAAGCGCCGTGGAGACGCCACAGTCACTTATCGGGTGTTGGCATCGGTATTTGTCTTTGTACCTTTGTATACGTGCGTGTGTGCGCGTGCTGTGTGCGCGTATGCGTGTGTGGGGGAGCGGTAGTGTAGCGGTTAGTGCGCTGCGCTGCGAACCAACACCCAGTGACGATTATCTGAACCGGTCCTGGGCCTCCCCTAGGTCGACTCAGCCTCAAATGAGTACCTGGTGCGGTCTGTAAACATCACCACACGTGTGTGTGTGTGTCGCGTGTCTTTGCGTGTGTGTGTCGCGTGTCTTTGTGTGTGTGTGTGTCGCGTGTCTTTGTGCGTGTGTGTGTGTGTCGCGTGTCTTTGTGCGTGTGTGTGCGTGTTTTTGCGTGTGTGTGCGTGTCTTTGTGTGTGTGTGTGTGTTGCGTGTCTTGCGTGTGTGTGTGTCGCGTGTCTTTACGCATGTCGAGTAAATTGTTGACCCGTCAGATGAAGCCGTTGCCCGCGAAGTGCAAGGATGACGGTCGCCTAATTAAGATTGACTGTGAAATGCACTGCGATGAATGGGCCGCGGCGTGGAACACGCTGCAGTCTGTCTGTGCCGTCCTCCGTTACATTAACCAACGCAGGGAGCGTGACGTTCTATTGTGCCGTGATGAGGCGCCCATCAACCGTAATCCCATTTGCCGGTACGCCCGTTTCCGGGATCATCAAACGAAACAATCCCGAGTGCCCAAACCACGGAGCGCTCCTCACAGCGCCAGGGAAATTAACTTTGACACGAACAAAATGCAAAGAAAGAGCTCCTCCGCACAGATCTACGGCCTATGCTGAGGGTCGGTGGCCAGCAGCACGCCCGGCCGCCTTTGTCTTCCCATTGGCGATGTTTACACATCGCAACAGGTACTCACTTGAGGCTGAGTCGACCTAGGGGAAGCCCAAAACCGCTTCACATAATCGTCACCGGTGTTGGCCGTGATCGGGAATCGAACTCGCGTCGCCAGGTTTGTAGCGCGGCGCGTTAACAGCTGCTCCATCGCTCCCCACAAAGACAAAGATCCCCCGTATAGCCTAAACATACTGTAGGAGCAAGTGCTGTCCGCGCGACGCGCTAACCACTACACTACCGCTCCCCCACATACTCGTACGCACACACGCACACACACACCCACACACGCACACACACACACACACCCAGCCGCGCACACACCCACACACACACAGCCGCACACACACACACCCAGCCGCGCACACGCTTGGCCCCCACAGAGGAGCAGGAATAAAGAATCAAAGTGATGGTAAAAGAGGCGAAGCAACACGCGGGGCGTTATCTGGCGAGGCTGTCGGTCTCGACTTATCGCGTGAACCCTCGGCGCTCCGTCGCGTCCTCCTGTCCCCGTGTCCTCACGCCCAGCCACCCTCCCCCGAGTAGCCCCAGCCACCCTCCCCCCCGCGGACCTTGTGATTTAAGCGGGGCCGAGATAGGAATCGGAGCGCGTGGAGGGCCACCGCGCGTGTCACGCGCGCGCGCGCGCTCGCCGGGCGCGCGCGCGCGTTTGTGTCCCCAGATAAGAGAGCGGAAATTGCTGTGTCGGGACGCTAAACCCAAAGAGCGGAGAGGGAGGGAGGGAGAGAGAGGCGTCGAAATAAATAATTTAAGAAGCAAGCAGACAGACATATATAGACGGTGCATTTGTTTTGTGCGTGGCTGTTGGCTCTGGTCGCCGTTGCGTCTGCGCGTCGGCTGTTAGTGTCCCATGGGGTGTGCTCTCTGTTTGCGGGTGCGTGGGTGAGTGCGTGGGTGAGTGCGTGTGTGAGTGTGTGGGTGAGTGCGTGTGTGAGTGTGTGGGTGAGTGCGTGTGTGAGTGCGTGTGTGAGTGCGTGGGTGAGTGCGTGGGTGAGTGCGTGTGTGAGTGTGTGAGTGAGTGTGTGGGTGAGTGTGTGGGTGAGTGCGTGTGTGAGTGCGTGGGTGAGTGCGTGGGTGAGTGCTTGTGTGAGTGTGTGAGTGAGTGTGTGAGTGCGTGGGTGAGTGCGTGGGTGAGTGCGTGGGTGAGTGAGTGCGTGGGTGAGTGCGTGGGTGAGTGCGTGTGTGTGAGTGAGTGTGTGAATGCGTGGGTGAGTGCGTGGGTGAGTGTGTGGGTGAGTGCGTGTGTGAGTGAGTGTGTGAGTGAGTGTGTGAGTGACCCGGGTTCGATTCCCGCTCACGGCCAGCACCAGTGACGATTATCTGAACCGGTCCTGGGCCTCCCCTAGGTCGACTCAGCTTCAAATGAGTACCTGGTGCGGTGTGTAAACATCGCCACTAGGGAGACAAATGCGGCCGGGCGTGGTGTTGGCCATCCACCCCCTCGTGTGCCCTGCCGTCCCGGAATTTAATAGCCCTTACCCCTACAGTCTGTTAAGGCTATGCGGGTGACCTTTGTGTGCTGTTAGCGCACCGGCCAGTTCGAATCGCGCTCAGTGCTGGGCCTCCCCTACGTCAACTAGGCCTCAAATGAGCATCTGGTGCAGTGTGTAAACAGCAGCACTGGGGATACAAAGGCGGCCGGAGGTGGTGACGGCCACCTCCACTTGCCTAATCAGTCTGTTCAGGGCTACATGGGCTATCTTTCTCTTTGCTTCCTGTGTCAGCACCCCCTCTGGGCAGATATTAATTTCGGCCGCGTCTCGGTCGGTGACACCGGAAAATCCATCCGTGCCCGGCACACCACGCCCAGTATCCTTCTCACCATGGCTCTGGCCACGACTACAGCAGTCACGTGTCGTCTTGCGGCGACCCGGAAAGTAACGTTGATGTCCAACGTTTCGCTCAATATGCCTGGAGCTTCTTCGGCAACTTGCCTTCATCCACCCGTGCGTGGCTGTGGTGTTAACTCCCTCGCCTGGTGTACAGGAGGTCGCGGGCTCGATCCAGAGCCTGACACTGCCTGCTGCTGTGTATGTGGAGTTTGCGGTGTCTCTCTCTCCGGGTCCTCCCGGTTATTTCCTCCACATTGTGTATCAACATCACGCGTTTAGAATATTTGACTGCTGTACATGTCCACATGACAACGAGCCACTTCGTCGAGTTATCATTCACGATAGCCGGGTCGCTTCTGAAAAAAAAGAGCTTTGACAACTCTGTGGGCCTTACCAGGTAAAATACAAATATTTCTGTTGAGACTTAAACTACACTGCGAGCGTAAGCGAAGGGCCAACTCGCAGCTCCACGTTTTAATTATTCCCCCACAGTGCCACGAGCCAATTCTGCCGTGGATTTATGCGTCCTCCCGAGTCATTGTCTCTGAGCCCGCGAGCCCTATTGTCCGACGGTACTTTCGGCACGTGCGTGCGTGCGCGTGCGTGCGTGCGCGTGCGTGCGCGCGCGTGCGTGCGCGTGCGTGCGTGCGCGTGCGTGCGCGTGCGTGCGTGCGCGTGCGTGCGTGCGCGTGCGTGCGTGCGCGTGCGTGCGCGTCTCTCTGCGCCAATGAGTGATTGTCCACAGTATCGGCGACCCGACCGCGTTTCTCTTTTTCTTCTACCAGCCGCTTAAAGAACAGCGCGGCCGCAGATCGGGCGATCTGCTAAAAAAATCAGAAGTGGGAATTCAATATTGCCGGCGGGGATTGGCGCGCTTGATTGACAGAAACACGGCGGTCGCCCGGGCGACACATTCTAATGCTCCGAAGCCGATAATTCCTTGAGGTTGGGGCACGAGGAGGATATTAGCCCGGGCGCTCGGCATCGAGGAGCGATGCCCGGAATCACAATAAGACTGCGCACCCAAAGCCTCGCGGCAGGAATGGGGGCGATGCGCCGATAGCCCCCGAGAGATGTTCATTTCCTCGCTAAGCGAAGCGGCTTAGCGGGAGCCGCGGTCCGGGCCCCCCGTGGAAATTCCACGGCAGAGGAAGAAGGAGAGGGGGTGATGGTAGGGGGCCCCGCGACTTCATCCCCGAGATTAACGGGCGGAGAGGCGAGGGTATAGACGGTGGATGAAGAAGAGCAGGGGGTGGAGGGGTGGAGGTTTTGCCTCGCGCGGGAGTTACCGGCAGTACTGGCGTGGATTGTTAGACGGATGGCTGCACAAAGGCGAGCTAACAGCCCCGCGTTTGGAGCTCTGGTGAGATTTGAGGACCAGAGGTGGCCCACCAGCAACCCGATGTGTGAGGGTGTGTGCGGTGGTGGAGGGGCTGGGAGGTTTATCGTGCCAGATTACAGAGGACACTGCCTCCCATCGGCTGCTGAGCAGTCTCGCCTCGAGAAATAAGACAGGCTTCGGAAAACATTTGCTACATTATTTAACGACTGGAGGGGATTATGAGAGATCGAGCGAGCGAGCGAGCCGCGCAGGTTTTTCTTTCGGTGAATGTCCCTGCGATATCTGCTGCTGCTGCTGCTGCGTTTTCACGGCCGTCGGACCTTGAGGGCCGAGGCGTGTCGGGCTGGTCTCGGTGGCACGGCACGGCACGGCTCGCTGCTTGTCCCAATGCTTCAAATTGCCACGCAACTCGGTGACCGTTCCAACTGCGTCTTCCCCGCCACCTCTCCCTCTATATCCTCAGCAGCAGCAGCAGCAGCAGGGAGGCAATCACGTAGAGTATATAGTAGCAAGGCTTAACGTATAATTGGGTTAGTTTATTCTGTACAAAACTAAAATAATGTTTTTTTATATGTATTAAAAAAGACGTATAAATCTGCCTCTTGTTGGTAAATTTGAGACACGTGATTGGGAGCACACTTCTTAGTCGGCGTCCACCCTGGGACACTCGGACGACCCTCGAGGGAGGCGCGGGTGGACACCGCGGGTGGACACCACGGATGGACACCGCGGGTGGACACCGCGGGTGGACACCGCAGGTGGACACCACGGATGGACACCGCGGGTGGACACTGCGGGTGGACACCGCAGGTGGACACCGCGGGTGGACTGTTACTTCCTGCCACAGCACGAAGTAACAGGAGCAAGGTGATGATCGTAGTAATGATGATCGTGATGATGATGGCGATGGTGATGATTATGGTGGTGGTGATGGTTATGGTGTTGGTGGTGGTGGCGGTAGTTGATGGTGGTGCGGCGACACTGAGCGGCCGTGAATCCGCGGGCGCGTGACCCCTCGGCCACGAGAGTTACGGCCGCGCAGGGCGCTCGATGCTCGCCCCATCTCACGAAATATTCATGGCGGTGGCTCCGAGCGACGAGCGCGCCGATTTACAGCCCTCGGACTCGGGCCCCCGTGCAGCCGACGATCACTCCGCGTCAGCGCTCCAGGTCCACCTTCCTGCCGACAAGTCCACCTTAACATCGGTCCACCTTGCCGCCTTCTGGTCTACCTCTCCAGTGGTCCATCCACACCTGCGGTGGTGCACCTTGCAGTAGTTGAGGCTATTTCTCTTGATTCAAGTCGACAATCCACTGGATCCACCTTGGGGAAAGTAATATCAACTTACAATCGTCTAATCCACCTTACCATTGGTTGGCCTTGCCATGGTCCTGTCCACATTGCAGGAGTCTAGTCCACCTTTCAGTGGGCCTAGCTCTTCAAGAGTCATGCCCATCATCAGTTGGTCTCGTGAAGGGAATCATCTCTCTTTGTATACTTTTCCGGCATAGACTGGAGCAATTCGTAGCCACAGCAATATATTGTAGAGAGTCCTCACCTTGAAAGCCCTGATGGCTCAGTGGTCTGAAGGGAGGCTCGCAATATTTTATCGGGAGATCAACGTCGTTTATGCTCTGGATAGACTCATCCCCACAATAGGAACTTGGAATTTCCACCACGAGCTCAGAGCCGTACACAGATGACATGAACACCAACGCATCAATTATCATTGTTTTGCAGCAGGAGTTCACTCACCTTTGTTGACCTTGCAACGATTCCGATCCACACTTTGCAACGAGTCTGCTCCCCAGAGTCACCGCTGAGGAGCTCCGGCGGTGACCGTGCGGATGTAACCGGGCGAGTGTCGCCCGCTCGGGGTCGCAGGGAGGTCACAGACGCGCGCGTGCGTGTGTGTCCGTGCGTGTGTGTGTGTCCGTGCGTGTGTGTGTGTGCGTCCGTGCGTGTGTGTGTGTGTGCGTCCGTACGTGTGTGTGCGCGCGTCCGTGCGTGTGTGGGGAACGGCAGTGTAGCGGTTAGCGCTACGCTGCACTATGAACCGGGCCACCCGAGTTCGATTCCCGTTCACAGTCATCACCAGTGACGATTATCTAAACCGGTCCTGGGCCTCCCCTAGATAATCTCAGCCTCAAATGAGTACCTGGTGTCGTGTGTAAATATCGCTACTAGGGAAGACAAAGGCGGCCGGCCGTGGTGCTGGCCACCACCGCCGTGCCGGCCTTTGTAGATGCTCGCTAACAGCACTTGCCCCAACAGTCTGTTAAGGCTACACGGGGGATCTTTGTCTTTTCGTCTGTGCGTGCGTGTGTCCGTGCGTGTGTCCGTGCGTGTGTCCATGCGTGTGTCAGTGCGTGTGTCCATGCGTGTGTCCGTGCGTGTGTCCATGCGTGCACGCTGCAGGCCCATTCCTAATTAGACCGAGGTGCTAAATGGCCAGCGGTAGCTCATCGGGATAGCGCCACGTCTGTGGCGGGAGGAGGAGGATGAGGAGGATGAGCCAGCGGCAGATTAACAAGCTGGTAATCCAGTCTACTAAGGAGCCTCGTCCTCCCTGGGTGGGTGGGTGGGGGGGGGTTCCATTGTGTAAGCCAGTCGCCGGTAGCAAGGCCTCACTGCCTGCTGTTTACTTGCTGCACTGAGGCTGGGTGGTAATGTAGTTGGGACACGAGAATGAAAGTGGCGTAGACGTTTTGGCTGCGAGTGACATCAACCTCGGCACTGAAATATTAATAGTTCAAGCGTGGACTTGAACAGATCTGTACGTGATTTCCGCTTCCTAATACTAAACTAACGTAAACTAAACTTTTATTTTACCAGGTAAAACCCACTGAGCTATAAAGCTGCTTTTTTCAGAAGCAACCTGGCCAAAATTAATAGCTCAGCTAAGCGGGTTAAAGCGTGGCAATTTATAGCAGCCAACAACACTAGACGCATGTTAATTCTAAATGTGGAGGGGAAACCCGGAGGACACGGAGAAAAATCCACAGGACCACGAGGAGAAATATACCGCAAACTCCAAATATGCAACAGGCGTCACGGTCGGGATCGGGATCGAACCCAGGACCTCCTGTATACCAGGCGAGGTAGTTAACATCTCCTAGCCACCGTGGTGCCCGTTGTTCTACTCCTCCTAGAACATCACCGACATTCACATCAGTCGCTCAAAGACGCGAGCATTTTACACGCGTGCAAACCACACTCACACAGGCCACACATACGCACACACGTGTTCACACGCTGTGGTGAGTGTAGTGCTCGCGTTCGTGAGATGTCTGGTGAGTTTAGAATTGGTGTTGCATGAGCTGTGCAGTTAGCTTCGTACCGGTGATGATTAGCTGTGGAGCGAGTTTAGGACTGGTGCTTGTGAATTGTGTAGTGAGATTAATAACGATTGCTTTGGGGCTTCTATGGATCGTCTAAAATCATGGACAGGAACTGACACACGGACGGACAGAGAGATACACGGACAGACAGACAGACACACGGACAGACAGACACACGGACAGACAGACAGACAGACACACAGACAGACAGACACACGGACAGACAGACACACGGACAGACAGACAGACAAACACACAGACAAACACACAGACAGACACACAGACAGACAGACACACAGACAGACAGACAGACAAACACACACACAGACACATAGACAGACACACAGACACACACACAGACACATAGACAGACAGACAGACACACGGACAGACAGACAGACAGACACACGGACAGACAGACACACAAACAGACACACGGACAGCGCAACGCAAAGAAAAGACGGATGAACAGGCAAAAAGCGAGGACACAGACAGACAAACGTTACGACTCTGGCGACGGGACCGCTCCGTGGCGAACCGGGGTCCTCTACGGAACGAGCGCATTGCTCCCTGCCATGCACCCTGCCATGCGCCCTGCCATGCGCCCTGCCATGCACCCTGCCATGCGCCCTGCCATGCACCCTGCCATGCACCCTGCCATGCACCCTGCCATGCGCCCTGCCATGCGCCCTGCCATGCGCCCTGCCATGCACCCTGCCATGCACCCTGCCATGCGCTCTGCCATGCACCCTGCCATGCACCCTGCCATGCGCCCTGCCATGCTCCCTGCCATGCGCCCTGCCATGCGCCCTGCCATGCGCCCTGCCATGCACCCTGCCATGCGCCCTGCCATGCTCCCTGCCATGCACCCTGCCATGCGCCCTGCCATGCGCCCTGCCATGCGCCCTGCCATGCTCCCTGCCATGCACCCTGCCATGCGCCCTGCCATGCTCCCTGCCATGCACCCTGCCATGCGCCCTGCCATGCGCCCTGCCATGCTCCCTGCCATGCACCCTGCCATGCGCCCTGCCATGCTCCCTGCCATGCACCCTGCCATGCGCCCTGCCATGCGCTCTGCCACGCGCTCGGTCGTAAACATCGCAACGCGCGCACGTAGATTAGCGAGGAAGCATTCCAAATTATCCCCCCCCCTTTGAGTCAGTAGATTAACGTATAATATATTCTTAGTGTTTATATTCAATCGCTGTGGGTCGCATTATTTCTACCGGCGCATTAAGCGGGGGGGCCCGGCTAATGCCGCGCTCGGTATGCGACGAATGTCCGCGATGATTTTTTTTTTTGCTGAATGTTTATTTTTTGAAGTCCGCGTGAAATGGAATCGCTAATTTACTCGCGGATCTCCTGGCCGAGAAGGTGGAGCTGCCACCACTACTCACGACGGCGCCCATCGGGCTATTAATTGTTAATCGGCGCCGCTCGTTGTTTTATTTAGACCACCCGGGTTCGTGCCGCGAATGTGGAGATGCACATTTACCGGGGAGCCATGGGTCCTGGCCCCATCGGAATTAGATGTTTAACTGTGCCCCAGACTCGTGAAATGTTGCCGGCAATGTCAGGGACAATGTTTCACCACGGCCGCACAGCTACCCAGCGGGCAATCTTTCTCAAGTCTACATCGATAACCCCCCCCCACCCCGTCATCCCCCCGTCTCCCCCCAGCCCACCCGGTCGTGGTCGCGGTGGTGGGAGTGAAAATCTGAACCAGACTACGCGTGATTGCGGAACGAGCCGGGAACAAGCGTTAGTTATGGGCGCCGCGGTGGCTATGAGATATTTACGACCTCGCCGGGTGTACAGGAGGTCGTGGGTTCGATCCCGACCCTAGCACCTGCTGCTGCTGCTGTATATTTGGAGTTTTAATGTCTCTCTCTCTCTCTCCCTGCGGTCGCGTGGATTTTTCTCTGGTTTTTCCTCTCGCCATTTAGAATCAACACGCGTTTAGAGTTTTTGGCTGCTATTAACTTCCACGCTATCAGCCACTTTGTTGAGCTATCATGAAAAATACCTATATAGCTCAGTTGGCCTTACCTGGTAAAATAAAAAAAAAACATAGTTTAATATGTATCTTCATACTGTATCTATATCGTATGTACGACTTGTGTCCTTGCATCAAAGATAACGTACCGAGTAAAACCGCCGGTGTACGTCTGTGATGCATTCCTGAAAGGTGCGACTACCAATATGGAAACGACGCAAATCAAAGCGGTGTTTTTTCTCCAAAATACCCTACATAAATAATATATCGGAATGTAAGACTGTTCGGAGCCGGGATATCCGCCTACGCGATCTGTCCACATGCGCGTATTTCTATTGAACTTCTTGAGCACCTTACGTAGCCAACCGTGGATCATCGTAGGTACGGGTCGATGTCTCTGCCGATCTCTTCGACCCGCTCGACTAATCCGACAACGTGAAAATTGATGATAAAGTCCCCAAAAATTGTCAACCCCTGCTCCCTCGTGTGCAGCTGAGCGTGGTCTGGCGACGTCATAGGTGTCTGTGTCACGCTGGGCGTGGCTTATGAACGGGCTCAAGGAGAATTTCCTGCAATGTCGAGCAGAGGTCAACTTCCAATATGATTCTGCGTGAGAACTCGCGAGACCAGGGCCCGAGTCTCATTTGCCAAAGTCAGCAAAAATGACGAAATGCAAGAAACAGCACAAAAGGAAATCGATTGGAGGGATCTCAGAGAAAGCTCCCTGGCATCCACTTCCGCGGACCCTTCCCTGACTCACGCGAACGCGTTGCGCTCAAGCGCGACACTTCCCAATGGGATGCCTCTTTGTCTCGTGACGTCATTGGGAGCGCAACGTGCACGGATATCATCAGGAGGGGTGAGAAGGGGTGAGAGGTCACGCGTGGGCACCATTGTAAGTCGTCCACACGTTTCGCGTGCGCTCGATGATCCGTTGCGATAGTTGGGCAGCACGTGCGTGCCTGCGCTGTTCCACCACGCGTCTCTCTTGCGATGCACCGCAGAGAGGGAGATGGAGAGCTGATTAGGGGCCGTGTTCTTCAGGCGACATTGGGAGCGGCCGCGCATCGGGCAAGACTTACGTTAAGTCTCTGGTTCTCTTTGTGAGTCTACGGGTCCTTATGTGAGTCTATGGGTTTCTGTGTGAGTCTATGGGTCCTTATGTGAGTCTATGGTTTTGTTTGTGAGTCTATGGGTCCTTATGTGAGTCTATGGGTTTCTGTGTGAGTCTATGGGTCCTTATGTGAGTCTATGGGTTTCTGTGTGAGACTACAGGTCCTTATGTGAGTCTATGGGTTTCTTTGTGAGTCTATGGGTCCTTATGTGAGTCTATGGGTTTCTGTGTGAGTCTATGGGTTCTTATGTGAGTCTATGGGTTTCTGTGTGAGTATATGGGTCCTTATGTGAGTCTATGGGTTTCTGTGTGAGTCTATGGGTCCTTATGTGAGTCTATGGGTTTCTGTGTGAGTCTATGGGTCCTTATGTGAGTCTATGGGTTTCTGTGTGAGTCTATGGGTCCTTATGTGAGTCTATGGGTTTCTTTGTGAGTCTATGGGTCCTTATGTGAGTCTATGGGTTTCTGTGTGAGTCTATGGATCCTTATGTGAGTCTATGGGTCTCTAGTCTTTGTGTCTCTATGTGAGTCTTTGAGTCCCTTAGTGAGTCTATTGGTCTCTATGTGAGAGTCTATGGACCTCTTTGTGAGTCTATGAATCTACAATGTGTGTCTATGGGTCTCTATGTGAGTCTATGGATCTCACACGCGAGTCCATGCGTAGTAATGGGACTTTTAGTGCAACAGCAGCAGGACAATCATGAATCCAGGCGCGCCGCCCGGACGATGCAGTGATTTAGCAATTGATCAATTATAGTCAATTGTCTCAATAATGAACGACCTGCGGCATCGATCGACTACGGCTCCCCGCTCGTGAGGGTCACGGAACAGAGGTCACGCGCAGCTGCCTTCATTTGTACGGCGGGTCCCGTCGCTCCGTCTCCTCCGCCCGCTCACTCCGTCTCTACTCGCTCCCTCTCCTCATCCCACTCCATCTCCACCCGCTCCGTCTGTGCTCGCTTACTCCGTTTCTCTCCGCTCCTTCTTCTCTGCTCCCTCGCCGCTGCTCGCTCTGTCGTCTCCTCCACTCGCTCCATTTCTGCTCGCTCCGTCTCGGCTCGTTCAAATATGCGCTCGCTCGCTCGCTCCATCTCCACTCGCTGCGTGTCCGCTCGCTCCATCGCCGCAGCTCGCTCCGTCTCTGCTCGCTGGGTCCTCCGCTCGCTCCGTCTCCAGTCGCTCCATCTCCGCTCGTTCTGTCTCAGCTGCTCGCTCGGTCGTCGCCTCCTCTCGCTCCGGCTCCCCTCGGCTTCAAGGATGACCGCAGCCATCGCCGAAGCGCAGATCCCCCGCGCGTGTGAACCCATCGTGAAGACGGATCGCGAGTGATGCTCCGCTGTTCTGGCCGCTGAAGCAGCGGCTCGCTTCCGTACCCGCCACGTTCGGCCACGATTGTGAACCCAGCAAAACTCGAGTTCGATTCCGTGCCACGGCTCGCGATCAGCGGCTCGTCGTATCGGAAATCAGTGGCGGGGCACTCCCCTCGCAGCCATGACCACAGCGGGGAAGTATGGTCAAACAAGCCCCAACGACCCACACGGTTAAAGGGAGGGAGGGCATTCAGCATCGCGCTGACACAAATGTCTGTGCAGTACGAGCGTGACGCAGCAGCGGTGGTGACGAACCGCGGCACGGCAGCGCCAGCGGCACCACGAAGGGCCCCCCCCTGCCCCCCCCCCCCCCCCCCCCACGGTGCGCCCGGGAGCAGGGGACAGAGGCGAGGTAGGAGGCAGCGATGATGGCCGGCGGTCGAGGCCAGAGATGGAGAGGCAGCGTAGGCGGAGTTTGACTTCGATATTGTGTGGGGGGGGGGGGTCGCTTTGTCCATCACATTACGAATCGAGGGTGCGTGCAATCCATTTATTTACGTTTAATCTTTATTGTAAACTAAATTAATAAAGGTGCCCAGTTTGGGCGGTGGGGGGCGCTGCCCCCCGTGCCCCCCCCCCCCCACCGCAAACTCCGCCCATGAGAGGCAGCCCCAAGGAGGGAACACCTTGAGAGGTGGTAGCGGCCTTGGATGGGGCTTCATCCAGCAGCGGATTGATCTTGGCTGTTTTTCAAGATCGATGGGGCACTTCGCTCGTGATGTGAGTCGAGATATATATGTTTTGCAGGCGTGTAGGGAGACGGGTTGAACGACACCGCGGCTCGCTCCGCGTTGTGAAGTTACAAAAATAAAAGTTTCCCTGTTGTCCGAATCGCGCTGAGTGCGTTCCGATCTCGACAGACCTCGCAAGCCAAGCAGGGCTTTGTGCCTGGTTATTAAAAAAAATAAACTTTTTGGTTGATATTTTACTGATAGTGGCTGAGCAATTCGTAAGCAATTGATGGGGAGTGGCTGTTGGAATTGTGCGTACACATGAAACTCATCAGGGGTGTGGCACACCCATGCCTTGGGGGCACCCACATGCCCTGGGGGGACACCCATGCCCTGGGGGCACCCACATGCCCTGGGGGGACACCCATGACCTGGGGGCACCCACATGCCCTGGGGGCACACGCATGCCCCAGGGGCACACCCCATTGTCTGCCCTACCACCCCCCTAACACACTCGGGCAACTGAGTTTCAGCACGCACAGCTCCGGCAACTGGGTTCCTGCAGGTACCAACTACCTGTTAAACACACACATGTACCCCTAACACTAACTCCAAGATCGTGGCACCTACCACGCCGAATTTTAACTTCAGATACCCAACAGCCTTTCAACATGCCCCCCTAGCTCCGAAGACTCCGTGGTGGCCGGGCGTGGTGCTCGCCACTCCGTCGCCCTCCGGCGCTCTTCGGCCTTCATAGGCGTCCGCTAACGACACTTGCCCCAGCAGTCTGCGTAGGCTGCACGGGGGACCTCTGCCTTTAGCTACGCGTGACTCAGCCTCAGAGGAGTTCCCGATGCGTTGCTTGAACGTCGCCACTGGGGAGACGAAGGCGACGATGCTTTTTAGCAGACCGTTTGGGCTACGTGGGGGATGTTAGTCTCCGCGCGGTCATCATTGTCGTGAACGCGTTGCTAATGAGGACGCGTGGCAAGCAGAGCGGGTGTGTCTCCGGTGGGCCCGTTGGGTGGCACGCGCGTGTGTTCCGTGTGTTTACACGCGAGTGTGTGTGTGTGAGTGTGTGTGTGTTTGTGTGTGGGGAGCGGTCGTGTATTGGTTTGCGCTACGCTGCGCTACGATCCCGGCGACCCGTGTTTTTATTCCCGCTCACGGCCACCAACACCGGTGACGATTATCTGAACCGGTCATGGGCCTCCCCTAGGTCGACTCAGCCTCAAATGAGTACCTGTTGCGGAGTGTAAACATCGTTACTGGGGAGACAAAGGCGGCCGGGCTTGGTGCTGGCCACCCACCCCGTCGTGTGCCGTTCCGGGCTTCACAGGGGCTGCTACTCGCTAACAGCACTTGTCTCAAAAAGTCCATCGAAGCTTTGTCTTTGTGTCACACTCCACGGGGAGTCGAATTACTTGGTTCATCGACGATGCGGTGTTGCTGGTGCGAGACTCCCAGAAACAATGCCCTGCCTACGAGTGAAACCACTCAGCCATATCCGTGCTGTCATATCGGAAAGTCCGATTAAAAATAATGATGATAATTTTTCTCATTGCGCGATCAGCCCTTGTGGGAAATCGTTGGACCAAGAGTGCGAGGCGGTGACCCCGTCCCTGGCTCCTCCACGTGCCGCTGAACACAGCCGGCAACGTCATCCGGGCGACGCGGACTCCGTGGAGTCGAGCCTCTTCGATAGTTAAAGTGTTGTTTCGCGTGGGTTAGATCGCGTAAATATGAATGTCTTTTAAGCACCACCACCACTACCATCACCCGACATGCCAATTAGTAAGGTTTTGCACGCCAACGTAACGTTCGTCTTCAGAACGTCGGCGTGTTGGAGAGTATAGCCACAACATTCACAATTTTTGAGCACGACGTTTCGCTGGTGATTACAACCAGCCACATCGGGCGATTCGCTAGAATTGTGATCTAACCCAAAACAACCCTCTTAAATGATAAATAATATTGACTCGTGATTAACCTACGTGTTAAACTGAATCCAGGGTTTGATCAGCGGGCGCTGAATGCCCCGGGGGGGGGGTGGGAAATGCCCCCCCCCCTCTCTCTAAACTGCCCACCCTCTAAAAGCCCAGCAGCCACCGATGGCACCGGCGTGGATGTTGAGTGGTGGACCAACTGAGCACTGTGGAGGGACCTGTCAAGAGCTGAATGCGAGGTTCTGGCGTCGTTGGCACTGAGCCCCTAACACGGCGCTGCTGACATCGCCCCGGGCGCGTGGAACTCCGCTCCGCTCGAATCGCCCCGTCGAGTTGCGAGTCTTTGCCTCTTGATCGCGACGCGTTATCGCTCCCTGATACATTCAGGAGCATGCTTCGACGCAGTCGTCACCGTGCTGCTCGTGTTTAATTGTTGTTCAATTAGGCAGCGAGAGTTTACACATCACATGGTGTGATCTCGAACGTCCTCTCGTTTCTTCTGCACCGCGTGGGGGTGTGCTCATGTAATTATATTCGTGTTCTCCCCAGCTGAATTGGTGTTAATTTTGTTTTCGTTAAATTTCAACTTTATTTTTGCACGTGCCAAAGTGTGTTCCAAATTCGTTGGTCGTCGCTCTGCCTGTGTAGGTAGTTTCGAGCACTGCATTGCAGCGGTGCGCAAGACGATGGCAGAGGTACCCCGTGCAGCCTTAACAGACTGTTGGGGGCAAGTGCAGTTCGCGAGCACCTATTAAGCGCGGCCTGGCACCAGAGGGGTTGGGTGACCAACACTACCGCACCTCATTTGAGGCTGAGTCGTCATAGGGGAGGCCCAGTACCGGTTCAGATAATCGACGGCGGAATGGTGATTGTGGTGCGCGAGCAGCACGTACACGCACACATACGTCAAAACGTAACAAAATACACATTTGGCATTAATGGAAATAATTAGAACAGCTAACGAGTGATCTAATCATTTCCATTAATGCCAAATGTAAATGATCAACAGCTAACGAGTGATGATCATTTACAAACGGTTGTCAATCCACAGCTTGATGACGGCTTCACGCACGATCCGTGCGTGAAGCCGTTGTTTGGCCATACTTCACCAGTGGCGTTGGCAATGAGGACGTGGGAGGAGGGGGGGGGGGGAGATCACTCTCCACCCGTGCTGGCCGTAGCCGGGATTGACTCAAATCAAGGGGGTCGCCAGGTTCGCTGCACGATGGCGCTAACCACTTGCGCCACCGCTCCGTGATTGGATCCAATCGCCGTTATGGGTTAGGAGTAATCCCGCACATTCGTTGTCAGTGTCCATTGTCGGTGTCCATTGTCGGAGCAGTTCGTTTCATCGGCGCCATCGACTCGCTCTGGATGGGAAGACTCGGCCGGGCACTGGGGTCGCCTCCTCTGGACACGATCCCTTTGAGAGGATCCCCAGGAAGCGACCCCCTTGATACGATCCTCTGGAGATGATCCCCTTGAGACGATCCTCTGGAGATGATCCCCTGGAGATGATCCCCTTGAGACGATCCCCTGGAGATGATCCCCTTGAGACGATCCTCTGGAGATGATCCCCTTGAGACGATCCCCTTGAGACGATCCCCAGGAGACGATCCCCTTGAAACGATCCCCTTGAGACGATCCCCTTGAGACGATCCCCTTGAAACGATCCCCTTGAAACGATCCCCAGGAGACGATCCCCTTGAGACGATCCCCAGGAGACGATCCCGAGGAGACGATCCCCTTGAAACGATCCCCTGGGGATCACTCGAGAGAGAGAGAGAAAGACGAAGTAAAAACAGGGATTAACTTATATTTTTTGTCGCATCGTAATTATACGTATGTATGCATAAATAATCAACCAAATACTACGCACGCCCTAAAGACAATAGGAGAGAATTGTGGCATCCAAACGTCGGAGCGCCGGCTAGCGAACACCATCCGCACGGTGCATTGCAAGCCTTGCATGTCATCTCTCTGACACCTCGACAGATAAAGCAATTACAGGCGTGGGGAGAGTGGCGGGGGGCTGGTTGAAGGCAGGGGGGGGGGGTTCCTAGCGGCTCCGGCTCCACCACGGTCACAGTCAGGGTCTCTTCCATCACCACGCACGCCATCGCTGATTGAAGTCGCCACGGTGGCTAGGAGATGTTAACGACCTCGCCTGGTACGCAGAAGGTCGTGGGTTCGATCCCGACCGTGACGCCTGCTGCTGCTGTATATACGGGGTTTGCGGTGTCTCTCTTTCATCATCATCATCACAGTGGCTAGGAGATGTTAACGACCTCGCCTGGTACTCAGAAGGTCGTGGGTTCGATCCCGACCGTGACGCCTGCTGCTGCTGCTGTGTATGCGGGGTTTGCGGTGTCTCTGTATATGCGGGGTTTGCGATGTCTCTGTATATGCGGGGTTTGCGGTGTCTCTGTATATGCGGGGTTTGCGGTGTCTCTGTATATGCGGGGTTTGCGGTGTCTCTGTATATGCGGGGTTTGCGGTGTCTCTGTATATGCGGGGTTTGCGGTGTCTCTGTATATGCGGGGTTTGCGGTGTCTCTCTCTGTCTCTCTCTCCCCGTGGTCGCGTGGCATTTGTCTCCGGGTCCCTCCGGTTCCCCCCCTCCAATTTAGAATCAACGTCACCACGCGTGGAGAGTGTTTGGTTGCAATAGATCTCCACGTGATGATAATAAGACACTTCGTGGAGTTTTCATTTGTGGCCAGGGGAGGTGGAGGGAGTGCCAAGGCCGAGAGGTGTTACCTGATGCTGCTGCTGCCGCCGCTTCTCCTGCCGCGGCCTGCGAGTTCTAATTGATTTCGAGGAAGATTTTTTGGGCAAATTCCATCTGCCCTGCCGCGCCGTGCGTGGGTGTGCGCTGCGCGCCCGAGTCCCGCGTGGGCGTGCAAGTGCCTGTGTATGTGCGCGTGTGTGTGTATGTGCGCGTGTGTGTGTGTGTATGTGCGCGTGTGTGTGTGTGTGTATGTGCGCGTGTGTGTGTGTATGTGCGCGTGTGTGTATGTGCGCGTGTGTGTGTATGTGCGCGTGTGTGTGTGTAGAGGGGGAGCGGTAGTGTAGCGATTAGCGCGCTGCGCTATGAACCTGGCGACCCGGGTTCGATTCCCGCTCACGGCCAACACCAGTGACGATTATCTGAACTGGTCCTGGGCCTCCCCTAAGTCGACTCAGCCTCAAATGAGTAGCTGGTGCGGTGATAAAACATTGCCACTGGGGAAACTAAGGCGGTCGGGCGTGGTGCTGGCCACCCACCCCCTCGTGTGCCGTTCCGACCATCATAGGTGCTCGCTAACAGCACTTGCCCTTACAGTCTGTTAAGGCTATACGGGGGATCTTTGTCTTTGTATGTGCGTGTGCGTGTGCGTGCGCGTGTGCGTGCGCGTGCGTGCGCGTGCGTGCGCGTGCGTGCGCGTGCGCGTGCGTGCGTTAGCGTGCACACGCGCGTGCGTGTGTATGTGCGTTTGTGTGAAAGTAAGTGAATCAGTGGCGAGCGGTAGTGCAACGGTTAGCGCGCTGCTCTACGAACCCGACGACCCGATTCTCGTTGACGTGAACACCTGTGACGATCATTCTTAATTGGTACTGGGCCTCCTCTAGGTCGACTCGGCCTCAAATGAGACAAATGCGGCCCGCCGTGGTGCTGCGACGGAATACCATCGTGTGCCGTGCCGGCCTTCATAGGTGCTACTCGTTAACAGCACTCGCCCCCAACAGCCCGTTGAGGCTATACGGGTCATCTTTGTCTTTGTGTTCGCCCCTTTCGGCGCGCACGCATGCGAGCACACGAACGCGTGTGCGCCTGAATATGCAAACTCGCTTGCCCCCCTCTCTCCGTCTCTGCACAATGCCCGTGAATGATGGCGGTAGCTTCTCGTCCACCAGACCCCAGCGCGCGTGGAGATCGCTCCCAGTGGCCGCGTTCTGTTTTGTTTCGAGCCCCAGCCTCTATTTATTTATTTATTTGCGAATCGTCAACGCTCCCTCCTCCCCGCCTATCCCGCCCCCCCCCCCCCGCCTCTCTCCGTCTCACTTGATGGAGGCTGCTCTCCCGCTCGAGAATTTCATCCTCCGACAAAAGGACCCCAGAAGGCGATGTCGCTGCCTCGCGCGTTGCGTCTCAGCCCCCGCTACCGCTTTTGTCTTTTGGGTCGACGGCCTTAGCCGCTAATGAAGAGAATAGCGACTGAGTAGTCCTGGTAACCCCCCCCACACACACACCCCCCTCACCCCCCCCCCCCCAACTTGTGAGAGCACGGTACGTGGTGGAATGTGACACCAGAGTGAGAGCTGAAATTCCCGCGGGTCTGTTCCGCGTCGCTGGTGAGCGGCAGGAGGTCACCCGGGGCCCCGCCTGGTCGCAGCTGTGTCGAGGTGGGGATACCCGATGCGGTGTGCCGGGTAGGGAACTTGTATCTCTCCAAGACTCGGTGTGTTCAACCATCACACAGCAGCCCACCATGTGTACATGTTGACCTTCTTTCGCGCCGCACGTAGTCAGCCGTGCCAATCGGCGGCGCGATTAATCGGTGGTGTGATTCGCAGTAACTCACCCACCCGACCACTCACTTGCCCAATAACTCGCCCACTCGTCCACCCACTCACCCCTCCACTCCCCCGCCCATCCACCCACTCACTCGCCCACTCACTTGCCCACTAACTCGCCCACTCGTCCACCCACTCACCCCTCCACTCCCCCGCCCATCCACCCACTCACTCGCCCACTCACTTACCCACTAACTCGCCCACTCGTCCACCCACTCACCCCTCCACTCCCCCGCCCATCCACCCACTCACCCGCCCACTAACTACCGCCATCATCGCCTCTTTCCCAAACAGCTCGTTATCCTCGCTTGCTTTAAGTAACGTCTTAACTCCGTTATATCCCAGCTCAAGTCGTCTGTGTGTTGCTGGCTGCTTGGCGTCTTGTGACTCTGGACCTAATGTGCTCAGCAACCACAATACAAAAGAAACCCAGAGTCGAGCGGTGACGGCACACTTGTGCCACCTACATCCACTACAGGAGCCCTCTGTGTGTCTGTGGGTCCCTGTGCTGGGATGCGAGTCTCGATGTGTTAGTCGCTGGGCCGGTGTGTGAATATATATGCGAGTCTGCGGGTCTGTGCTTGAGTCTACACCATGCGGATTTGATTTGCATCGCGTCCACATGCAAGTGCATCTCCATGGACGCTGGGGGCATCATCAGTAAACAAAGTGGGGGGAGCGGTAGCGTAGCGGTGAACGCGCTGCGCTAACAACCCCGGGGACCCGATTCCCGCTCACGGCCAGCACCAGTGACGATTATCGGAACCGGTCCTGGGCCTCCCCTAGGTCGACTCAGCCTCAATTTAGTACCACGCCGGGCGTGGTGCTGGCCACTCACCCGCTCGTGTGCCGTTCCGGCCTTCATAGGTGCTCTTTAACAGCACTTGACCCTACAGTCTATTAAACCTATGCGGGGATATTTGTCTAATGTGGCTGTGGGATGTGTGTATGTGTTAATGTGGCTGTGTGGTGTGTGTGTGTATGTGTTAATGTGGCTGTGGGGTGTGTGTGTGTTAATGTGGCTGTGGGGTGTGTGTGTGTTAATGTGGCTGTGGGATGTGTGTATGTGTTAATGTGGCTGTGGGGTGTGTGTTAATGTGGCTGTGGTGTGTGTGTGTTAATGTGGCTGTGGGATGTGTGTGTTAATGTGGCTGTGGGGTGTGTGTGTATGTGTTAATGTGGCTGTGGGGTGTGTGTGTATGTGTTAATGTGGCTGTGGGGTATGTGTTAATGTGGCTGTGGTGTGTGTATGTTAATGTGGCTGTGGGATGTGTGTATGTGTTAATGTGGCTGTGGGATGTGTGTATGTGTTAATGTGGCTGTGGGATATGTGTATGTGTTAATGTGGCTGTGGGATGTGTGTGTGTTAATGTGGCTGTGGGATATGTGTATGTGTTAATGTGGCTGTGGGATGTGTGTGTGTGTTAATGTGGCTGTGGGATGTGCATATGTGTTAATGTGGCTGTGGGGTGTGTGTGTATGTGTTAATGTGGCTGTGGGATGTGTATGTGTTAAGGTGGCTTTGGGGTGTGTGTGTATGTGTTAATGCGGCTGTGGGGTGTGTGTGTGTGTTAATGTGACTGTGGGATGTGTGTATGTGTTAATGTGGCTGTGTGGTCTGTGTGTTAATGTGGATGTGGGTGTGTGTGTGTGTGTTAATGTGGCCTCTGGGGTGTGTGTGTTAATGTGGCTGTGGGATGTGTGTGTGTTAATGTGGCTGTGGGGTGTGTGTGTGTATGTGTTAATGTGGCTGTGGGGTATGTGTTAATGTGGCTGTGGTGTGTGTGTGTATGTTAATGTGGCTGTGGGGGGTGTGTATGTGTTAATGTGGCTGTGGGGTGTGTGTGTGTTAATGTGGATGTGGGGTGTGTGTGTGTGTGTTAATGTGGCCTCTGGGGTGTGTGTGTGTTAATGTGGCTGTGGGATATGTGTGTGTGTTAATGTGGCTGTGGGGTGTGTGTGTATGTGTTAATGTGGCTGTGGGGTATGTGTTAATGTGGCTGTGGTGTGTGTATGTTAATGTGGCTGTGGGGGGTGTGTATGTGTTAATGTGGCTGTGGGGTGTGTGTGTGTTAATGTGGATGTGGGGTGTGTGTATGTGTTAATGTGGCCTCTGGGGTGTGTGTGTGTTAATGTGGCTGTGGGATGTGTGTGTGTGTTAATGTGGCTGTGGGGTGTGTGTGTATGTGTTAATGTGGCTGTGGGGTATGTGTTAATGTGGCTGTGGGGTATGTGTTAATGTGGCTGTGGTGTGTGTATGTTAATGTGGCTGTGGGATGTGTGTATGTGTTAATGTGGCTGTGGGATGTGTGTATGTGTTAATGTGGCTGTGGGATATGTGTATGTGTTAATGTGGCTGTGGGATGTGTGTGTGTTAATGTGGCTGTGGGGTGTGTGTGTGTTAATGTGGCTGTGGGGTGTGTGTGTATGTGTTAATGTGGCTGTGGGGTGTGTGTGTGTGTGTGTTTTGATGTGGCTGTGGGGTGTGTGTGATTGTTAATGTGGCTGTGGGGTGTGTGTATGCGTTAATGTGCCTGTGGGATGCGTGTGTGTTAATGTGGCTTGTGTGTGTGTAATGTGGCTGTGTGGTGTGTGTGTTAATGTGGCTTGTGTGTGTTAATGTGGCTGTGTGGTGTATGTGTTAATGTGGCTGTGTGTGTGTGTTCATGTAGCTATGGTGTGTGTGTGTTAATCTGTGGTTGCCTGCCTGCCAAAGAGGATCCCCACCCCTGACTCGGAGAATCAAATTGCCGACGGAAAGTGAATGGGACGAGCGGTTCACCGCTTCAATCGGCGCACACGTGAACACACGTGGACACACGTGAACACACGTGGACACACGTGAACACACGTGGACACACGTGAACACACGTGGACACACGTGAACACACGTGAACACACGTGGACACACGTGGACACACGTGAACACACGTGAACACACGTGAACACACGTGAACACACGTGGACACACGTGAACACACGTGGACACACGTGAACACACGTGAACACACGTGGACACACGTGAACACACGTGGACACACGTGGACACACGTGAACACACGTGAACACACGTGGACACACGTGGACACACGTCAACACACGTGAACACACGCGGACACACGTGGACACACGTGAACACACGTGGACACACGTGAACACACGTGGACACACGTGGACACACGTCAACACACGTGGACACACGTGGACACACGTGAACACACGTGGACACACGTGGACACACGTGAACACACGTGGACACACGTGAACACACGTGGACACACGTGAACACACGTGGACACACGTGGACACACGTGGACACACGTGGACACACGCGGACACACGTGGACACACGTGGACACACGTGGACACACGCGGACACACGTGGACACACGTGAACACACGTGGACACACGTGAACACACGCGGACACACGTGGACACACGTGGACACACGCGAACACACGCGGACACACGTGAACACACGTGGACACACGTGAACACACGCGGACACACGTGGACACACGTGAACACACGTGGACACATGTGAACACACGTGAACACACGTGGACACACGTGAACACACGTGAACACACGTGGACACACGTGGACACACGCGGACACACGCGGACACACACGGACACGTGAACACACACGGGCGCGCGCGGGCACGCGGTCTCCTTTCTGATATTCCTGAGAAGATTGGGAGGGGCAAACATATAAAAGGTAAAACAATTTTCAAAGTATTAATTATTTATATTTTCACATCCATCGCAATTTTTACCTTTTAACAATCTCTTCACGGGACGGTAATGAGTTGTGTTCAGTCCAGAGCATCCGACGCGGCCCTGCGAGCGCTAAATTGGTGTCGGGCCGTAGGCGTGCTTAGTGCCGCAGGTGTGCGGTGGGGGGTGTGCGGTGGGGGGTGGGCGGTGGGGGGTGTGCGGTGGGGGTGTGCGGTGGGGGGTGAGCGGTGGGGGGTGAGCGGTGGGGGTGTGCGGTGGGGGGGTCTGCGGTGTGAACGCACGAGGGCTGGTCAACCCGCACAAGGCCCGTGCGCCTCGTTCAGTTGTCACCCCGCGTGCTACCCACACGTCCCAACTGTGCCATCTGTGCCACCCACACGTCCCAACTGTGCCATCTCTGCCACCCACACGTCCCAACTGTGCCATCTCTGCCACCCACACCACCGCTCACCCCAACAAAAATTACTTCCCCCCCCCCGTTTTAGCCACGACAGACTGGCGATGGTGTGGCCAGCTTCACGCCCGGCCGCCTTTGTCTCCCCAATGATGATATTAGTCCACTGTACCAGGTACTCATATGAGGCTGAGTTGACGAAGGGGAAGCCCAGGACCGGTTCAGATAATCGTCACGGGTGTTGGCAGTGAGCGGGAATCGAACTCGGGTCGACGGGTTCGTAGCGCTAACCGCTGCACACGCACACACACACACACACTTGTGCCACCTACATCCACCCTACTCATACCACACACCCCACCCACCCCACCCACCCCACCCACCCTCACCACACACACCATCCACACCATCCACACCACCCCCACACCACCGCGTCCGCAATCATCTCGAGGAGTCCATCTGCGCGTGCTCCATCCTCCGTGCGCCCCCTGCTCCGTTGGCGCGCGCCCGTGCACGCGCGTCCCTCCACTGAGAGCACCGCCTCCTCCCTCGCCTCTCGCACTGCCACCGCCGCCGCTGCTGCCACCGCTGCCGCTGCTTCGACTGCAGCTGCTGCGTCGCTTTGGCAGCGCGCCCGGTTCGGCCCCAGCGAGGGGATTTGCGGCGTGGGGTCGAGGGCGCCACTCGCCGGGGTGGCTTACGAGTGGAGTGACATGTGGCGGGATTTGATGAGCGGACAGCTGGGGTGGGGATGTCACAATCAGCGCGGGGTCGTGGGTCGGAGTGCTGGGCGGTTTTATTATTTATTTGGAAAGGGGCGAGGGCGAGATGGTGGGGGAAGTCGCTGATGTCCCCGTTGGCCAGGATCACGCGTGCCACGAGGCCGCAAAACCTCCGCTGATGAGGCCCTGGGGGTGGGGGGCGGCGGTTCGGCGGAGCGGTTAGCAGCGGACCGCACTCGGAACCTCCGCGTCCCGCAATTCCTCCAATCAGTTTGTGTCTCCCGCATTGAGTTGGAGAATGATGGAGGCTGCCGACGTCCCACACGGTTGAGGCGTTCCGTTTGTGTTTGTGGGGAAGCGATTTGGCAGAGAACCCCCCCCCCCCCACAACTACCACCTCCCCCAGCCGCTTCCTCTCGACGGCCGGGCGATGTTCACGGTGGCTCCGTGCGATCCAGGGGCTCGCTCCCTCTGTCCTCATCGTGCGCGGAGAGCGGCGCTAACTCCTTGTTGCGATGCGCGCCAGATGGATGTCCGCCTATCGGTGCGTTGTTGGGGTTTGTGAGATTAAGGTGCTTAAGGGAATTCTAACATGTGTTGGGTTATCTGGGTAGGGGGTATGGTGGGGGAAGGGGGGCGGTGGTGCAGTGGTGAGCGCTCGGCGCTTCGAACGCGGCGACGAAATTTCCGTTTGCGGGCGCGGCTAAGATCGCCGGGCCACCCTCGCCTTCGGCAACTGGCACTGACCAGCGTGGTGAAGTATGGTCGAGCAACTCCGGTTGCCGGCACGGCGTGGAGATCGGCCTTCGTCGAGGAAATCGAGTCGACACTGGCCGAGGGCTGCGGATCATGAACGATCCGGGTTTAATTAATTCAGGCCTGCTGATGAGACCGAGCGACGTCGAAACCGGTGCGGGCTTCGCCTTCTTTTGTTGTTGTTGATGCGCGCATCGCCGAGAGACGCGAAATCTGCCCCGGAGGCTCGGCAGCGCTCAGATTAGGCACTCGGCCCATCGCTCATCCTCCATCGTCGGCCATCGAGGAGTCTCGCGGGGCCACATGGCACCCAGGTGGCCTGGCGAAGGCTGCACAGCCAGTAGGTCGCACACCTTTCAATTGTATCGAACACCGTTGGGGGTCATGTCGTCGCGGGCGTGGGAGTTTCACCGGGTACTCCGATGTTGCCGCTGCTGCACCGAAGATGAATTCTTCTCAAGCCAACCGAGTTGAACGTCCCTCATGCCCGTCATGTTACATTGGGGTTTTGGTTTAATTTTGCCGAAATTGCACATCCGAGAATAATTAATCATTCATATCAACGCGAGGTATAACCCTGTGAGCTCTGCGGCTCTTGACTCGGGTGCAACTACACGCAACATAAAAATCCAGGAAAAAAAACCAGCAAAGTCTTCCAGAAAAAAACAACCCCCCCACCGTAAATCAGCCTTGAAACGAGGTCCTCTGTGCGGGAGAGCGAAGCACCTCCCAAGGCGTGTGGCTAATAACGTCCACGGGAAAAGGGCCCTCGGAAGTAGTTCTGCGTTATCAATTTCCCTGCAGGCTCTTTGTTCTCCAACACGGCGGTGGTTGGTGAGTTGGGGGGGGGGGGGGGTAAAACCAAACCAAGCAGCAAGCGCGTCGCTCGGCTGTCGTGTCAGGCGTCTAAGGAAGCGTCGCACCTCCCTGAATCATCCCACCACGCAAACCCGTGAGCTGAGGTGGCCAGACGAAAGGCAGTACAGTAAGGCGGTTGCTGCTAACTGGTCGCGGACTGCTCGACGCTTTGGCGTGTACTTCTCTGTCCAGGAGAGCCACGCTGCTGAGTCGCAAGATTTGTTTTCAGGAGGGTCACGCTGCTGCCGCTACTTTGGGTGTTTGCTTGACGATGTTTCCATCCCAAATAAATTGTCATCGTTAATTTTATTCTGCACTTGGGGAAGGATCCGGAGCAACGGGAGAAAACCCCACGCCGCTCGCGCGAGGGAGCATTGCTCTATCCCTGTACAGATGGAAACAGATGGCGATCAGTTCACTTGCCGTATTTTTGTGTGGGGAGAGATGTGGCTAAAGTAAGCGATTCACCTGATAATGATGGCTGTTTTCATCCAGGAAAAGCCTGAATGAATCCCACGACTCTTTTACAGGAGGGTGCTGCTGCTGCTGCCACATTGGGATGCTTAACTCTCAACAGAGGTTGGATCACAAAGACAAACGCCAGGGACCCCCACCCATGCCCGAAATAACCTTAACAGACAGTTGAGGGTAAAAGTGTTGTTAGCAAGCAATTGTTAAGGCAGAGACGGCGTGCCATCGGCGGTGGTGTGTCCCGCCCCACGCCAGGACCCCCTTTGTCTCCCGAGTGCTATCGTTTACTCTCCGCACAAGGCACTAATGTGAAGGCTGAGTTGACCCTGGGGAAAGCCCAGCACCGGTTTCCAGGTGCTGCACGGCAGGGGTTGTGTGTGCCACCACAGAGCGATGGACAGCTTCAATTGCTGCAGATGAGGAGGTGAGGTCGATCAGTGATGGCGCGCGCTGGTGGCTACGCTGCTGCTGCTGCTGCACATAGCTGCTACCTGTGACCCAGCGCTGTGGAGGCAGCAGTAGCCCCTGGGAACTCGCGCTGTTGTCAAACTCCCTTCCCGTGGGTGGGCGTCGAGGACTTGCGTACCCTTGCTAGGCCAGCAAGTGGGCTAGTCGCCAGCTGTTTCCATCTGTGCGGGGATAGAGGGTTGCTCCCTTGCGCAAGGCGTGGAGTGCTCCGGTTTCCTCCTCCCACGTCCATAATAAACACAACTCGTCATTAATTGGTTGAAAACATCTTCAAATAAAAACCCAATGTGGCGGCAGCAGCAGGAGCCTGTGGAGAAAAATAGTCGTACGACCCAGCAGCGTGGTTCTTCTGGATACATAAGTGAATTATTATCATCGTTCTAGATCTCGTGAGCGATCGACCAACCCCTCGCCGCTCTAGCGACGTGCCGTGGTGCCACGTGGCCGCTGCTGCTGCTGCTGCTGCGTGGCGGCGCGCCGCGCTAAGCGGGGACGGAGAGAGAGGGGGCCGCGAGGATCATTAGCGGCGCGGTTTTGAGATGAGCGCCCATTGCCCCAGAAAGAATGCCGGGAGGAGAATTAAAATAATGAAAGCCGCTACGGTGGCAGTGACGGCGGCGGCGGTGGTGGTGGAGCTGCGTTCTGGGACGCGGGTCGTGTGGAATCTACACGGGAAGCCTTCTCCAGAGACCCGCGCGCTTAATTATTAATGCGCTTTAATTTATCCGCGTCCTTGGCTGGTAATTGCCGGCGTTTGTTTGCAAAGCACGCCGCTCATCCGGAAACAAAAAAAAATGTTAATAGCCAAGGCTTGAATATTAACGCGCTTGGAGTTTTAATTATTGCATTGGAATATTCCCCGTTTTTCTCTCTTGGAGACGCGGGCGGGCGGGGTCCTGTTAGCGATGCGCGCCGCGCCAGCGATCCGCTTTACACGTTCCGAGGCGCACTTCTTATTCATTATGCATCGGAAACAAACAGCAGCGCATGAAATATACAAAAAAGCTCGCGGCATCGCGGCGCTCGAACCTAAGCGTTCACCTTACGCGCGCTCGCTCCCGATCGGGAGCGAGCGAGCGAGCGAACGCGCTCAAGACTGAAAGTTTCCCCGCCCGTGCCGTCGATGGCTCCTTCCCACGTGGAGCGACGCGCGGCGTCACAACAGCGCAGCCTCCGTTCGCAGGCTCGATGAAGCCGCTCGGGCTCGAGGCACGACAAACGCGCGATTTCACAGCGGTCTCGACAGCGACGTGCCCCGCAAGTCCGATTAACGGGTAATTACAGCTCGCGGTTCGCACAGATGTAACGCGTGCCGTGTTCACGGCGGCTGCTTAGTTCACGCGTGCGTCTCCGTTGTTGGGGAGTGGGGGAGGGTGGTGGAGATGGCGGTGATGGTGATGTGTGTTCGTGATATTGTATTCCCCGTGTCGCGGAACCATGAATACAAATACAAAGCATTCGTCGCGTTTTGGATGTGGAGATATCATCTGCTCGCGGTCCGGACCGTACCACCTGAGCATGAGCGTAAGGAGCGGAGGGGCGGACACGGGCACTGATACACGAACGTGCGTCAGTGCGCGTTAATTTAAAATAATTTAGCAATGTTGTAAATATATACAGCAGTAGCCCCCCACCCCCTCCAATGTATATCACTCCCCCCGTTCCCTTTTAGAAAGTAATTTCGTAAATACGTCGTCACTTTATTAACGCCGCTATCTGATTGGCATCGCCTCAAGCCCACACTTACGTCGCTTAGAGCAACGTCCGTTGCTGTCTCGTGTACGCCGCCTTCCCACCTACCCTGCACACGAACCACTTGGCGTCGTGCGTCAGAAACATTATTTATGTGCGGTGGTTTGGTGATTTAAAAATATATATATATTTTTGATTCACGTCGTTTCAATATATCATGAAATGCATCCCCGACGCACACCGGGGCATTTCTGAATCTGTTGTGTTTATTCGCAGGCCGTTTACTCAATTGTATTGTATACGTTCTCGCTCCGCACACCTGCTTGGGAGATCCAGAGAGTGATGGATGGACACCTGCGAGTCGCACATACCATTTAAGTACAGCATATAGATACATAGACTCAACTATAAACTATATATCTGTTTTATTGTACCAGGTCAGGCCCACTGACTTATATGGTTATTTTTCAGAAGCGACCTGGTTATCACAAATGATAGTTCAACGAAGTCGCTTATCGTGTGGAAATGCAGAGCAGCCAAATACTCTAAACGTGTGACGTTGATTCTAAATGTCGACGGACAAACCGGAGGACTCGGAGAAATAACCAATCGACAACCGGTAGAGAGACACGCAGACTCCACATATACAGGCATCGTCAGGGTCGGGATCGAACCCACGACCTCCTGTGCACCAGGCGAGGTAGTAAACATCTCTTAGCCACCGTGGCGCCCTTAACTAACCGGATGCTAGCAATATTTATTCCCGACTCGTTCCGGAACCACGAGCAGTCGGGTTCAGTTTTCACTCCCATCACCACCACCACTGCCACCGCGACACCCACCCCCCATGGTGGGAGCGGAATGGGGGCGGCGGGCGTTAGATCATCGCGTCGCGGGTGCTTGTCCGAGCTCCGCACTCCGCCGATTGTTCCTCTCAGCGGGATTGTTCAATTCTCTCAGCCACAATCTGAACCCTGAATGTCATTCCGCTGGCAGTGCCAGGTGCTCTTCAAACATTGTGTGTGGGGGGGCGGGGGGAGAATAAAACGAATTTGAAAGCCTCCGTTAGCCCCGTGGCTCGGTCGCCCTTCCGTGCACCACGCTGTAAGGTCACACGCTGCTGCTGCTGCTATGAATTAAGTGGCGGTAAAGGCAAAGAGGGAGCAGGGGTGTGGGGGGGGGGGCTGGGGATGGCTTCAGGGGATCGGAGGGGCTGGGCCGGCACCGCCGAGATCCTGGGTCCCAATCCAAGGTATGAGCCGTGCACAGCCGAGCGAGCGAGCCGATGGGGGGGGGGGGGGGGTGAGGGGCCTTCGTTGTCGAGTGCGGCGAGCCGATGATGCCTCGGGCCGCTCGCCTACGGACGACCGCTGCCTCCCACGTCATAGGGGCGACCCGCCCACACGTCACAGTGACGAGCCACCCACACGTCACAATGTGAGGACTTTGCCTGATTGGGACGACAGTCCCGGCCCTTGAGAGTTAAACGATCGTTGTTGTTGTTTTTGTTGTTGTTTTTTGTACCGCCGCGTGACAAACACGACTCATGTGCGTGGACAAAGTGCGGCGCTTGCGTGGTGGATAAGCAGGTCGTCACTCTTTTATCTCTTTTATTTAGCGAGGGAGAGCCTCCACCAATCCTAATTGAGTGATTTTTCAGGTAATTTGTTCAGCATTAGCCAATTTCAGTTGCACGGTGTGGTTTCAGTTGAGGGAATGCAACTACAGAACCGGAATGAAACTCGTGCGGAACAAGGGGAGAACATACAAACTCCAAAGATAAAGATCCCCCGTATAGCCTTAACAAACTGTTGGGGCATGTGCTGTTAGCAAGCACCTATGAAGTCTAGCACTGCACACGAGGGGTGGGTGGTTAGCACCACTCCCGGCCGCCTTTGTCTGCCCAATGGCGATGTTTACACGCCGCACCAGGTACTCATTTGAGGCTGAGTCGACCTAAGGGAGGTCCAGGATCGGTTCGGATGATCATCACTAATGTTGGCCATGAGCGGGAAACGAACTCGGGTCGCCGGGTTTGTGGCGCTGCGCCCTAACCGCCACACTACCGCCCCCCACATAAACTCCACACGAAAAAATACAAAGATCCCCCGTATAGCCTTTAACAGACGACGGGAGAACACACAAACTCCAGACAACAGGGCACCCATGTTGGGAATCGAACCCAGGTGCTTATTGCTGTGAGCTACGTGTGTTACCATTGCTCCACCCTGCTGCCCACTTTGAAGGGAGCTAAGACATAGTTCTGTGATATCCCCTTCTGCAGGCCGCTCACTAATACCGTGCAATGATAACCTCCTCTATTAAGAGATGAACACTTCAGGAGACAGAAGAAAACTTCACGAGAAAGATGAATGTTTCACGAGAGAGATGAACACTTCACGAGAGAGATGAACACTTTGCAAAAGAGATTAACACTTCATAAGAGAGATCAAGACTTCACGAGATAGATTAACACTTCACGAGAGAGATTAAGACTTCACGAGATGGATTAACACGTCACGAGAGAGATGAACACTTCACGAGAGAGATACATGCTTCAGGAGATAGATGAACACCTGATGAGAGAGATTAACACTTTACAATATATATGAACACTTCACGAGAAAGAGTCACACTTCACGAGAGAGATGAACACTTCACGAGAGAGATGAACACTTCACGAGAGAGATTGAAACTTCATGAAAGAGATGAACACTTCACGAGAGAGATGAACACTTCACGAGAGAGATGAACACTTCACGAGAGAGACAACAACACATACTGAACTAAGGAACAATGTAAATAACTTGACGTTTCGTTTCCTTCCCAGATCTATCGCTCCACAAAAAATACATACATTTTACATATTCCACCAGCCCGCACGGCCTTATGGCTGTTCCTGTTCACGTTCTGTCCGCAGCATTGGTTTATGGGAAGGCAGCGTAGCATCCTCTCTGCGTGTCGAGTGACGTATCCCCTCCACAGGGGTGCTCACGGCCCCGTTCACAACCGAGAGAGAGCTTCTTGTTTCCTCTGATCGTAAAAAAAGAGAGTAATCTCACCAAGAGCGGCCTCCCGACACGTAAACGTGAGCGTCGCGATAACGTCCTCACGCTGCCTCGCCGCCACAGTTCCTTCCGGGGGTCTCGCTTGGTGAGAAGGCAAAATACCCCTCGATTCGACTCCGCGGGACGGCTCCTGACACGAGTTTGGCTGAGTCGCCACGGTGGCTCGGAGATGTTAACTGCCTCGCCTGCTATACAGGAGGCAGTGGGTTCGATCGCGACCCTGACGCCTGCTGTATATTTGCAGTTGGCATGTATCTCCCCTTGATTGCGTGGATTTTTATCCTGGTCCTCCGTTTTTTTTTCCCTACACATTGAGAATGAACGTGCATTATAATATTTGGCTGGTATAGATTTCCACGCATTATAATATTTGGCTGCTATAGATTTCCACGCGATAAGCCAATTCTATGAGCTATCATTTGTGGCTAGGTCGCTTCTGAAAAAGAGCCATGCAGATCAGCGGGCCTTACTTGGTACATTAAAACTAGTTTATAGTAACTGTGAGTCTCCATGTAGCTCTATGGCTCCCTATAACTTTGGCTCCTCTCTCTGCAAAATCTCCAATTAGCACGGTTGGCTACATACGGTGAGAAAGAAGCTCAACATACCTACATATGTAACTCTGTGTGTAACAATGTAACTCTATGGGCTCTCTGTAGCTCTGGCTCCTGTTTATGCAACTTCATGGATATCCATGAAACCCAATGGCTCTCCATATAACTCTATGAGTCTCTCTATAACTTTTACGGATCTCGATGAAACTAAACGAGTCTCTACCGATCTCTATATACTCTATGGATCTCCATGTAACTCTATAGATCTCAATGAGCCTCTTTGTAACTGCAGTGTTCATGTAACTGGCGCCACTGCCGCCGGTCCTGAGGCTGAGCAGGGCCAACGCAAAGGGATTGGTAAAGAATTAAACATTCCTAATTTTGCTGAGCTGTTCATTCCGCGGAGTTGAGCCACCGCGCTTCCAAAGAATGTCTTCGAAGTCGCAGGTCTAAGCGGCAATGCTGACGACGTTAAACAGTTGAATTAAAAGTGCGCAGAGGGAGTGCACAGGAGGATGCTCGCCGGACCCCTGCGGCTCATTTCTTACCGGCTGCACGTTTCGGGGCCCGTCCAATCATCCTGTCGGAGAGAACTCGGCGTGGCTCCGCATGCGAAGCGTCATCGTCCCCAGACTGCTTGGGGGCAAGTGCTGTTAGAGAGCAACAGCACCTATGAAGACCGGAACTGTGGCACACGAGGGGGTGGGTGGCCAGCGCCACGCCCGGCCGCCTTTGTCTACCCGGTGCTGATGTTTACACTCGACGCCAGCTACACATTTAAAGGCTGAGCCGACCTAACAGAGACCCGGGACTGGATAAAATGTTCGTGAGCGGGAATTAATCTCGGGTGGCCGGGTTCGTAGCGCAGCGTGCAAACCACTTGGGCTGCCGCTCCCCACTGGTTCACACACACACGGACAAAGACCAACCTTACTTGGTATAGCTTTGCAGACTGTTTGGGCAAGTGCTGTTAGTGAGCGTCTATTAATGCCAAAATTGTGCTGTGCCCGGCTGCCTTTGTTTTTGGACTCAGCGAGGCTTTCGTGGGTAAACAATGAACATTGTTAAATGATGATTGCTACCACTCTTGTCAACAGGGTGGCGCATCACTTCGTAATAACGAGCGGCGAGGCTTTGCTGGGCATTACCCGGGGACACGACGGACGACCCAAATCCTTGCAGAGGAGACGCTGGACTTGAATAACTCGCGAGTTGTTGGACGGGTGGGCGAGTGAGCGGGTGGGTGGGTTGGTGAGTGGTTTGGTGAGTGGACGGGTGGGCCGGTGAGCAAATGGGTGGCCGTGTGTGCAGGTGGGTGACCGGGTGAGCGGGTGGGTAGGCAGCTGAGCGGGTGGGTGGGCAGCTGAGCGGGTGGGTGGGCAGCTGAGCGGGTGGGTGGGCAGCTGAGCGTGCGTGCTCGCGCATGGGGGGGGGGGGGGGGGTGAAGAGCGATGATCCATCCCAGCTCGGCGCCCTGGGCCGCTGAGTCACCATGCCGATGACGACGACGACTTGGTGGCCAGCAGAGGGCAATCCGTCGTTGGGCTGTACTTCTATGGCGTCGTGGTGGACGTTCCCCCCATCCACCTTCACCAACCTCGCACCGACCAGCGCGGTGAAGTGTGGTCAAATAAAAATAAAAATGATGATGATGATGATGATTCGACCACAACCAAACGGCTGCAAGAAAAATAAGTGCATTCGTTTTGCATGCATGGTCTTCCATAAAAGCAGTTACCAGCTGATGCATTGCGGTATTAGGATCTCATAATAACCTCTAAGCCAGTTAATGGTAATATAAATAAACTGTTGAGACTTTGTATAAAATCCCATTACGAGGCAGTTGTAAATTGCGTCTGTGTAATTTTTAGTGGCTTTCGTGAGTTTCGGGGACTTATAATTGTGTTTTGTTTCACCGTGTTGTCCTCGGCGTGCGAAGTTCTGCACCGGAGGTGATTATTATTTCACTTGCAGTGGCACCCCGAGTTACGTCTCCCCATTTGACGTCATCTTCGCAAAGTGCGTCGTCACTTTATTGTCGACACCGCGATGTGCGTCGCCTCAACCCCCCCACGCGCACTCACGTCGATATCCGTCGCCTCGTAGCCTCCACCACCACCACCACCGCACTACCCTGCGAAGCGCTTCGATTGACGATGTTTCGTTATTCCTCGTGGCGCCTGTCAGAACGCACCACCGTGGGAGGGGGGGGGGGGTATTGCCGGAGTTCCGTACTCCTTTCGACCTCCGCCAACGAGGTGGTGGAGGAGTTTCTCCGCTTGTGTCGCGCCCGTGGTGGTGTGAGCCGCACGCACCACCCGTGATCTCTCCGCTGTTGGATGAAGGCTGTCCGCCACACGAAGCCACCACATCTCACGCTGGACGTCCACTCTCTCTCACGGGCTCCTCTCTCACGGGCTCCTCTCTCTCACGGCTCCTCTCTCTCACAACTCCTCTCTCTCACGACTCCTCTCTCTCACGACTCCTCTCTCTCTCTCGGGTTCCTCTCTCTCACGGCTCCTCTCTCTCTCGGGTTCCTCTCTCTCACGGCTCCTCTCTCTCACGACTCCTCTCTCTCACGGCTCCTCTCTCTCACAGCTCCTCTCTCTCACGGGCTCCTCTCTCTCACGGCTCCTCTCTCTCACGGCTCCTCTCTCTCACGGCTCCTCTCTCTCACGACTCCTCTCTCTCACGGCTCCTCTCTCTCACGGCTCCTCTCTCTCACGGCTCCTCTCTCTCACGGCTCCTCTCTCTCACGACTCCTCTCTCTCACGACTCCTCTCTCTCACGGCTCCTCTCTCTCACGACTCCTCTCTCTCACGGCTCCTCTCTCTCACGGCTCCTCTCTCTCACGGCTCCTCTCTCTCACGGCTCCTCTCTCTCACGACTCCTCTCTCTCACGGCTCCTCTCTCTCACGGCTCCTCTCTCTCACGACTCCTCTCTCTCACGACTCCTCTCTCTCACGGGTTCCTCTCTCTCACGACTCCTCTCTCTCACGGCTCCTCTCTCTCACGGCTCCTCTCTCTCACGACTCCTCTCTCTCACGACTCCTCTCTCTCACGGGTTCCTCTCTCTCACGGCTCCTCTCTCTCACGACTCCTCTCTCTCACGGATCCTCTCTCTCACGACTCCTCTCTCTCACGACTCCTCTCTCTCACGGCTGCTCTCTCTCACGACTCCTCTCTCTCACGGCTCCTCTCTCTCACGACTCCTCTCTCTCACGGCTCCTCTCTCTCACGACTCCTCTCTCTCACGGCTCCTCTCTCTCACGGCTCCTCTCTCTCACGGCTCCTCTCTCTCACGACTCCTCTCTCTCACGACTCCTCTCTCTCACGGCTCCTCTCTCTCACGACTCCTCTCTCTCACGGCTCCTCTCTCTCACGGCTCCTCTCTCTCACGGCTCCTCTCTCTCACGACTCCTCTCTCTCACGGCTCCTCTCTCTCACAGCTCCTCTCTCTCACGACTCCTCTCTCTCACGACTCCTCTCTCTCACAGCTCCTCTCTCTCACGACTCCTCTCTCTCACGACTCCTCTCTCTCACGGCTCCTCTCTCTCACGGCTCCTCTCTCTCACGGCTCCTCTCTCTCACGACTCCTCTCTCTCACGGCTCCTCTCTCTCACGGCTCCTCTCTCTCACGACTCCTCTCTCTCACGACTCCTCTCTCTCACGGGTTCCTCTCTCTCACGACTCCTCTCTCTCACGGCTCCTCTCTCTCACGACTCCTCTCTCTCACGGATCCTCTCTCTCACGACTCCTCTCTCTCACGACTCCTCTCTCTCACGGCTGCTCTCTCTCACGACTCCTCTCTCTCACGGCTCCTCTCTCTCACGGCTCCTCTCTCTCACGGCTCCTCTCTCTCACGACTCCTCTCTCTCACGACTCCTCTCTCTCACGACTCCTCTCTCTCACGACTCCTCTCTCTCACGGCTCCTCTCTCTCACGACTCCTCTCTCTCACGGGTTCCTCTCTCTCACGGCTCCTCTCTCTCACGGCTCCTCTCTCTCACGGATCCTCTCTCTCACGACTCCTCTCTCTCACGACTCCTCTCTCTCACGGCTGCTCTCTCTCACGACTCCTCTCTCTCACGGCTCCTCTCTCTCACGACTCCTCTCTCTCACGGCTCCTCTCTCTCACGACTCCTCTCTCTCACGGCTCCTCTCTCTCACGGCTCCTCTCTCTCACGGCTCCTCTCTCTCACGACTCCTCTCTCTCACGACTCCTCTCTCTCACAGCTCCTCTCTCTCACGACTCCTCTCTCTCACGACTCCTCTCTCTCACAGCTCCTCTCTCTCACGACTCCTCTCTCTCACGGCTCCTCTCTCTCACAGCTCCTCTCTCTCACGACTCCTCTCTCTCACGACTCCTCTCTCTCACGACTCCTCTCTCTCACAGCTCCTCTCTCTCACGACTCCTCTCTCTCACGACTCCTCTCTCTCACGACTCCTCTCTCTCACAGCTCCTCTCTCTCACGACTCCTCTCTCTCACGGCTCCTCTCTCTTACAGCTCCTCTCTCTCACGACTCCTCTCTCTCACGGCTCCTCTCTCTCACGGCTCCTCTCTCTCAAGGCCCCTCTCTCTCTCTCACGGGGAGAAATGGAGGCTGAACCTTAGAAGGATGTTTCTCAGGACCTTGAACAGCGAGTCCAGGCTCTTGCACCCCACGTATTGGCGCGCCACCGTCTCCACTTTACCGCAGAACCGGCACTCCGGGGACGTGTCGGTGAAGCGCGCCAGGAAGACGTCGGTGGTGACGGTGCCGTGGGCGATGCTCCAGCTGAGGTCGCCGATGCGGTTGTACGTCGGTCTGCAGTAGAGTTGCCTCCAGCGAGGCCTCTCCGGAGAGACGCAGGGCAGGGCTTTCCTCCAGGCATGGTCCTTGTGGCTCCTCAGGGTGTCTTGTTGGTGGAACCGGACCATGTAGGAGTAGAGCACCTTCCTCTTTACATTTGCGAAGGCCACCTCCGGTAGGTCTTCTAGCCGGCTCAGGTTGTGATCCGCCTTCGTTTGTCGGCATTGGCGATGCAGTGGCACCACTGAGAGCTCCGGTGGAGGGTGACCGAGAGGGGCCTCGTCATCCTCTCTCTCTCATGGCTCCTCTCTCTCTCGGGCTCCTCTCTCTCTCATGGCTCCTCTCTCTCACGGGCTCCTCTCTCTCACGGGCTCCTCTCTCTCTCGGGCTCCTCTGCTTTGGCCGCCAGTCCGTTCTTCATCTCGACCACCGGCGGTCTGCTGGCCCTGCGTGCCGCGACGCGTCTCCTCTATGGTCCGTGCCGTGCGTGTGTCCTCGAATCCGTCCGTTCCTCTCCCGGCCTCTCGGTACCAACCCCGGGCACACGCACGAAGTCTGCGGCAATCTCCATGCCACGACGAAACAAATCTACGAACTAAACTGTGTTTGTTGAAATTCAAAGAGGGAACAAGGTTATAGAGAAAAAAAAACGAATGAAAAAGAAACGTAAGAAAAAACTTCGCAAAATTTAGAGATGAAATGCGACTCAGAGAGTCGGCCAACACAACAGTTAACACTTGACCTGGTTGATCAACGTCCTTCCAAAGATTGCTAAATTTTGCAGCCATCTTCTATTTAAATTTTACCAGGAAAGGCCCACTTATCTATATAGCTCTCATTCAGACGCGAACTGGCTATCACAAATGATAGCTCAACGAAGTGGCTTAACATCGTGTGGAGACTCATGACGGTAGTGGCGGCCAAAGCAGAGAAGACCGTCAGACAGAGTGGAGCGCCCTGAGAACGATTGTTGAAGGGCACTTTCTAATTTGTAATTATTATTGCTGCTGCTGCTGCTGCCACTAGCCGAGGGGATGGAGCAGGGGGCTCGGCAGCGTGCCGCTCGGGGGGGGGGGGGGGGGGGCGTGCGGCTCCCGAAGGACTTCATTGTGACGTCACTCCACACGCAATTGCTCTTGAAATATTGAGTGGCTGTCTGTTGTTGTCGTTGTTGTTGTTATCGTTGTTGTTGTTGTCGTTGATGGAGCGACCTCCTGGCCGAGCGAAGGTCGAGCAGGCCGATCGGGGCGTGGCTTCAATGGGCGGGGATGGGGGGCTCAATTTAACTTCAATTTATCTTCAATTTATCTTCAATTTAACTTCGCAAACTTTTTGAAAATCGAAAAATGGGTTCGGAGAATAAAACAACAACAACAACTGCAAGAGGAACATTTAAAAGGCGAACACGCGGCGTGGTGATTACTTTGTGTTTTTAGGCTGCGAGTTAGTGCCGTAGGGCGCAATTTTGCCAGAAGTGTGGGAGCGAACGGTGAGGCTAACAGCATGGGGGGTGGAGGGGGGGGGCAATTTTCATCTGTGGGGGGTGAGTGGGGGGAGGGGCTTTGGAGGGGGGGTTGATGGGGGGGAGAGAGGGAGGTGGGGAGACGTGGCCTCAAGAGCCCAGCACACGATGCTGTGATCCCGGCCACCTGAGTTCGACTCCTGGTCTCTGAAGCAGCTCGGCCCCCGCGCCCAACCCCACGCAACTTCACCAACCCAGACCGACCATCCTGGTGAAGTGTGGCCAGGCAACAACTCCCGCGACCGATGCGGAATCGGGAGGTCTTCACCCAGCGGTGGATTGACTCAACGGCCGATGACTTGTTATCATCATCGCTAAGCACCGTTGGATCGTGATTAAACACCGCTCGTCATCAACAGTGACCCTTCGCTAATTCCTGTTGCCACATAGGGGATGCCCTGCGCACTGTGCAGGCGGGAGAGGAATGAACCCCGATGGTGAAGCGGGGGTGGATGGATTTTTTGGTGAGCGAGCGTGCGGGTGAGTGGGTGAGCGAGCGGGCGGGTGAGTGGGTGAGCAAGAGGGCGGGTGAGTGGGTGAGCGAGCGGGTGAGTGGGTGAGCGGGCGGGTGAGTGGGTGAGCGAGCGGGCGGGTGAGTGGGTGGGTGAGCGAGCGGGCGGGTGAGTGGGTGAGCGAGTGGGCGGGTGAGTGGGTGAGCGAGCGGGCGGATGAGTGGGTGAGCGAGCGGGCGGGTGAGTGAGTGGGTGAGAGAGCGGGTGGGTGAGTGGGTGAGCGAGCGGGTGGGTGAGTGGGTGAGCGAGCGGGTGAGTGGGTGAGCGAGAGGGCTGGTGAGTGGGTGAGCGAGCGGGTGAGTGGGTGAGCGAGCAGGCGGGTGAGTGAGTGGGTGAGCGAGCGGGCGGGTGATTTAGTGGGTGAGTGAGCGGGTGGGTGAGTGGGTGAGCGGGCGGGTGAGTGGGTGAGCGAGCGGGCGGGTGAGTGGGTGAGCGAGCGGGTGGGTGAGTGGGTGAGCGAGCGGGCGGGTGAGTGAGTGGGCGAGCGGGCGGGTGAGTGAGTGGGTGAGCGAGCGGGCGGGTGAGTGGGTGAGCGAGCGGGCGGGTGAGTGAGTGGGTGAGCGAGCGGGCGGGTGAGTGAGTGGGTGAGCGAGCGGGCGGGTGAGTGAGTGGGTGAGCGAGAGGGCTAGTGAGTGAGTAAGCGTGCCGGTGAGTGAGTGAGCGAGAGGGCAATCCACACCTGAAGAACCCCAGTTGCGCTGTTTGTAGAGAATGACGCTGCCTCTGCCATACAGCCCCCCCGGAAATTCCATGAAATGTATTCGGGAGGCACTTTTTTTTAGGGGGGGGGGGTGGGGTGGGGGCGCTTACTGCGGGGACTGTAATCTGTGCGTCGCGTTATGAATCCAAATCGTCGAGAGCCAACCACCTTCTTACCCTCACGCAAAGTGTTTTTTGAAGCGTGGCGGCGTCCCATGCTCGAGGACGCCTCTCATCGGCTCGCAAGCCCTCTCATTATCGTGATTTTCTCTCTCTCTCTTCTCTCTCTTCTTGAAGCGCGGCATGAAAGCGAAGGAGAGAATTCCCCCGAGCGCTCTCGAATGGATCGGGGGCCAGAGGGGGGGGGGGTGGCGAGATGGTGGGATGGGGGGGGGGGCTGTTTAACTCCGCTCAGCTTTCATGTTCTCTCATTGTTGTGGATCTTCTGAGTCCTGGAGCTTCTCTCCCCTAGCCACTGCGATTGAGGCAAAAAATGTCGAAAGGGGTAGGGGCAGTGGGCCTAGGGGGAGGGGGTTGCGGGTTGGGAGGGGAGGGGGGGCACTGAGAGCATGGAAGAAACACACGCGGCCCACTTAGGAAGGGGCGTAGGCAAAGCAGCTGCCCCGTCGCGCCAGCCCCGCCCCCCACCCCCCGCCCAATAAACAGGTCCCGTCCTCTGTGGATTAACTTAGCGGAATGGAAAATACTTGCAGGTTAACCCTTGAGTTGCAGGCTGGATTACAGGTTAACCCGTGGGATGCAGGCTGGATTCCAGGTTAACCCGTGGGATGCAGGCTGGATTCCAGGTTAACTCGTGAGATGCAGGCTGGATTCCAGGTTTTCTGTGAGATGCAGACTGGATTCCAGGTTAACTTGTGAGATGCAGGCTGGATTACAGGTTAACCCGTGAGATACAGGCTGGATTCCAGGTTAACTCGTGAGATACAGGCTGGATTCCAGGTTAACCCGTGAGATACAGGCTGGATTCCAGGTTAACTCGTGAGATACAGGCTGGATTCCAGGTTAACCTGTTATTTGCAAGCTGGATTCCAGGTTAACCCGTGAAATGCAAGCTGGATTCCAGGTTAACCCGTGAGATGCAGGCTGGATTCCAGTTTAACTTGTGAGTTGCAGGCTGGATTCCAGGTTTTCCTGTGAGATGCAGGCTGGATTCCAGGTTAACTTGTGAGTTGCAGGCTGGATTCCAGGTTAACTTGTGAGTTGCAGGCTAGATTCCAGGTTAACTTGTGAGATACAGGCTGGATTCCAGGTTAACTTGTGAGTTGCAGGCTAGATTCCAGGTTAACTTGTGACATGCAGGCTGGATTCCAGGTTAACCTGTGAGATACAGGCTGGATTCCAGGTTAACTTGTGAGTTGCAGGCTAGATTCCAGGTTTTCCTGTGAGATGCAGGCTGGATTACAGGTTAACTTGTGAGATTCAGCCTGGATTCCAGGTTTTCCTGTGAGATGCAGGCTGGATTCCAGGTTAACTTGTGAGATGCACGCTGGATTCCAGGTTTTCCTGTGATTTGCAGGCTGGATTCCAGGTTAACTTGTGAGTTGCAGGCTGGATTACAGGTTAACCTGTGAGATACAGGCTGGATTCCAGGTTAACTTGTGAGTTGCAGGCTAGATTCCAGGTTAACTTGTGACATGCAGGCTGGATTCCAGGTTAACCTGTGAGATACAGGCTGGATTCCAGGTTAACTTGTGAGTTGCAGACTGGATTCCAGGTTTTCCTGTGAGATGCAGGCTGGATTACAGGTTAACTTGTGAGATTCAGCCTGGATTCCAGGTTTTCCTGTGAGATGCAGGCTGGATTCCAGGTTAACTTGTGAGATGCACGCTGGATTCCAGGTTTTCCTGTGATTTGCAGGCTGGATTCCAGGTTAACTTGTGAGTTGCAGGCTGGATTACAGGTTAACCTGTGAGATACAGGCTGGATTCCAGGTTAACCTGTGAGATGCAGGCTAGATTCCAGGTTAACCTGTGAGATGCAGGCTAGATTCCAGGTTAACTTATGAGTTGCAGACTGGATTCCAGGTTTTCCTGTGAGATGCAGGCTGGATTACAGGTTAACTTGTGAGATGCACGCTGGATTCCAGGTTTTCCTGTGATTTGCAGGCTGGATTCCAGGTTAACTTGTGAGTTGCAGGCTGGATTCCAGGTTTTCCTGTGAGATGCAGGCTGGATTACAGGTTAACTTGTGAGATGCACGCTGGATTCCAGGTTTTCCTGTGATTTGCAGGCTGGATTCCAGGTTAACTTGTGAGTTGCAGGCTGGATTCCAGGTTTTCCTGTGAGATGCAGGCTGGATTCCAGGTTAACTTGTGAGTTGCAGGCTGGATTCCAGGTTAACTTGTGAGTTGCAGGCTAGATTCCAGTTTAACTTGTGAGTTGCAGACTGGATTCCAGGTTAACTTGTGAGTTGCAGGCTGGATTCCAGGTTAACTTGTGAGATACAGGCTGGATTCCAGGTTAACTTGTGAGTTGCAGGCTAGATTCCAGGTTAACTTGTGACATGCAGGCTGGATTCCAGGTTAACTTGTGAGTTGCAGGCTGGATTCCAGTTTAACTTGTGAGTTGCAGGCCGGATTCCAGGTTTTCCTGTGAGATGCAGGCTGAATACCAGTTTAACTTATGAGATGCAGGCTAAATTCCAGTTTAACTTGTGAGTTGCAGGCCGGATTCCAGGTTTTCCTGTGATTTGCAGGCTGGATTCCAGGTTAACTTGTGAGTTGCAGGCTGGATTCCAGGTTAACTTGTGAGTTGCAGGCTAGATTCCAGTTTAACTTGTGAGTTGCAGGCTGGATTCCAGGTTAACTTGTGAGTTGCAGGCTAGATTCCAGTTTAACTTGTGAGTTGCAGACTGGATTCCAGGTTTTCCTGTGAGATGCAGGCTGGATTACAGGTTAACTTGTGAGATGCAGGCTGGATTCCAGGTTAACTTGTGAGTTGCAGGCTAGATTCCAGGTTAACTTGTGAGATACAGGCTGGATTCCAGGTTAACTTGTGAGTTGCAGGCTAGATTCCAGGTTAACTTGTGACATGCAGGCTGGATTCCAGGTTAACTTGTGAGTTGCAGGCTGGATTCCAGTTTAACTTGTGAGTTGCAGGCCGGATTCCAGGTTTTCCTGTGAGATGCAGGCTGAATACCAGTTTAACTTATGAGATGCAGGCTAAATTCCAGTTTAACTTGTGAGTTGCAGGCCGGATTCCAGGTTTTCCTGTGAGATGCAGGCTGGATTCCAGGTTAACCCGTGAGATGCAGGCTGGATCCCAGGTTAACCTGTGAGTTGCACACTGGATTTATTTTTCCTGAGCACAAACCCAGCAAGCAAACAAATACTCAGCAGATAGGAACCAATGGAGTAACATCTATTTCAAGACTGCATTCGCGTGCGTTTTGTGGCAGGAGCACTTTGTCCGCAAGCAGAGGTGGGTTATTGACACTCCTGCAGGGGGAGGTGCGGGTGGTTGTGTGTTATCTGTGAAACATCAATAACGTGCCAATTGTCGAGGTCTCATGGGGAGGGGCGAAGGGGGGGGGGGGCAATTGCCCCCCTCTACCCCTCCCCTCCCATGGGGATCTGTCACTGTCTGCGGTGAGCGGTGATCATCCGACGGTGCTGCTGTTGCTGCTCTGTTGGCAGTCACGAGTCACAAACCAACTCAACACAAGAACACTTCCCAACGAGGAATACGTCAATAAAGCAGTGCGGTGAAGGCCCACTGCGCGAAACGTTGCCTTTTATACACATTTCCTATTATGGCCACGACAAGACAAGGACAATGATCATTCCATCTGCAGCCGGTTACACGGGGCTGTTGGGGCGAGTTCCATGAGCGAGTACCACCGATGAAAGCCGGCGACGGTGGTGGTGGTTGGTGGTTGGTGATTGTTTCTCTTCTTAAGTTCTCGGGGTAACGCCGGGGCGCCTGGCGCGCTCACGGAAATCAACGTTTTGCTTGTAAATCATGGGCGAAGATCAATTCATCAATTGCTGTGTTGAAAAATGGTGGGGGGGGGGCGGGGTGGTTGTGGGTGGGTGGTGGGAGGGAGGGAGGGAGAGCCCATGGTGGAGACGCATACATCACGTTTGTTAAGAGAGAGAGAGGGGAGCAAGCCGATGGAGGAACGAGCCTGGAAGCAAATTGGACGATTCTGTGAACATTATCGGGCAGACGACGACACCGCGGCCACCCTTCGGGCGATCGACTGGAGGAGAGCGACAGGGTGGATCGGCGTGCGGTACGCAACAACAACAACAACACCAAACAACACGGGCGCTGCTGTCGAACGTCGCCGGCATCGCCACGGAACGACGCGCCGCGTCATCCACGTGGGTGGGTGGGGGTTTTGGTGGGTGGGTGTTTGTGCGGGTGGGTGTTTGGGTGGGTGGATGTTAGGGTGGGTGGGTGTTTTGGTGGGTGGGTGTTTGTGCGGGTGGGTGTTTGGGTGGGTGGATGTTAGGGTGGGTGGGTGTTTGGGTGGGTGGGTGTTTGGGTGGGTGGATGTTAGGGTGGGTGGGTGTTTGGGTGGGTGGGTGTTTGGGTGGGTGGGTGTTAAGGTGGGTGGGTGTTTGTGTGGGTGGGTGTTTGGGTGGGTAGGTGTTAGGGTGGGTGGGTGTTTGGGTGGGTGGGTGTTAGGGTGGGTGTTAGGGTGGGTGGGTGTTAGGGTGGGTGGGTGAGCACGAGGTTGAAAGGGGAGCGATGGCGCTGTGTTTAGCACAACTGTGCTATGAACGAAAACGTGGTGAGCTGACTTTGGTGATTCCCGGTCACGGCTAACATCAGTGACGAGTAATGTCATGACTCCCCCCCCCCCGCCCACAATACTTCACCAACTCACGTTGACAGAGGTGGTGATGTGTGGTTAAACAATCTCGGACCATGGCGACAAGCGGCTGAAAGTTTTCCACGGCTGAATGACGGTCTCTCCGAGCCGCCGCCCCTTCACGATCCTGCGACACGCAACGATCCATCTTACGCGTCGACGCAAACTGATTGAGTCACTCCGTCGTCTCGGCAGGCATCCTGTCAGGCTTGCTCCTCCCTTCGGCTGCCACTCCGTCATGAGTCTCGATCACTGGCCGTGACGCGTCATGCCCCAGGGCCCATTCAATGTGACGACCACGACGACGATGACTCTGATGGTGGCGTCTCGACCTTCTTCCCTCTGCGTACCATCATCCTCGTCTCGTCATCCTCGTCCCGTCATCCTCATCCCGTCATCCTCGTCCCATCTCTCTTTGTATTCCCAAGCAACTGCCTCTCCGCGGGCCCTAAATATTGAATACGAATCATGAAATGCGCCGCTAGAATTTGATGTTTCGTGTAAAACATCGCGAAGGGCGCCAAATCTCTCGCCGAATGCGTTCCGGGTGCCTGGTGGAACGCGGTGGGTGCCAGGTGGCTGGCAGTAGCCACGGCCGTAGCGAGACGACCCGCACTGGATGTGGTTTACCCCGGTGGCTAGGAGGTGTTATCTGCCTCGCCTGGTATACAGGACGCCTGCTTTTGTTTGGAGTTTGCGGTGTCTCTGTCTGTAGTCGCGTGGATTTTCTTCCGGGTCCTCCGGTTGTTTCCCCCTCCAACATTGAGAATCGACTTGCGCGTAGAGTCTTTTTTACCCGCTACAAATGTCCACATGACGACGAGCCACTTGGTTGTTGAGCCATCATGTGTGACGACCAGGTCACCTCTAAAAGAGAGCTCACTATGGAGCGCAAATGCGCTTGAGCTGCTCAAATAATACTGGAAACATTGTTTGGTTTAGTGTGCTTGATGCAGGAAGCATTTTCCGATGTCATCGACTCGGGTCCGACGCAGTTGAAAGGAATGGTCCTGCTCGTGGCTATGGAACCCGCTGAGTAAGGGGAGCGAGAGGCGCGTCAGAGTGACGTGGAGGTCACGCGAAGTTCGTGGGTGGCACCGGAGAGTTCGGCAGGAGAGCGACGTCTCGGATGTGAGGAGGCACAAGAGGTCACGCTGGCTACGTGGGCAGCACGCGAGTGCAGAGGGTGGGGGGCAGTGGTCCTACTCCAGTTCGCGACTAAGAGGAGGGCTCTAACACAGGGGTCCCCAACCCCCGGGCCACGGACCGGTATCGGTCCGTGGCCTGTTAGGAACCGGGCCGCACAGCAGGAGGTGAGGGCGGTGAGTCCACGCGTGGCCCGCCACCATTATTTTATTATTTACCACTTCTGTCCGTGCCTCTTTCCCGCACTGCGCACTCAGTCACAGTGTTGGTAAACCCACAAGCTCTAACCCTAGTAGCCACAATGAGTAAACCCACAAGCTCTAACCCTAGTAGCCACAATGAGTAAGCCCACAAGCTCTAACCCCTAGTAGCCACAATGAGTAAGCCCACAACCTCTATCCCCTAGTAGCCACAATGAGTAGCCCACAAGCTGACCCCTAGTAGCCACAATGAGTAAGCCCACAAGCTCTAACCCCTAGTAGCCACAATGAGTAAGCCCACAAGCTCTATCCCCTAGTAGCCACAATGAGTAGCCCACAAGCTAACCCCTAGTAGCCACAATGAGTAAGCCCACAAGCTGACCCCTAGTAGCCACAATGAGTAAGCTCACAAGCTCTAACCCCTAGTAGCCACAATAAGTAAGCCCACAAGCTCTAACCCCTAGTCGCCACAATGAGTAAGCCCACAAGCTCTAACCCCTAGTAGCCACAATAAGTAAGCCCACAAGCTCTAACCCCTAGTAGCCACAATGAGTAAGCCCACAAGCTCTAACCCCTAGTAGCCACAATGAGTAAGCCCACAAACTCTAACCCCTAGTAGCCACAATGAGTAAGCCCACAAGCTCTAACCCCTAGTAGTCACAAGGAGTAAGCCCACAAGCTCTAACCCCTAGTAGCCACAAGGAGTAAGCCCACAAGCTCTAACCCCTAGTAGTCACAAGGAGTAAGCCCACAAGCTCTAACCCCTAGTAGCCACAAGGAGTAAGCCCACAAGATCTAACCCCTAGTAGTCACAAGGAGTAAGCCCACAAGCTCTAACCCCTAGTAGTCACAATCAGTAAACCCACAAGCTAACCCCTAGTAGCTACAATGAGTAAGCCCACAAGCTCTAACCCCTAGTAGCCACAAGGAGTAAGCCCACAAGCTCTAACCCCTAGTAGTCACAAGGAGTAAGCCCACAAGCTCTAACTCCTAGTAGCCACAATGAGTAAGTCCAAAAGCTAACCCCTAGTAGCCACAATGAGTACGCCCACAAGCTCTAACCCCTAGTAGCCACAATGAGTAAGCCCACAAGCTCTAACCCCTAGTAGCCACAATGAGTAAGCCCACAAACTCTAACCCCTAGTAGTCACAAGGAGTAAGCCCACAAGCTCTAACCCCTAGTAGCCACAATGAGTAAGCCCACAAGCTCTAACCCCTAGTAGTCACAAGGAGTAAGCCCACAAGCTCTAACCCCTAGTAGCCACAAGGAGTAAGCCCACAAGCTCTAACCCCTAGTAGTCACAAGGAGTAAGCCCACAATCTCTAACCCCTAGTAGCCACAAGGAGTAAGCCCACAAGCTCTAACCCCTAGTAGTCACAAGAAGTAAGCCCACAAGCTCTAACCCCTAGTAGTCACAATCAGTAAGCCCACAAGCTAACCCCTAGTAGCTACAATGAGTAAGCCCACAAGCTCTAACCCCTAGTAGCCACAAGGAGTAAGCCCACAAGCTCTAACCCCTAGTAGCCACAAGGAGTAAGCCCACAAGCTCTAACCCCTAGTAGTCACAAGGAGTAAGCCCACAAGCTCTAACTCCTAGTAGCCACAATGAGTAAGCCCACAAGCTAACCCCTAGTAGCCACAATGAGTAAGCCCACAAGCTCTAACCCCTAGTAGCCACAATGAGTAAGCCCAAAGCTCTAACCCTAGTAACCACAATGAGTAAGCCCACAAGCTCTAACCCCTAGTAACCACAATGAGTAAGCCCACAAGCTAACCCCTAGTAGCCACAAAGAGTAAGCCCACAAGCTCTAACCCCTAGTAGCCACAATGAGTAAGCCCACAAGCTCTAACCCCTAGTAGCCACAAGGAGTAAGCCCACAAGCTAACCCCTAGTAGCCACAATGAGTAAGCCCACAAGCTCTAACCCCTAGTAGCCACAATGAGTAAGCCCACAAGCTCTAACCCCTAGTAGCCACAATGAATAAGCCCACAAGCTGACCCCTAGTAACCACAATGAGTAAGCCCACAAACTCTAACCCCTAGTAGCCACAAGGAGTAATAAACAAACGTCGCTGGAGAGTTCTAGATTTGAAGCTTTCGTGACTGCAAGGATCCATACTCTTTGGTCCTATTCGGTAAAGAATAGAACCAAAGAGTATGTCGCTGGAGAGCTTCTTTGAAAAGGGGGACAGACTCAATGATGACCCGTCCCCCCCCCCGGTCCGTGAAAAAATTGTCTCCCACGAAACCGGTCCCTGGTGCCAAAAAGGTTGGGGACCGCTGCTCTAACACCCGATGCTGGGGAGACTGTGAGGGTAGTTCTCGGGACCTCTGTGTGAGACTGTGGGTATTGGCGTGGGCGTGCGCCGGAGACAATCCGAGAGGCGCGTGGGCCAACGGGAGGGCCGCGCGTCGTGCGGAAACTCAAACGGGGCCACCGAGGCCGATAACGGGGAATTGGAATTGGGAGGGGGGGGCAGGGGGGGAAGGGAGGGACAGGGGGGACATAGAGAGAGAGAGTAGGGAGAGAGGGGGTAGAGAGAGAGAGGGGGTAGAGAGAGAGGGGGTAGAGAGAGAGGGGGTAGAGAGAGAAGGGGTAGAGAGAGGGGGTAGAGAGAGAGGGGGTAGAGAGAGAGGGGGTAGAGAGAAAGGGGGTAGAGAGAGAGGGGGTAGAGAGAGAGGGGGTAGAGAGAGAGGGGGTAGAGAGAGAGAGGGGGTAGAGAGAGAGAGAGGGGGTAGAGAGAGAGGGGGTAGAGAGAGAGGGGGTAGAGAGAGAGAGAGGGGGTAGAGAGAGAGAGGGGTAGAGAGAGAGAGGGGGTAGAGAGAGAGGGGGTAGAGAGAGAGGGGGGGTAGAGAGAGAGGGGGTAGAGAGAGAGAGGGGGTAGAGAGAGAGGGGGTAGAGAGAGAGGGGGTAGAGAGAGAGGGAGTAGAAAGAGAGGGGGTAGAGAGAGGGGGTAGAGTGAGAGGGGGTAGAGATAGAGGGGGTAGAGAGAGAGGGGTAGAGAGAGAGGGTAGAGAGAGAGGGGGTAGAGAGAGAGGGTAGAGAGAGAGGGGGTAGAGAGAGGGGGGGTAGAGAGAGAGGGGGTAGAGAGAGAGAGAGGGGGTAGAGAGAGAGGGGGTAGAGAGAGAGGGGGTAGAGAGAGGGGGTAGAGTGAGAGGGGGTAGAGAGAAAGAAGGGGTAGAGAGAGAGGGGGTAGAGAGAAAGAAGGGGTAGAGAGAGAGGGGGTAGAGAGAGAGGGGGTAGAGAGAGAGGGGGTAGAGGGCGCGCGGTGACCGCTACGCCCTCCACCCCTCGCCTCGCCGGAATTCTGAGAGATGGCTTGTGACGGTGGTGGTGGTGGGGATCTCAAAATGTCGAGGTTGTTTATTTCAAGCCGGCGGGTTGTCCTTGTTTGATGTTTGTTGTGGTCTTTGTCCTTGTGTGCGGTGGTCGCGGGTGATGTTACCAAAATCTACAGTCGTAGTGTGCGACGTGGGTCATGCAGAACAGACCGTACAACGTGTGACGACGCAATTCCCCCATCCACAAATACAAAGGAGACCTCACAGGGCTGCTGCACGACTCCGCTGCTGCTCCTGACGCGGTAATCTGGCCTCGGCCCAGCTGAATGTGAAATTGTTTGCTCTGCATCGACATCAGCAGCCGTAGGAAAGAAGGAGCTTGACGGACGCATCTCAGTGGTGGAGAAGGTGGTGGTGGTGAGACCGTGGCTGTGGTGGAGAAGGTGGTGGTGGTGGTGAGACCGTGGCTGTGACGGAGAAGGTGGTGGTGGTGAGACCGTGGCTGTGACGGAGAGGGTGGTGGTGGTGAGACCGTGGCTGTGACGGAGAAGGTGGTGGTGGTGAGACCGTGGCTGTGGTGGAGAAGGTGGTGGTGGTGAGACCGTGGCTGTGACGGAGAAGGTGGCAATCGTCAAACAAGGAACGGAGCGATGTCAGATTCGGTGCTTCTCTCCCGGAGCCATTTTAAAGCCCTGAGCCAGTGGTGGAAAATTCCTCATTTCTATGGCAGGGATGAGTCTGTACATCGCAAAACCACTATTTACTTCTCCACAATTGGTACTAATTGTGTCGACCACTGGAAGGATGATGGGCTGATAAAACTTTGTCAGCGTACGTAGCCAACCGCGCTAATAATGACCACGTAGGCCGGAACGGCACACGGCGGGGTGGGTGGCCAGCACCTCGCCCGACCGCCTTTGTCTCCCGAGTAACGTTGGTTACACACCATACTAGGTACTCATTTGATGCTGAGTCGACCTAGGGGAGGTCCAAAACCGGCTCCTATGATCGTCACTGGCCTTAGCAGTGAATGGGAATCGAACTCGGGTCACCGCGTTCATAGCGCAGCACGCTAACCACTACACTACCGCTCCCCACAAAGACAAAGATCCCCCGTATAGCCTTAATAGACGTTTGAGGCAAGTGTTGTTTGGGAGCACCTATGAAGGTGGGTACAGCACATGAGGGGGTTGGTGGCCAACACCACGCCCGGCCGCTTTTGTCGCCCCAGTGGCGATGCTTACACATCGCACCGGGTACTCATTTGAGGCTGAGTCGACCTAGGGGAGGCCCAGGACCGGTTCAGATAATCCTCACTGGTGTTGGCCGTGAGCGTGAATCAAACTTGGAAAGCCGGTTTCGTAGCGCAGCGTAGCGCTAACCACTACACACACATCGCAGTATTAACCAGGACGGCCGCTGAAGTCTAAACCGCAGACCTCTTCAACAACAGGTGGCGAGCGCGCAACCTGCGGAGCGTCCGCGTCAAGGTACCCACTGATGAAGGAGATGGAACAACGCTTCACGGGCGCGCAACGGAGCGCGGCGAGCCACGAGGTCGGAATTCCAATGAGAGCCCGAGATAGAGCGAGGAGCACGTGCACCAGAGAGAGTCAACACAGCGCACAGGACGTGCTATTGACCGTCGAGGAAAATAAAGCGGACTAAGGCAGAACGCGGTCTGGCTAGCGAAGGGGGAGGGGTTCGTTGTACGAGAGCTGAGAGAGGCAGACGCAGCGAGATTAGCTCAGGCCACGCGAGACGATGGGATGTAAATGGCACGTGGAGAGGTTCTTCATCCGGCGGTGGATGGGCCGTGCCCAGCGACGATCAGTCGATGAGCGTGGCGTGCACGGAGGGGAGTGTCACGCGAGTGAACGCGGACACTGGGGGCAGAAACAATTGCCGCGACAGAGTTCGTAATCTGCGGGAGGTGGCTCCACGTGGCGAGGGCTGAGACGAGCGCACGCGCGCGCGTCGTAACGGGGAGATGGCCGGGAAAGGATCCGTGCTGACGCATCTCATCGCCAGCTCCTCATCAGCAGCGCACCAGCGCCCACACAACAAGAACGGGCCGCGGGCAAGCCGGTATGTGGACACGTAGGCAGGTGTGCGAATGGGTAGGTAGGTGGGTGGGTTGGTGGATAGTTTGATGAGTAAGGTGGTGGGTAGGACAGTGAGTAAGTTGGTGAGTCGGCTTGTTCGCAGGATGCTGGCAGTGCTCGTGTTTGGCAGAGAGCCCAGGCCGAGTGTAAGATGGAGAAGCCGTGAGGTGAAGGAAGGGCGATGACGGGCACGAGGCAGGGAGAGAGAGGGGGGGAAAGAAAGAGAGAGCGACGATGATTGATTTCCGCAGTCAGAGAATCGGAGTCGGAGAGGGCGCCAGGAGAGGTCAACGCAGAAACAACGGCGAGGTGATTGGGGAAGCGAGAGAGAAAGGGAGCGGAGTGGAGTGGTGACACGGACGAGACTCACAATCCCGGAATTTAGGGGCACGGGATTTGGCGAAGCTCGCCAAATTCTCGTAGGACGGGGAAGCTGATGACAAAGAAGGTGACTCGGGGGATGGGGGAGAGGTGCCGAATGTGGAACAGAGACACGGGGGATTGAGACGTCGTGAAACCTCCCCCCCCTGCTAAGTGGCACAGGGGGAGGGCAGAGACAGGGGGGACACGGCCCGGAAGCTGGCGGAGAGGAAGAGTTGTGGGAAACCAACAGCTGGCGAGAGAAGGGAGATGAAGCGCGGGGAGCGGAGCGCGGATGAGCGAGGCGCTGAACTTGGAGCAGAGCCTCCGCTGCCGCCCATTTGGCAGAGGGAGATGGAGGGAGATGGAGGGAGGGAGATGGAGGGAGGGGAGGGAGATGGAGGGAGGGAGATGGAGGGAGGGGAGGGAGATGGAGGGAGGGGAGGAAGATGGAGGTAGGGGTGGGAGATGGAGGGAGATGGAAGGAGGGAGATGGAGGGAGGGGAGGGAGATGGAGGGAGGGAGATGGAGGGGAGGGAGATGGAGGGAGGGGTGGGAGATGGAGGTAGAGGAGGGAGATGGAGGTAGGGGTGGGAGATGGAGGGAGATGGAAGGAGGGAGATGGAGGGAGGGGAGGGAGATGGAGGGAGGGGAGGGAGATGGAGGGAGGGGAGGGAGATGGAGGGAGGGGAGGGAGATGGCGGGAGGGAGAGGCCCCGGTGTCATCCGGCACGAGCCTGAGCCCGAACATTCACCCCGCTCCGCGCTCTCCCGCGCGGGCCAATCGGTGCTGGCGAGGAAATCGATTGCAGTGGCAAAGTCCTTCCGCCTCGCCACAGCCCCCTCCACACCGCCACCATCCTCCGAGACCCCCACGTGCCCCTCCCCCCACCCCCAATCCGAGCTCCGTGCTGCGCTTTGGAAACGGGGTTAATTCCAGTCGCTGTTTGCCCAACATTGGGGGCGAGATGGTACCTGGCGACATTTCAACTCGCAATGTTTGGTCTGCGGCCGTGCGGCGCGCGGGGCCGCGAATTGGGGGTGCACGGGGTGAGGAGGCCCCCTCGAGGTGTTGGAGGCGGGCGGGGGGGGGTGGCGCTATGGGATACCGCGACTGTAACAGACGCGCACAGAGAGCCCCAGCCAGCCACGTGCTCGCGGGGATCGAGAGCTCCTCCGACCCTCTACACCTACGATACCTGGGTTCGAGTCGTGTGCAGGGCAGAGATGGAGGGGTGGGGTGGGGGGCACACATTTTCTGGCAATGTCCAGCAAAGTCACATCCTCTCCACGGGGCCGTTGCTCATTGCAAACTCAACTATGTTGTTATCTTACCAGGTAAGGCCCGCTGGGCTATGCAGTTATTTTTCCAGAAGCGACCTCGCCACAAATGATAGCTCAACGAAGGGGCTTATCATGTGGAGAAATGTTTAGCAGTCAAATCTTTCTAAACGCGTTTGGATTCAGGCTTCAGGGCCGGGATCGAACCCACGACCTCCTGTACACCAGGCGAGGTAGCGGTGCTCTGTAAGGCGATAATAGATCGAGTGCGTGACACATGGAGCGACACATCGTAATCATGGCGAAGGTAGTCTGTGTATTCGCCTCCTGAGCGAATTCTCAGCCGTATGAAGGAGTTAGGGAACAGCAAGAGCGATGTGGACTTCGTGCTTGACCCCATGCTGCGTTGCCCGTTCACCGCGTTGCATCGCATCCCATTGGCCCCATTCGGCTCATGGGCGCATGATCCCTCCACATGTCGCGGACTCACTCTGCCGCACTACGGCGTGAATCTGCTTCTCCTGAATTTGCGCTCTCGGCACGACTTGCTTGATAATCTCACGCGGGGCAGCACGAAGCCTCCATGCGTGAGTGCATGTGTGTGAGAGGGTTAGTGTGAGTGTGTGTGTGAGTCTGAGTGAGTGGGTGTGTGAGTGAGTGAGTCTGTGTGAGTGTGTGTGTGAGTGAGTCTGTGTGAGTGGGTGTGTGAGTGTGTGAGTGAGTCTGTGTTAGTGACTGTGTGAGTGAGTCGGTGGACTCAGCCTCAAATGAGTACCTCATGTGGTGTGTAAACATCGCTACTGGGGAGACAAAGGCGGCCGGGCGTGGTGCTGGCCACCCACCCCCTCGTGTGCTGTGCCGGCCTTCATAGGTCCTCACTAACAGCACTTGCCCCAACAGTCTGTTACAGGCTTTACGGTGGATGTTTGTCTTGTGAGTGCCTCTGTGAGTGAGTTTGAGGGAGTCTGTGTGAGCGGGTGTCTATACGAGTGAAAGTCTGTGCGAGTGAGTGTCTGTGTGTGTGAGTGCTTGGTGTGGGTGTGTGTAGGTGAGTTATTTGTCGATTCGGGAGGGCAAGGGAAAATTAAGTGCAGCCATGATGGTAATATTTGTCTCATGGCCTAGATATATGAAGGGAGATATTTGGAGGAGGGAGATGCGTGATGGGAGATGTTTTGATGTCCGGCATGGGAGATGCTCGATGATGGGAGACGCGTGACGATGACGATGCAGACCACCTGACCGCTCAGCCCAATTCCGTCAGCTGGCAGCTGGCATCGGTGCCACCACGACACAACCGGATTTGTGGAGGGCCATGGCACTGCTGGTTGAAGACCTCCCACCAAGCCATCGCAATCTGACACCCTTGCGCGTGAAGGCTAGCCGCCTCGCTCTGTCTCCGGGGAGGTCGTCCTCTTGGGCGTGCTGCCCTCCTTTGACTTGCATTCCGTCCTCAGTCTCGTTCCCATTTGGCCATCGTGTCCCATCCCTGACCCCCACCACCGGCGCCGTTGCCTCCTCGCTGCCGGTGTTACGACGCGCCCAGCCGTGGCAACCTCCAGCACGCTGGCTGACGTCACCCCCATCAGGGGACGACGTCACCCACATCAGGGGACGACGTCACCCCCATCAGGGGACGACGTCACCCCCATCAGGGGACGACGTCACCCCCATCAGGGGACGACGTCATCCCCATCAGGGGACGACGTCACCCTCATCAGGGGACGACGTCACCCCTATCAGGGGACGATGTCATCCTAATCGGGGGCCGATGTCATCCCAATCGAGGGCCGATGTCACCCCCATCAGGGGACGACGTCATCCCCATCAGGGGACGATGTCACCCCCATCAGGGGACGATGTCATCCCCATCGAGGGCCTATGTCATCCCAATCACTGCTGAACGCAATCCACTCCCAGGAGGGTCGCGTGGCCAGTGAAATGCGTAGCAACAAAATGTCTTTGTTTTATTTACGATTTGGAGAGTGACAAATACGGGAAGGCGGTGAATCACCTCCTTCATTAGCAGTCTGTCGCTTAACCCCTAGTGTACAAGCACCAGTCTTGACCCTGGTTCATGCCATGAATCTGATCTCATGCATTAACGCTGTGAGTGGACACTGGTGAATGGACACTGGTGAGTGGTGAGTGGACACTGGTGAGTGGACATTGGTGAGTGGACACTGGTGAGTGGTGAGTGGACACTGGTGAGTGGACTCTGGTGAGTGGACACTTGTGACTGGTGAGTGGTGAGTGGACACTGGTGAGTGGTGAGTGGACACTGGTGAGTGGACGCTGGTGAGTGGTGAGTGGACACTGGTGAGTGGTGAGTGGACACTGGTGAGTGGTGACTGGTGAGTGGTGAGTGGACGCTGGTGTTGACTAGGAGTTGACTAACCGGTCTCAGTGACAGGGAAAAAAACTCCGCATTTCAGATGCTCTCAAGGAAGGCGACGGTTACCAGCGGTGATCTGGTGTGATCACCAGCGGTGTGATCACCAGCGGTGATCTGGTGTGATCACCATCGGTGTGATCACCAGCGGTGATCTGGTGTGATCACCATCGGTGTGATCACCAGCGGTGACCTGGTGTGATCACCAGCGGTGTGATCGCCAGCGGTGATCTGGTGTGATCACCAGTGGTGTGATCGCCAGCGGTGATCTGCTGTGATCACCGCTGGTGATCTGGTGTGATCACCATCGGTGTGATCACCAGCGGTGATCTGGTGTGATCACCAGCGGTGTGATCACCAGCGGTGATCTGGTGTGATCAGCATTGGTGTGATCACCAGCGGTGATCTGCTATGATCACCGCTGGTGATCTGGTGTGATCACCATCGGTGTGATTACCAGCGGTGATCTGGTGTGATCACCGCTGGTGATCTGGTGTGATCACCATCGGTGTGATCACCAGCGGTGATCTGGTGTGATCACCAGCGATGTGCTCTGGTGTGAACACCAGCGGTGGTGTGATCACCAGCGGTGATCTGGTGTGATCACCAGCAGTGGTGTGATCACCAGTGGTGATCTGCTGTGATCACCAGCGGTGGTGTGCTCACCAGCGGTGATCTGCTGCGATCACCAGCAGTGGTATGATCACGAGCGGTGTGATCACCAGCAGTGATCTGGTGTGATCACCAGGGGTGTGATCACCAAGTGGCTTCTTTGCCTTGGCGTGGCACGTCAGGCGACGCGGGCAAGCGGTAACGACAGTGCTCTGAGTTCACGAGCCCTCGCTTTGACCCGCGGCTGCTGATGTGATGAACCCGATCGGCCCCCCATTAACGCGATAATTGCGGCAGGCAGAGGGGTTCCCTAAAGCGAGCGCCAATTCACCCTCCCCCCCTCCGCCGTGTGAAAAAAGCACCGAGATCCAAACGACATCTTTCGTCGGCTTTTTGAGACCACTCGATCGGGAGAACAGGTTCCTGGGCCACCCCAAAGTTTTACTGAGTTTATACCACTCGCTCGCTCGCATGGCGTGTGGGAAATCATCCTGACAACATTCGAAATCCTTTTGTGCTTTGCAGATCTGCCTCGGGGCACAGTGGCATTATAATACTCGGGCCTCACAGCCGTAAGGTACCCGCGTTCGATTTCGGTGTCAGGTTTGTCTCTCTCTGCTTATACCCTTCTACAACAGCAGCTTCGTATATGGGGTGGTGCCTTACCTGGCTAACAAACGCCATGACCTCGCCAACTTCGCCTGTGCTCAGGCGAAGTTGGCGGTGTAACAGAACGAGCTGCAAGGCGACACTGACGGCTGCTCTGTGCTGCTTCCAGTGTTCAGGGGGGGCCTGCTCAAGGCGCGGCTCCTGCTGGAGCACGCCACGTACCACACACACGTGTCGGTGATGTGCAGCGCGTCTTCTTCGAACGCTGGGGAGCCGGACAAGCCCCCCTCTCTGTACCAGCGTGGACGGCATCCACGTGTTCACCTTCTGAAGCCCTCGCTCGTCAACGTGGCGTGCGCGAATGACCACCACCACCACGTGACTTTTCTTTCGTGTTGTGCGCGGTGCTTTTATCGCGGCAGCGCTTGGATTTGTATCGTTTATTTTCATTCGTGTTGCTGGTGACTTTGTGTGTTTCATATCGAAATCGACTCCGGTGCTTTGCTGCTGGCGGCAATAAAAGTTGCTTGTTCCCGCATGGGTTTCCTCCGCAGGCTCTCTCCGCATTCCTCCCGTGAGATAAAAACAACTAAGAAACCCCGCCTACAACTTTTAATTTGTTTGTGCCACACACCGCAGGGAGTGCTGAAAATGTACCTGAAAATTAGAGCGGAACCCCTCTTAACGGCCATCCCTGCTAACGACCAATCGCTTAACGATAGGCCTACATCGAGCCTAATGTGTAGTGTATAGTAGTGTATAATCTAGTGTATAGTAGTGTTGTGTACAGTAGTGTACAGTAGTGTAGTGTATAGTAGTGTAGTGTACATTAGTGTAGTGTATAGTAGTGTAGTGTATAGTAGTGTAGTAGTGTAGTGTATAGTAGTGTAGTGTACAGTTGTGTAGTGTACAGTAGTGTAGTGTACAGTAGTGTAGTGTATAGTAGTGTATAGTGTAGTGTATAGTAGTGTTGTGTACAGTAGTGTACAGTAGTGTAGTGTATAGTAGTGTAGTGTACATTAGTGTAGTGTATAGTAGTGTAGTGTATAGTAGTGTATAGTAGTGTAGTAGTGTAGTGTATAGTAGTGTAGTGTACAGTTGTGTAGTGTACAGTAGTGTAGTGTACAGTAGTGTAGTGTATAGTAGTGTATAGTGTAGTGTATAGTAGTGTAGTGTACAGTAGTGTAGTGTACAGTAGTGTAGTGTATAGTAGTGTAGTGTATAGTAGTGTAGTGTATAGTAGTGTAGTGTATAGTGTAGTGTATAGTAGTGTTGTGTACAGTAGTGTACAGTAGTGTATAGTCGTGTATAGTAGTGTAGTGTACAGTAGTGTAGTGCATAGTAGTGTATAGTAGTGTAGTGTATAGTAGTGTATAGTAGTGCATAGTAGTGTATAGTAGTGTAGTGTATAGTAGTGTAGTGTATAGTAGTGTATAGTGTAGTGTATAGTAGTGTAGTGTACAGTAGTGTAGTGTACAGTAGTGTAGTGTATAGTAGTGTATAGTAGTGTAGTGCATAGTAGTGTAGTGTATAGTAGTAGTGTATAGTAGTGTAGTGTATAGTAGTGTATAGTGTAGTGTATAGTAGTGTAGTGCATAGTAGTGTAGTGTATAGTAGTGTAGTGTATAGTAGTGTATAGTGTAATGTATAGTAGTGTAGTGTACAGTAGTGTAGTGTACAGTAGTGTAGTGTATAGTAGTGTAGTGCATAGTAGTGTAGTGTATAGTAGTAGTGTATAGTAGTGTAGTATATAGTAGTGCAGTGTATAGTAGTGTATAGTGTAGTGTATAGTAGTGTAGTGTATAGTAGTGTAGTGTATAGCCGTGTTTCGTAGTGTAATGTATAGTAGTGTAGTGTACAGTAGTGGAGTGTATTGTTCAGTAGTGTAGTGTACAGTAGTGTATAGTAGTGTAGTGTATAGTAGTGTATAGTAGTGTAGTGTACAGTAGTGTAAGTAGTGTAGTGTATAGTAGTGTTTTGTAGTGTAGTGTATAGTAGTGTAGTGTACAGTAGTGTAGTGTAAGTAGTGTAGTGTATAGTAGTGTTTTGTAGTGTAGTGTATAGTAGTGTAGAGTAGTGTAGTGTATAGTTTAACATGTAGGCTTTCGCGACCAATATTATTCATAATAAAGGTTTTTGGGTTAGATCGAGTTATTTATAAATGTGTCGTAACCCTCCACCACCCGACACGGCCAATCAGCAAAAAAAGTGTCACGTTGACAAAAGACAAAGAGTTCACTACTTTAGCCCACCGGTGTGTTGAAGAGTGAATCCACAACATTTACAGTTTGAGTACGACGTTTCGCTGGTAATTACATCCAGCATCATCGGGCAATTCGCCAGAATGGTAAAGCCCTCGCTTGCTCCCGGTCTTAAATAGAGCAGCAGGGTGACGTCATCATTTAACTCATTTCAGGTGCAGTGATTTGAGGCGGAGGGGGGGTATTGTAATTATGTAATCGATTGGTAATCAGTCAATGGTTATAATTAGTAATGAGTTGTAGATTAGTAATTAGTTGTAATGTGTGTTATTGTGATTATATGCTATGTTAGTAATCCGTTAATAAGTATGTTTCCCCTATAAGGAATTGTAATATGTATTATTTAATAATATGCTTCCAAGTCGCACTAAGCCTGTAGCTGTCAGAGCGATTAAAGTTATTTCTATTCCTCTCAATTTCAATGGATTCTCTAATTAGTCTTCGCCAGTAATAATTCGTTTTACACAACACTTCAACGTTATCAAAATCAATTGAGTGTCCTTGTTGACAAGCATGTTCTGCCACTGCCGACAGTTGTATTTGAGATAATTTAATATTTATTTGATGTTCTTTTAGTCTTATGCTGATGTTACGTCCCGTCTGTCCAATATGTAAATGTTGTGGATTCACTCTTCAACACACCGGTGGGCTAAAGTAGTGAACTATTTGTCTTTTGTCAACGTGACACTTTTTTTGCTGATTGGCCGTGTCGGGTGGTGGAGGGTTACGACACATTTGTAAATAACGCGATCTAACCCCAAAACCTTTATTATGAAGTGTAGTGTATAGTAGTGTAGTGTATAGTAGTGTAGTGTATAGTAGTGTACAGTAGTGTAGTGTATAGTAGTGTAGTGTATAGTAGTGTAGTGTATAGTAGTGTACAGTAGTGTAGTGTACAGTAGTGTAGTGTATAGTTGTGTAGTGTATAGCAGTGTAGTGTAGTGTATAGTAGTGTAGTGTATAGTAGTGTAGTGTATATAGTGTTTCGTAGTGTAGTGTATAGTAGTGCAGTGTACAGTAGTGTATAGTAGTGTAGTGTATAGTAGTCTATAGTAGTGTAGTGTATACTAGTGTTTTGTAATGTAGTGTACAGTAATGTAGTGTATGGTAGTGTAGTGTATAGTAGTGTTTCGTAGTGTAGTGTATAGTGTAGTGTACGGTAGTGTAGTGTATAGTAGTGTAGTGTATAGTAGTGTAGTATATAGCAGTGTAGTGTATAGTAGTAGTGTATAGTAGTGTAGTGTATAGTAGTGTTTTGCAATGTAGTGTACAGTAGTGTAGTGTATAGTAGTGTACAGTCGTGTAGTGTATAGTAGTGTAGTGTATAGTGTAGTGTATAGTAGTGTTTCGTAGTGTACAGTAGTGTAGTGTATAGTAGTGTAGTGTATAGTAGTGTAGTGTATAGTAGTGTAGTGTACAGTAGTGTAGTGTATAGTCGTGTAGTGTATAGTAGTGTTTCGTAGTGTAGTGTATAGTAGTATACAGTAGTGTAGTGTATAGTAGTGTATGTATAGTAGTTTTTCGTAGTGTAGTGTATAGTAGTGTATAGTGTAGTGTATAGTAGTGTAGTGTATAGTAGTGTAGTGTATAGTAGTGTAGTGTATAGTAGTGTATAGTAGTCTTTCGTAGTGTAGTGTATAGTGTAGTGTATAGTAGTGTATAGTGTAGTGTATAGTGTAGTGTATAGTAGTGTAGTGTATAGTAGCGTAGTGTAGTGTATAGTGTAGTGTATAATAGTGTATAGTGTAGTGTATAGTGTGGTGTATAGTAGTGTAGTATATAGTAGTGTTTCGTACTGTAGTGTACAGTAGTGTAGTGCCTCCATAGAGCCCAATGTGTTCACTTACCGACCATTCTGTTAAAGCCGGGCTGTTGTAGGTACAGGAAATATGAATTAACGCATTGATTAACCGTATTTCTTGCAATATTTTTTGTTCATAAAGTTTTTAGTATCCTTATGTATTAATATCCATTGTTATCGGAAACAATTTAAGCCTTTAACGTGTATTCCCTATACTCGCTTAACGACCAAATCACTCAACGACCGGTTTCGTGGAACTAATTACCGTCGTTAAGAGGAGGGGTTCTACTGGACGCAGGTAAGGCCTAGGTCGCTTGTTTTTCAAAAGCGGGCCTGGCCACAAATGATAGCTCAAACGAAGTGGCTTAATCATCCCGTGGCAATGGACAGCAGCCAATTGTTCCAAAAGGCTCAATTTGGATTACAAACAGCAACCGCAGCAGTGACATCGCTCCAAATGCGAAAAAAACTTGCCAGGACCCTCTTGAAACAGAGCCTTGACACTCGGCCAGGAGGTTTCCCCAGGGGAGGATAAAACAAACATGCATAGGAATCCGAATAATTAACTCGGGGCTCAAAATAAGTTATGTTACTGTTACTCAGAGAATTATTCAGAAACCTGGACGTCCCATACGGCCATGTGCGGAATAGGCACGTGGCGAGTTTGCTGCTATTGTTGTCGCCGCTGCGCATTGGCGATGTTGCGGTTCAGGAGCTGAATGGACGTTTTGTGCCGTACCAGCTGGGCCGATGTCGCTGATGCCCCTTGAGTGAGCTACAGACATACACACTCTCTCCCATCAGAAGCTGAACCACCACCACCACCAGGAGTCGTAATCTTTGTGATGCCACCGTTCACCAATAAATTATTCCGGAAATTATTCGAGCAACCAACCGTCCGACCAAGTTTAGGGCACGATTACAAATCTCCCTTTGGAAGCTTCGTGTTCAGCCGCTCGTATAAACATTCGTCTTGCGACGGCTTCGACATCACGAGAAACGATTTCGACTCGCACCGCCACCACCCCGAAAGGTTTTCTGGGAAAATAAATAATCATTTAAAAAATATATTTTTCTATATATATACCGTGCACCACCAGTTTACCACCCAATACGTTTAAATGCCAATGTCCTGCTCGCCACCGAGAGGACTTCAGGAGAGAGTAAGTCCTGCTAATGCTTGTCATTAAAGAAGGCCAGCACCACAGTGGTTTGCTTTGCTGTCCACCGTTTGGCATTTCATTGCCGCAGTGAAGTGAGCGGGCAGCTCAGAGGTCAAGAGTCGCTGACCCCGAAGCCGCTGAGATCTGTTGTTCAAATCTGGGTTTTAAGCCGGCCAAAAACAGAGGTTAAATATAGTCCTCAAGTGCAGCCAGTTGATGCACCTCAGCCAGGTCACCAAGGACTGACCAAGACAAATGTAAATATCCCCCGTATAGCCTTTAACAGACTGTTCGGGCAAGTGCTGTTAGCAAGTACCTATGAAGGCCAGCACAAGAGGGGGTGGATGGCCAGCCTTTGTCTCTCGAGTAGCGATATTTACACACCGCACCAGGTACTTATTTGAGGCTAAGTCGACCTAGGGGAGGCCCATGACCGGTTCAGATAATGGTCACTGGTGTTGGCCGTGGGCTCGGGTTGCCAGTTTCGTAGCGCAGCGCTTTAACCGCTGCACACACACGAAACAATGAATTAAATTAAATATGGGTTTTTCAATCGATTTGGCGACATTCCAGCTTTTGGGAATTTCAAGAAGAATTATCTCCACTGGTAATGCAACGAGAATGCGCCTGGTAGCAGGGTACCGGCATACTTCTAACACGTGGATTAAAGAGGTCACTTGCCGGCATCTCAGACCTAATTCCGTGAAAAATGTATTCCTGTGCGCATATGCTCTCACTGATGGTCTAATGCGGCGCTTTATCAGAGCTCCGAGTGGACACTCATGATTTGGCGCCGATGGCACAATTGGAATAACATTTGAGGGGAGGGGGTGGGGGGAGAGTTGTGCATTACAAAATAAGAAAAAAATAAACAGCTACATGGAATGGGTCTCAGGAGGTCTTTGACCTCACCGTGACCATTGGGCCGTGTGACCGTGGTGGGCGCAGCTCCTGTGTGCCGTTCTGCGGTGGGAGGAGCGGGTCCATACGTCCGTCAGTCAGTAACCGAGGGCCTCCGCCGATGTTTACCGACAATCTCGTTACTTGGCGTTACTCGGCGTGACCCGCGGTGACACCGGGTCCTCGGGAGGAGCCGGCGAGAGGTGGCAAAAAATTGAACCTGACGCGGACGCTTCGAATGTCAATACTCGTCCTCGTATGACTGCTGTCACACACACGCACACACACCACACACACACCACACACACGCACGCCACACACACACCACACACACCACACACACACCACGCACACACACCACACACACACACCACACACACCACACACATACACACACGCCACACACACACACCACACACACCACACACATACCACACACACACCACACACACACACCACACACACACCACACACACACACACACCACACACACACACCACACACACACCACACACACACACACACACCACGCACACACACACCACACACACAACACACACACCACACACACACCACACACACACCACACACACCACACACACACCACACACACGCCACACACACACCACACACACACCACACACACCCGCACACACACACGCGCACTTTTATGTTGATTCAAATACAGCTCAGTGCCGATTGTAGTTCCCCTCTCTCCCGGAGGCTTCTGACGGGAAGCGATGATTTGGTGTCATCGCGAACGGCTGCGCACCAAACGCACGGGAGGGGGGGGGGGGTTGACGCCCCCCCCCCCTCCAATTCCTCCCCCACGCGCGAGGCCCCCTTTGACCGCGGCTCCGTTGGCCTCGCGCTTGGCCGTGGGCGAGGCGCGTGCACGGGACGCGCCGACAGACGCAACGGCCCCGCCGTGCAGACCACACGGGGCTTGGCGGGTCAAGCGCTGCTGATAAGCCCCCCACCCCGCTACGTGGGGCACCGTTGCGCACGGCCGCGTGAGTGGCCAGCGCCGCGCCGAGCCGCCCTCGCCTCCCCAGCGCCGATGCGTAATGCCCCCACGCACGCCGGGTACCTATTTAAGGCTGAGTCGACATACAGGGGGAGGCCCGCCACTGGTACAGATATTCGTAACGGGTTTCATCCCCCCACCGCTGACTCTCTGGGCCCCAGTGCAGTTGCACCGCCTGCACACTGAACAGCTTCACCACGAGGGCCAGTCCACGTCCCAGTAGTCCCACCTTGCAGTGGGATCGTCCCTCGTCTGTTGGACTCAGCAGTCGTCAGTGTGGTGAAGCCGGGAGGGGAAACAACCCCATGGCTGGCACGGCGTGAGACGCCCTTCACCCAGCAGCGAGCGTATTGACGAAGGGCTGTAATGTTACATGTTCTTTTTGTTAGTTTTTGTGAGCTCTTAAGAATTGAGATTAATCGATGCGTTATTGACACGGAGATGGGGGCGGATCAAATAAGCTCTTAGGTGTCGGGTGGAAGGTTACATCGCAGAGAGCCGTGAGTGATGGCGACCATTTGGAGGAGGCCTTCATCCAGCAGTGCATAAACCAGGGGGGTGATGATGATGATGATTGCCTCTAGTTACCTGTGTGAGTAGACAATCGCTTTATAGGTTCCGCGTGCGTATGTGTGTGGTGCAATCGTTGAGAGGAGTGGATAATCGCACCTGCAGCTCTGCTCTGCAAGAGGCTCTCAATCAGAAGGTCGCCAGTTGAAATCCTGGTTGGCCGGGGAGGGGGGGGCCTTGATGTAACCCATCATCACTCTTGCGGTCGATAAACGAGTACCACTTTGTAGGTGAGTGGCAAACGGTGGTTGTCCTGCGAATAAGCCCCCCACCCCCGCCACAGTGCTGTGGAATTTCGAGCACTTGCTCTGAGCTGTGGCCCTGAGCTGAGCACCGATGGCTCGATGCGGCTTGGTTCGATCGAGCGGCAGATTGCCATCACGTCCGAGGCGATCATTCTGCACGATGCGAGTGCGACTGCTGTCGTGTGACCAGCGTGAGAACTCAAGAGGCCGGGGTAGGAGCCTCCGTGCGCAGGAGTGAGCCTGGATAACCAAAGTGGCAAAAGCAGCAACAACAACAACAATAAGCAAAGTACAGCAAACAGCAATCAGAACACAAACAACAACAACCACCAACAACTAACACTACTACACGAGCAATCGAAAAGATCACACAATCGGCTCAGTAAACACATCGCTCATGAACACATCGCTCACGAACACATCTCTAGTGAACACGTCACTCGTGAACACGTCGCTCGTGAACACGTCGCTAGTGAAAACGTGACTAGTGAACGTCGCTAGTGAACACATCACTCATGAACACGGCGCTCGTGAACACATCGCTAGTGAACACGTCGCTCGTGAACACGTCGCTAGTGAACACGTGACTAGTGAACACATCTCTAGTGAACACGTCGCTCGTGAACACGTCGCTAGTGAACACGTCGCTCGTGAACACGGCGCTCGTGAACACGTCGCTCGTGAACACATCGCTAGTGAACACGTCACTAGTGAACACGTGACTAGTGAACAGATAGCTCGTGAACACGTGACTAGTGAACACGTCGCTCGTGAACACGTCGCTCATGAACACGTGACTAGTGAACATATCGTTAGTGAACACGTCGCTAGTGAACACGTGACGAGTGAACACATCGCTCGTGAACACGTCGCTCGTGAACACGTCGCTCGTGAACACATCGCTAGTGAACACGTGACTAGTGAACACGTCGCTAGTGAACACGTCGCTCGTGAACACGTGACTAGTGAACACGTGACTAGTGAACACGTCGCTCGTGAACACGTGACTAGTGAACACGTGACTAGTGAACACGTCGCTAGTAAACACGTCGCTAGTGAACACGTCGCTAGTGAACACGTCGCTCGTGAACACGTGACTAGTGAACACGTCGCTAGTGAAAACGTGACTAGTGAACACGTCGCTAGTGAACACGTCGCTCGTGAACACATGACTAGTGAACACGTCGCTCATGAACACATCTCTAGTGAACACGTCGCTAGTGAACACATGACTAGTGAACACGTCGCTCGTGAACACGTCGCTCGTGAACACGTCGCTCGTGAACACATCTCTAGTGAACACGTCGCTCGTGAACACGTGACGAGTGAACACATCGCTCGTGAACACGTCGCTCGTGAACACATCGCTCGTGAACACGTCGCTCGTGAACACGTCGCTCGTGAACACGTGACTAGTGAACACGTCGCTAGTGAACACGTCGCTCGTGAACACGTGACTAGTGAACACGTCTCTAGTGAACGCGTCGCTAGTGAGCACGTGACTAGTGAACACGTCGCTAGTGAACACGTCGCTCGTGAACACGTGACTAGTGAACACGTGACTAGTGAACACGTCGCTAGTGAACACGTGACTAGTCAACACGTGACTAGTGAACACGTCGCTAGTGAACACGTCGCTAGTGAACACGTGACTAGTGAACACGTGACTAGTGAACATGTCGCTCGTGAACACGTGACTAGTGAACACGTCGCTAGTGAACACGTCGCTAGTGAACACGTGACTAGTCAACACGTGACTAGTGAACACGTCGCTCGTGAACACGTCGCTAGTGAACACGTGACTAGTGCACACGTGACTAGTGAACAGATAGCTCGTGAACACGTGACTAGTGAACACGTCGCTCGTGAACACGTCGCTCATGAACACGTGACTAGTGAACATATCGTTAGTGAACACGTCGCTAGTGAACACGTGACGAGTGAACACATCGCTCGTGAACACGTCGCTCGTGAACACGTCGCTCGTGAACACATCGCTAGTGAACACGTGACTAGTGAACACGTCGCTAGTGAACACGTCGCTCGTGAACACGTGACTAGTGAACACGTGACTAGTGAACACGTCGCTCGTGAACACGTGACTAGTGAACACGTGACTAGTGAACACGTCGCTAGTAAACACGTCGCTAGTGAACACGTCGCTAGTGAACACGTCGCTCGTGAACACGTGACTAGTGAACACGTCGCTAGTGAAAACGTGACTAGTGAACACGTCGCTAGTGAACACGTCGCTCGTGAACACATGACTAGTGAACACGTCGCTCATGAACACATCTCTAGTGAACACGTCGCTAGTGAACACATGACTAGTGAACACGTCGCTCGTGAACACGTCGCTCGTGAACACGTCGCTCGTGAACACATCTCTAGTGAACACGTCGCTCGTGAACACGTGACGAGTGAACACATCGCTCGTGAACACGTCGCTCGTGAACACATCGCTCGTGAACACGTCGCTCGTGAACACGTCGCTCGTGAACACGTGACTAGTGAACACGTCGCTAGTGAACACGTCGCTCGTGAACACGTGACTAGTGAACACGTCTCTAGTGAACGCGTCGCTAGTGAGCACGTGACTAGTGAACACGTCGCTAGTGAACACGTCGCTCGTGAACACGTGACTAGTGAACACGTGACTAGTGAACACGTCGCTAGTGAACACGTGACTAGTCAACACGTGACTAGTGAACACGTCGCTAGTGAACACGTCGCTAGTGAACACGTGACTAGTGAACACGTGACTAGTGAACATGTCGCTCGTGAACACGTGACTAGTGAACACGTCGCTAGTGAACACGTCGCTAGTGAACACGTGACTAGTCAACACGTGACTAGTGAACACGTCGCTCGTGAACACGTCGCTAGTGAACACGTGACTAGTGCACACGTGACTAGTGAACACGTCGCCTTGCCGATGCCTGAACTTTGCTGCACTCGAATTGGCTGCATCTGCGAGCGTGCCCTGATTTGTTTTGCTCACCGCCCTCCCCACCTTCCACCCCTTTCGCTTCCCCCCCACCGCACCTGCATATTTGCAATGATGAAAACTGTCCGCGGTTTTATTCCCCCCCTCCCCCCCCAAAAAATATATAATTTGGAAACAAACACATTCATTACACCGCAAGCAGACATTAGCGCAATTAAACCGTGCCCGTTGAATGGCGCGCGATGAATAAGCCCCAGCCTTGTGAATAATAACAATAACAATATTATTTCTTGAGTGATTGCATTTCTCCGGCCAGAATTTCTCTCCCCGTGTGTGGCCGTTTCCCAATGACAGTAATTGTGATTAGGATAATTGCTCCTCGCATCCGCAGGTCACCGTCGCGGATTTCATTATCATCTGGAGCCCGTCGTTAGTGCAGAGTAGCAATTTGGCTCGCCGCTAAGCAGATTCGGTAAATTGTGGTCCGCCCCCCCCCCCCTCTTCACTCCCCTTCTCCCTCCTCCTCCGGTCAGATTTGCTAAGGGAGGTATGGTGGCTCCCACTTGACATTAAGTTTGCCCGCGTCACACCACCTGTGTGTTGCCCAGGCCAAACAGATTTTGTTTGGCCGGATGAAGGGGGCTAAACGGGCGCGGCACAGGGGGTTGGGGTGGTTGGAGAACCGCGCAATATTTTTACGGCAAAAATACCTCCCGTTCCGTTGTGCTATCAGCGTATGGTGTCGCGAGATGATAACACGTCTTGCGTTTTTGCAACTCCTCTGGCGGGCGAGCAGAGATCACCGCAATGGGTGAGAATAGCCTCCCCCAGTGTGGAGACTCGGCGGACAGATTGTCACCACGGCAAGAGATTGTGAACACAGTGAGATTGTGACAACGGCGAGATTGTGACCAGGGCGAGATTGTGACCAGGGCTAGATTGTGACCAGGGCGATATTGTGACCAGGGCGAGATTGTGACCAGGACAAGATTGTGACCAGGGCGATAGTGTGACCAGGGCGAGATTGTGACCAGGGCGAGATTGTGACCAGGGCGAGATTGTGACCAGGGCGAGATTGTGACCAGGGCGAGATTGTAGCCAGGGCGATAGTGTGACCAGGGCAAGATTGTGACCAGGGCGAGATTGCGACCAGGGCGATAGTGTGACCAGGGCGAGATTGTGACCAGGGCGAGATTGTAGCCAGGGCGATAGTGTGGCCAGGGCGAGATTGTCATCAGGGCAAGATTGTGACCAGGGCGATATTGTGACCAGGGCGATATTGTGACCAGGGCAAGATTGTGACCAGGACGAGATTGTGACCAGGGCGATATTGTGACCAGGGCGATATTGTGACCAGGGCGAGATTGTGACCAGGGCGATATTGTGACCAGGGCAAGATTGTGACCAGGACGAGATTGTGACCAGGGCGAGATTGTAACCAGGGCGATATTGTGACCAGGGCGAGATTGTGACCAGGACGAGATTGTGACCAGGGCGATATTGTGACCAGGGCGAGATTGTGACCAGGGCGAGAAGGTGACCAGGGCGATAGTGTGACCAGGGCGAGATTGTCATCAGGGCGAGATTGTGACCAGGGCGAGATTGTGACCAGGGCGAGATTGTGCCCAGGGCGAGATTGTCATCAGGGCGAGATTGTGACCAGGGCGATATTGTGACCAGGGCGATATTGTGACCAGGGCGAGATTGTCACCAGGGCGAGATTGTGACCAGGGCGAGATTGTGATCAGGGCGAGATTGTGACCAGGGCGATATTGTGACCAGGGCAAGATTGTGACCAGGGCGAGATTGTCACCAGGGCGAGATTGTGACCATGGCGAGATTGTGACTAGGGCGAGATTGTGCCCAGGGCGAGATTGTGATCAGGGCAAGATTGTGATCAGGGCGATATTGTGACCAGAGCAATATTGTGACCAGGGCGAGATTGTGACCAGGGCGAGATTGTGACCAGGGCGAGATTGTGACCATGGCGAGATTGTGCCCAGGGCGAGATTGTGACCAGAGCAATATTGTGACCAGAGCAATATTGTGACCAGGGCGAGATTGTGATCAGGGCGAGATTGTGATCAGGGCGATATTGTGACCAGGGCAAGATTGTCACCAGGGCGAGATTGTGACCAGGGCAAGATTGTGACCAGGGCGAGATTGTGCTCAGGGCGAGATTGTGATCAGGGCGAGATTGTGACCAGAGCGATATTGTGACCAGGGCAAGATTGTGACCATGGCGAGATTGTGACCACGGCGATATTGTCACCAGGGCGAGATTGTGACCACGGCGAGATTGTGACCAGGGCAATATTGTGACCAGGGCGAGATTGTGCCCAGGGCAAGATTGTGCCGAAGGCATGCGGAAACCTCGCCGGGAACTTTTGGCGATGCCGGCACGGAGCCTCTTTTTGGCTTTTGTCCACCCTCCTCGCTCCCACACCCCTCACCCCCGCCCCACCCCCGCCCCCACCAACCCCCCGTGAGGGGTGGGGGGACACCAAGCCATGCCTTAGCAGTGCGGATCCCAGTGGTTGACATGGACGCATAGATTGGGAGATTGTTAGAAGAACGGAAAGTTTGGGAACATGCGTAGTCGTGTGTGTGGTAGTGTGTGTGTGGTTGTGTGTGTGGCCATGTGAGTGTGGTCGTGTGTATCAGTGTGTGTGTGGCCATGTCGCATCCACACAACATCATGGATGCATTCCGGGTCCAAGCAAGAACATCTGTTGGACTACATAGTGACGGAACAGCGGATGCGGGACCATGTCCTTGACACCAGGACCTACCGTGGAGCTGATCTGCCCACTGACCATCTGCTTGTCATCTGTAAGATGTGCCTGCCATTCTTCCACTCCGGTGGTGGGCGTACACCCAGGACCCCATTCTAACCCTGAGTGGCATGGTCTCAGCTAGCTGATGAAAGTTGCAAGCAAGAATTTCATCATCGCTTGCAACTTGGCATCGTCCCCAACTCCTCCTGATGTCGAGGAGAAATGGACGAGGTTGAGAATTGTGGCTCATGCCGCTGTAATGGCTGCTTCGGATACATGGTCCAGACCTCCTCAAAGACCCTGGCTGACAGAGGAGGTGTTTAGGCTGGCTGAGAAAAAGCGACAGGCCCACTCTCATCGTCTATAGCATCCCACGTCAGAGAATGAGGAGGCTTACCGCAGCCTTCGCTCGGAGGTTTGGAGAGGCGTGAGGCGCTGCAAGGATGGGTGGTGGTCGCGGGTTTCTCAGGAGATGGAGTCTGCCTCAATGGCCCTCAATCACAAATCGCTCTTTAATTCCATCAAAAAGAAACCTGCAGCACCACACCTATTATCATCATGAGGAGAAAGAACGGTGATCCAATCTCCGACCCCCAGGTACAGATTTGCAGATTTTTTGAGCATGTCTGTGAAGTCCTGGGGGAGGGGAAATCCCTCATCCTGGAAAACATCGTGGAAAAAAGTAGAAATGACCGTGCTGAGGCTGCGGTGCCTCAAATATTGGAAGAAGAAGTCACCCCCCGTGAGTGACTGGCTGAGGTGCAATCTGTTGAGGAAGTACTGAAGGCGATCCAGAGCCTGAGACCAGGAAAAGCACGGGGCAGAGATTATCTCCCAAGCGAAATGTTGAGGGAGGGTGGCGTTTGTGCACAGACTGCCCTATATGACATCATAACAACATTCTGGACCACTGGACGGGTTCCACAGGATTGGAAGGATTTCCTGGTGGTCCCCATCTTTAAGAAGGGGGACCGCACATACTGTAACAACTACAGGGGTAACTCACTTCTAAGTGTGCCCGGAAAGGTCCTGGCAAGGATTATTCAACATCGCCTTGCCAGGCACGCTGAGGAGAGGCTTGCGTAGCCCCAATGTGGTTTCAGGAAAGGGCGGTCCTGCACAGGTGCCATATTTTCTGTCTGTATGCTACAGCAGAAGTGTAGAGAATTCCAACAAGACCTACATCTCTGCTTTATTGACCTGGTCAAGGCCTATGGTACTATCAGTAGGCCTGAGCTCTGGGTTGTTCTTTGTACATTTGGAATCCCTGACATGCTGCTCACGATCATGAAGGACCTTCATCATGGTGAGCGGGCCCAGGTAAAACTATGTGGCCGGGAGTCAGAGCCATTCCCTGTTCACTTTGGGGTGCGATAGGGATGTCCTCTGGCTCCCACATTATTTAACATCTATTTCGACCACGTAGTTCGTGAAGCCTTCAATAGCTGTAGCGGAGGAATTTCCATCTGGTACAGATACAATGGGAGGCTGATCGATGTCCAGATGCGGTCAAGGGATGGCTCTCTATTGCTCAACCATGGTATGTATGCCGATGATCTGGTAATTGCTGCTCATGCAGAGGAGGAGTTGGAGGCGCTGCTGCTGAACCTGGAGCTTTCCACTAAGAGGTGGGGACTTATCATCAGCCCCACTAAAACTAAGCACTTGCCTGGGTATTTTTAACCATCGGACACTCCACTCCCACAACTCCCAAATGGTGATAGGGCAATTGTCGGGAGAGTGGAGAGTTTCCCATACCTGGGCAGTGTGTTCATGATCGGCTCTGGTTGGGCAGCAGAGGTCTCACTCCGATCCATTCAAGCGGCATTATCTTTTCATCGGTTGCGTAACGCTGTGTGGAAGCTACCTGGTCTGTCGCTCCGCACGTTCTCGGCCACAGTCATTCCCTCCCTTCTCTATGCTTGCGAAACGTGGATCCCCCATAATGGAACATCTTCGCCGATTAGAAACATTTAGGCTGGCCTGCCTACGATCGATCTTGTGTTTAACTAGGCTGGATTTTGTGAGGAGCTCACAAATCCTTGAAAGATATGGACAAAGTCCCATCGGTGAGCTCCTCCGGCAAGCAAGGCTGCATTGGCTGGGTCATGTAGCCCGCATGCCCAGCCACTGCGTGCCTAAACAGCTTTTTCTCAGCCGGATCGAGGGGGCTAAACGGGCGCGGAACGGGCTAGAAAAGAGATGGAGTGATGTGGTACAGGAGGATGTGGGGCTGAGTGGACTTGCCGATGACTGGTACCAGCGGTGTCAAGATTGGCCTCTGTGGAGGAGGCTCGTGAAGGACGCTGCTACTGGGCAGTTGAAGGCAGTAGCCCTTAAACAACAACGGAAGGGGGAGGAGCGACGCTCACAACAACGAGCGGAGCGCCGGGTGTCTAAAGCACAGCAGGTTGGCACAGTAGGGGGCACAGATGGTGCATCAGCCCGTCATTTCAGTCAATCGATCCGTGGCACCTGGGTCTGCCCCGTGATCTCCTGCCAGCAGGCGTTCGACACTTCACGTGGCCTCAAAGTGCACATAGCCTGGCACAAGCGTCGTGGTGACATCACCGCCACTTAGTGGCGATTGGCGGTTGTTGTTGTTGTTGTGGCCGTGTGTGTGGCCGTTTGTGTGTGGTCGTGTGTATGTGGCTGTGTGTGTGGCTGTGTGTGTGGCAGGGTGTGTGTGGCTGTGTATGTGTGGCCATGTGTGTAGCGGCAGTGTAGGGGTTAACACGCTGTGCGACGAACCCAGCAACCCGAGTTCGATTCCCGCTCATGGCCAACGCCAGTGATGATTATCTGAACCGGTCCTGGACCTCCCGTAGGTCGACTCAGCCTCAAACGAGTACCCGGTGCGAGATGTAAACATCGCCCCTGGGGAGACAAAGGCGGTCGGGCGTGGTGTTGGCCACCCACCCCCTCGTGTATCGCACCGACCTTCATAGGTGCTCGCGAAAAGCACTTGGCCCAACAGTCTGTTATAGACTATCCGGAAGTTATTTGCCTTTATCTTTGTCTTCGCTCATGTGTATGAGCGTCACGTGGAAGGGAGAAGATAACTTGAACAGAAAGTTAGCAGAGCATTGAGTAAGTCCTCATGTAGGCTGTGGAGGAGAGGCGTCTAATTGTAAGAATTCTGAGAAGGCAAGAACACCTGGAGTGGACACACTGCCAGTCAGGGTGGGTGAAAGGCTTTCTGAAGGGAGACTAATTGGGATAAATTACAGTGAGAAACATAGCATTACTCGGTAAATTTATTTTAGCCCAAGAGACCTCTCGAGGGACGAGACGAGTCTGATTGGAACGATTCAAAGTTGCCAAACACACGATCTGTAGTGGACATTTTTAGCCTGTGGGGTGTTTGGTGGCCGTGCAGGGCAGAAAGCAGCAGCAAAGGCCCAGAGCCGTTTTTGCAACACGGTGAAAAAAGAGTGGGAGCGAGCGGATCATAGAGGGCGGGGGAGTGGGGGGTGGGCACCAGCGGCGAGACGCGGCTGGCCACGGGGTCCGGTCACAGCCTCAGCGCCGACTCCGTCTCCCTCGTGAACTTCCCTTGCAACGGTGCTGGGCCACCACGAAGTTCACCAGACCCCCCCCATCCCCCCCGCTGGTCCTCCTCCGTGGGACGTTCTCTGACGCGAGCGAATGGTCGCAGACCTCTCTGCGAGAGTTACGAGTGGAGGCTTCGCACGCTAGGGATTTAAATTTAAAAAAACACGTACGTGGAGTGGGAGCGGTGGCGCAATGGTTAGTGCACTAAGCCGACGAGCCCCCCACCCCCCACCTCGGGGGGAGAGAGGGATCGTTACCTTTGTGAGTGCACGGAATAAAATAAAACTGTTTTTACTTTGACCAGATAAGGTCCACTGAGCTACGTAGCGCTCTTTCAGAAGCGACCTGGCCACAAATAATAGCTCAAAGATGTGGCTTATCATCGTCACGTGGAAATGTTTAGCAGCCAAAGCCTCTCAACGCGTGATGTTGATTCTAAACGTGGGGGGGGGGGGGGGAATTGGAGGACCTGGGGAGAAAATCCACGCGACCACGGGGAGAGAGAGAGAGAGACACCGCAAATTCCAAATACACAGCAGCAGGCTGCAGGGTCGGGATTGCACCCGCGACCTCCTGTACACCGGGCGAGGTAGTTAACATCTCCACACCGTGAATCTCGCGACATGCCTCACCCTGGCTCGCTCCGGTGACGACGGTTGTCCGATCAGCGCCGGAGGCTGGCTAGACCTCACGTGACCCCGGTAACACCTCTCCGGCAACGTCACAAACACAGGGCAAGGCTTCTCTTCCGCAAGCACAAGCGATGCTGATGGCCTTGGCGAGACGCCGACTGAAAGTCACGGACGCTTGTTTTAATGTTTTTTTCCCGTGCGTGGTTTTTTCCGAATCGAGTTGCCACAAGCGCCGACGCAGGGTCTCCCCGTCCGTGGTGCCCGCGAGGGCTCCGCTCGTCGCGAGCGGAGGCCTCGTGTGGAGGGGCGCCGCGGTGTGGGAATCGCGCCAGAGAACGCCCGGCCAAGGGGAAGTCACGAGTCCGTGCAACGGTGCGGACGCGGTTCGCTCCGACAGTCGACCCATGAATCGACCCGGCCCACCCCGACAGTCACCCCGACAGTCACCCTGACGGTCACCCCGACGGTCACCCCGACAGTCACCCCGACGGTCACCCCGACGGTCACCCCGACAGTCACCCCGACGGTCACCCCGACAGTCACCCCGATGGTCACCCCGACGGTCACCCCGACGGTCACCCCGATAGTCACCCCGACAGTCACCCCGACGGTCACCCCGATAGTCACCCCGATAGTCACCCCGATAGTCACCCCGACGGTCACCCCGACGGTCACCCCGACGGTCACCCCGACAGTCACCCCGATAGTCACCCCGATAGTCACCCCGATAGTCACCCCGACAGTCACCCCGACGGTCACCCCGACAGTCACCCCGATAGTCACCCCGACGGTCACCCCGACGGTCACCCCGATAGTCACCCCGACAGTCACCCCGACGGTCACCCCGATAGTCACCCCGACGGTCACCCCGACGGTCACCCCGACAGTCACCCCGACAGTCACCCCGACAGTCACCCCGACGGTCACCCCGACGGTCACCCTGACGGTCACCCCGACGGTCACCCCGATAGTCACCCCGATAGTCACCCCGACAGTCACCCCGACGGTCACCCCGACAGTCACCCCGATAGTCACCCCGACGGTCACCCCGACGGTCACCCCGATAGTCACCCCGATAGTCACCCCGACGGTCACCCCGACGGTCACCCCGACAGTCACCCCGACTTTCACCCCGATAGTCACCCCGACGGTCACCCCGACGGTCACCCCGACAGTCACCCCGACAGTCACCCCGATAGTCACCCCGACGGTCACCCCGACGGTCACCCCGATAGTCACCCCGATAGTCACCCGACAGCCACCCCGACAGCCACCCCGACAGTCACCCCGACGGTCACCCCGACAGTCACCCCGACAGTCACCCCGACGGTCACCCCGACAGTCACCCCGACAGTCACCCCGACGGTCACCCCGACAGTCACCCCGACAGTCACCCCGACAGTCACCCCGACGGTCACCCCGACAGTCACCCCGACAGTCACCCCGACGGTCACCCCGACAGTCACCCCGACAGTCACCCCGACAGTCACCCCGACGGTCACCCCGACAGTCACCCCTGTTGCTGTTCGCGTTTCGCACTTCAAGCCGTAATGCGCGTCGGGACGCGTGTGTCGCTGACGACGACGCCGCCGCTTGGCGACTCGCTGGGTTCGTGGAAGCGCGAACCGCCGATGAGAGGAGCCACTCCTGCGCCGCTCTCCCGCCTCGAATTGTCCTCAAGCATCCATCGCGTCGCAGACAGAGGCGGGAGCGAGATAAAGGTGGAGGAGAGAGCGAGATAAAGGTGGAGGAGAGAGCGAGATAAAGGTGGAGGAGAGAGAGGGAGGGAGGAGAGAGATGGAGAAGAGACGAGCGAGATAGATTGCATCAGTCCAAGTAACCACGTCGTCTCGCCAAAAGTATCGCTCTCTCTCTCTCTCTCATGCTCTCTGTCTCTGCAGTGCAGTGCCGTGTTTAAATGTCACACTTTATTTGCTCTGCCGAGCCGTGATCAGAAAATTAAATTGCATCACCGCATATTTCCACTTATGAGGTTCGAGGGGTGGGTGGGGGTTTGCAGCGAGTGGAGTGCGGAGAGGGAGAGTTGGGTTATTTATTTATCTCCCTCCGCCTCCCCTCCTAACCCCCTCCTCAGCTCTCCCCTTCTGGCTGTGTGCGTGCAATGTCAATGCGAACGGTGATGGCGAGTCTGCCCGCCGTCCCGCGGTATTTGTTCATCCTTCATCTTGGTCGCCGCCCCAAAGAACAAACACCGCTTCCTGGTATATTGGTTCCTGGCAGACGCGGATTTACCAATTCGCCAAGTTGGGACGGGTGGCGTGCGGTGGGGCGAGAGGTGGAAGGGGGGGGGGGCGAGGGAGGAGGGGGCGTAGTGGGGGTGGTCATAAAATTTCAAGCTTTTCACATCGGGCTCAACGTTCATGAAATATAAAACGTTCAATTTGTTTACTCTGGCACAGGTATCAATCAAATGCTATGTTTGGGGGTCTCCAGAGGCGGCATTACGCAACCTCTTGCTGGTATTCTGCTCCGTTGTTTGGCAATGCAGTCGTAACCACGATTCTCATAGTCAATAAACAACAACAACAAGTCGAGTCGCTTACAATCAGCAGCGGACTTCTCGGAACTCTGGACAAACGCGCGCGCGCGCCATTCCCTCGTCTTAGCTGCCAGTGTACCCCTAACCCAGGACGCCCAGGGCTGAACTTGTCACGGAATCGTTTCCATGACCGCCCAAATCCCCAACCACGGAATCGTGCCGCCGCCACCCGGAGTAGCGGTAGCTGGGGAATGAAACCGGGAGAAGGAGAAGTATTGTCTGGGGGTCGCTCCTCTACAGCTCCTGGCTGCATTAAGGGCTGCCAAATGCTAATCCTGGGTGTGAAAGAAGATCCGTTCCCCTCGAGGAACGAATGACTGTTCTCGAGTGGACACAAATATTCAGTCTCCCAACGGGGCGAATATTCAGGGAAGAAACTGTGTGGGCGTCTGTGTGCACATAGTGTGGAGAGAGAGAGAGAGAAAATTAATCCTGCACCACACGTCGCTCCACCACACGCCGCTCCACCACACGCCGCTCTACCACACGCCGCTCCACCACACGCCGCTCCACCACACCCTGCTCCACCACACGCCGCTCCACCACACGCCGCTCCACCACACGCCGCTCCACCACACGCCGCTCCACCACACGCCGCTCCACCACACGCCGCTCCACCACACGCCGCACCACCACACGCCGCTCCACCACACGCCGCTCCACCACACGCCGCTCCACCACACGCCGCTCCACCACACGCCGCTCCACCATACGCCGCTCCACCACACGCCGCTCCACCACACGCCGCTCCACCACACGCCGCTCCACCACAGTGACAGCGCTGCGTGTCTCCTTGCCGACGTCTCGGCTGTGCGCGTTCGCGTGAGGCCTCTACAATCTCTGTTTGCTCTCCTTAAACCCTCCCCGGGGATTCTAAGCGCTCAGTCTCTCATCATCCTCAAATCCCCTCCACAAGATCCAAAGCGAGGCAATAAATGAACCTCATTATCGGGGGTAGCTAATTACTCCATCGGGTGGGTTATCTCGTTAGGAGATGGCCAGCGGGTTCCGCCGATTGAGATCCCCGTTCACCGATTCCCCCAAATCTGTGCCGAGCAAATGAATTAGGCGCACGCGTGAGTGAGCACGTGCGTGTGAGCGAGTGAGTGAGTACGTGCCTGAGTGCGTGAGTGAGTACGTGAGTGAGCGAGCGAATACGTGCGTGAGCGAGCACGTGATTGCCTGAGTGTGTGTGTATGCACGCGAGCGAATGAGTGAGTACGTGCATGCGCGCGTGAGTGAGTACGTGAGTGTGTGCGCGTGAGTGAGTGAACGAGTACGTGAATGTGTGCGTGAGTGAATACGTGAGTGTGTGTGTGCGTTAGTGAGGACGTGAGTGAGTGTGTGCGTGAGTGAATATGTGAGTGTGTGCGTGAGTGAATACGTGAGTGTGTGTGTGCGTGAGTGAGGACGTGAGTGAATGTGTGCGTGAGTGAATACGTGAGTGAGTGTGTGCGTGAGTGAGGACGTGAGTGAATGTGTGCGTGAGTGAATACGTGAGTGAGTGTGTGCGTGAGTGAATACGTGAGTGAGTGTGTGCGTGAGTGAGGACGTGAGTGAGTGTGTGCGTGAGTGAGTACGTGAGTGTGTGCGTGAGTGACTGAGCGAGTACGAAGGCGCGTGATGAGGGGGGTGTCTTTGTCTTTGTGTCTGCGCTGCCCGCCGTAAACGGAGCAAGCGACGAGGCGCTCAGCGCGTCACCTGCAAGTGTCGCCGCACGTCAGAGTGGCGATGGTAAACAAACTCGCGAGAGAGACGGCGTCTCGTCAGCAGGGAGCCCTCGGCTCGTCATCCGCGCTGCGCGGAATCTCATCGCGCTGTCGGTCGAATTATCCCATTTTTGTGTTGATCATTTTCTTTGTACGGTGGTAGTGGGGGGGGGGAGCGGTGGCGTCGCGGTTAGCAACACTGCGTTACGATCGTAAAGTTGTATTTTTTGGGTGAGATCGCGCAAATACAAATGCGTCGTTAAACCCGCCAGGGTTTGTCACCTAGACAAAACGTGCCAATTAGTCACGAGCTGAGCACTCACAGCGGTGTGTGGGAGAGCAAACCAAGAACATTTGCAATTCGAGTGCCACGTGTCCTACTCGACTTCGATTCCGTGCCACGGGGCGAGCGAGCGAGGGCCAGGGAGCTGCAACCCTCCACCGTTGCCACCCTGACACCGGCCGAGCGCGACCCAAGGCGTCGCCCCCATTCCACTCGGGCGACACGGCGCGGGCGATGGCCGACGTTTCCCATCCAGCAGGCTGCGAGCTGCCTTCTGCAGTCCAAGGGGCACGGCAACCCCGCGGCTCGGGAGCCACGCGCGCGCGCCTCGTACGCGAAGTGTTTTGCAAAGTTATTCACGGCTCATTAAATATTGAGGGGGTTATTATTGTGATTTTCATTGACCGAATTCGCCTAAAAAAACACCTCTCCTTTTGGTGTTTCGGGTTGCCCGACCCCCTTTACTGCCGCCTCTTGTTATCGCGTTCAAGCGGGCTCCTGTGGTGAATGTAAATGAATCTACAACAACAAGCGTCTGGGAGCAGCAGCGAGCCGCGCCTGGATGGTGGGCGCTGACCTCGCGGGCATCTGTGTCAGGGCGATCGCTCCACTCCCCGGCACGTGGCTGGCGTTCTGAGGTTGGCTCGGCGAGGTTAGTTCAGCGAGCCTGGGTCGCGTTGCACGGATAAAGTCTCCAAATAAACCTGTGGGTATCCGCGCGTGAGCCATCAAGAGCCATTGGCGTGACAAGGCTGGACAACATCGATGTACGTCTATCAATGAGATCCATCAGCCGAAGCGAGAACTGAATCAATCTCTTTGATATCCGTCAGTTAAAGCGACCTCCATTCGCTCTCATAGAGATAAATTGGCTAAGGCGACCTCCATTCGCCCCCATGGAGATCTCTTAGCCAATGCAACGCCACTAACTCTCAGAGAGACCGGATCCCTTTGGCGCCCATTGTGTCTCTGTGTCCCTGTCTCTGTGTCTGTCTCTGTGTCTCTGTCTCTATGTCTCTCTCTGTGTCTCTGTGTCCCCTGTCTCTGTGTCTCTCTCTGTGTCTCTGTGTCTCTGTGTCCCCTGTCTCTGTGTCTCTGTCTCTGTGTCTCTGTGTCCCCTGTCTGTGTCTCTTGTCTCTGTGTCTCTGTCTCTGTGTCCCTGTTTCTGTGTCTCTGTCTCTGTGTCTCTCTGTGTGTCTCTGTGTCCCCTGTCTCTCTGTCTCTGTGTCTCTGTGTCCCCTGTCTCTGTGTCTCTGTTTCTGTGTCTCTGTATCTGTGTCCCCTGTCTCTGTGTCCCCTGTCTCTGTGTCCCCTGTCTCTGTGTCTCTGTCTCTGTGTCTGTGTCCCCTGTCTCTGTGTCCCCTGTCTCTGTGTCTCTGTGTCTCTGTCTCTGTGTCTCTGTGTCTCTGTCTCTGTGCCTCTGTCTCTGTGTCCCCTGTCTCTGTGTCTCTGTCTCTGTGTCCCCTGTCTCTGTCTCTGTCTCTGTGTCTCTGTCTCTGTGTCTCTGTGTCTCTGTGTCTCTGTGTCTCTGTGTCTCTGTCTCTGTGTCTCTGTCTCTGTGTCTCTGTCTTTGTGTCCCCTGTCTCTGTGTCTCTATCTCTGTGTCTCTGTGTCCCCTGTCTCTGTGTCCCCTGTCTCTGTGTCCCCTGTCTCTGTGTCTCTGTCTCTGTGTCCCCTGTCTCTGTCTCTGTGTCTCTGTGTCTCTGTCTCTGTGTCTCTGTCTCTGTGTCCCCTGTCTCTGTGTCTCTGTCTCTGTGTCCCCTGTCTCTGTGTCCCCTGTCTCTGTGTCCCCTGTCTCTGTCTCTGTGTCTCTGTCTCTGTGTCTCTGTCTCTGTGTCTCTGTGTCCCCTGTCTCTGTGTCTCTGTGTCCCCGTGGTTTGTGGGCGAAGGCGGCAGCGGCCTGGGTAAGAAGGTGACGCGCTCCGCCCCACCGCCCGGCGTGCACGGTCTGCCGCAGCTTCCTCTGCCACGGCCTCATCGGTGTCGCTTCGTGAGACGAGAACATTTCCACCTGAAGCCTCGGCAGCCGGGAGCTCGTGGATTCATACAATTCTGGCAGCCCCCTTGCTCAATCGACTGCTGGATGTAGATCTCAACCCCGCGTTAGTGCCGGGGGAGGAAGTGCACACGGGACCGATTTGAGCCACTGACGTCCGTTGTGGTTGGGAATTGATCTCGAGTTTGGCGGATTTCACAGCGCAATGCGCGAACCGCGAACCCACCGCCCTCCCTCCCTGCCCCCGCCCCGCCAGCCTTCGTGTGTGTGATCAACCCACCCTCGCTGGATTACAGCTACAATATTTATTAAATCGCCGGTTACGGGGGCGGCGGGGGACGTGGGTCGGTGATTAGACCCCTGAAACGAGATATAAGAGGCGGGGATGGATGATGTTTTTAACTAAGCGAGATAATTCTCCTGTGGATTCTGCTATTCTCTTTTTAAATAAAATTGTCCTCCCTGTGGGCATGGTGCGGGCACGCTCGGCACTTCGTGCTTCAAGCTCCGCGCTTTGCATTCCGCGGTCCGCGTCGAGACGCGGGTTTCTCCGGGCTCCTAGGGGTGGTTTCTCCCCTCCGTCTCCCGAAATGAGATCAGTTGTGCGCCGGTGCCGTGCAGCCACTGAATGTTAATGATAACAACAATAACAACAACAATAACAACAACAATAACAACAACAATAACAACAATAACAACAACAAAAACAACAACAATAACAACAACAATAACAACAACAATAACAACACCAATAACGACGATGATGTTGTTATGTATTTCCAAGCGACGCTTCCCCAGTTCAATTCCAGCTCCCGAAACCATCAGGCGAGGTTCTTACAGCCTTCCCCCCGTGCCGCTTCCTCTGCCTACTCAGCAGCAGTGATATGTTGTGGCTAGGAGATGTTAACTCCCTCGCCTGGTATGCAGGAGGTCGTAGGTCCGATCCCGACCCTGACGCCTGTTGTATGTTTGCCGTTCGCTTGTCGCTCTCGCGTGGAGATTTAGAATCAACGTCACCCATTCAGATAGTTTGGCTGCTGTACATTTCCACCCGATGATAAGCCACTTCGCTGAAGGCGTCAATTGTGGCCAGGTCGCTTCTGGTTAAAGAGCTGTATAGCTCAGTGAGGCTTTACCTGGTTGAATAAATAAATAAAAAGTGTTGAGTTTTAGTTTAGACGTCTGCCGATCCGTCAAGCGTGTCATGCACCAGACGCTGCCCGTTCTCTCGCCACGCCGGCTTCTTCCCACCCCTCCCATGAACAATCCATGCAAAGTCTCGAATTTCCACCTCTAATTCTCCACTCTGATGTCGGGACAATGGCCCTGCTTGTTGGGAATGTCCTGCTCCTCCTCCTCGTCGTCCGAGGAGTCCACTGAACCTCCCCATGAAGCTGCCATTGCACCCGTTATCAGAGGTTTGTTCGGCAATGTTTTTGTATACTCCGCATCAAGACCTCGGGTTGCATCGCTCCATCTGCTTCCACTTAATCAGACGACATTTTTGCAAATCTACGAAAGCCGAGGCTTAGCTGCGGTGGGCGTGAGGTTTTTTTTTATTCGAGGAATTCTTTGCGCCTGACGGCGGTGATTTTTTTTTCCGGCGCTAAGTGCCAGCCGAGGTGTCTGCTGTTGGCCACGACGGGAACGAACTCTCGGCTCGCGTCTCGCTTTTGCCATCACTCCGCGTTAAAGGAGCGCAGAGCGGGGTTGTAGGGTGACTTGTCTTCAGTGTATCTCGATGTATCTCTACGAGTCTCTGTGTATGTATTGCTGTGTCTCTCTGTGACTTTACTATTTTGGTCCAGTGTTTGGGTTGCGTGGCCGCAATGGCACTTGTGCGGCTTGTCTTCAATGTAACTCGATGCATCTTTACGGTCTCTGTGTATCTGTGTGCGTCTCAGTCGCACTCCTGTGTGTGTGTGTGTGTTTAATGTCCCACTCCTGAAGGAGATGCGCGCATCGGCCTCGGTGATGTTGTGATGCGGTTGATGGCTCGAGCGACACGTTCATTCTGGGCACCAGCGTCGTCCTTCCACTCGATTCGCGATCCGCCTTCTGTCCGGATCTGGATGAAATTCTCGGATGAGGACAGCAGCAATAGAATGGGGGGGGGGGGGGGAGGATCGGGACTCGAGTCGGCGGTTTGATGGTCACACACGCGGTAAATGGTTCGAGAAAAGGTTCTTAAATCATCGATATGAAGCCTCGTACGACCAGCACAGTTTATACCCTTGGTACCTGCGGCCCGGTGATCTGTGCCCAGCGACCGGCAGAAGTCCGGGATCCGTTCTCGACTCGGAGCCAGCTTGGCAGCGTTCCGCTCGTTCTGATCGTTCTGTTTGTTCTGTTCGTTCTGTTTGTTCTGATCGTTCTGTTCGTTCTGTTTGTTCGGTTTGTTCTGTTTGTTCCGCTCGTTCTGATCGTTCTGTTTGTTCTGTTTGTTCTGATAGTTCTGATCGTTCTGTTTGTTCTGTTCGTTCTGATCGTTCTGTTCGTTCTGATCGTTCTGATTGTTCTGATCGTTCTGATTGTTCTGTTCGTTCTATTTGTTCTGATCGTTCTGATCGTTCTGTTTGTTCTATTTGTTCTGATCGTTCTGATCGTTCTGATCGTTCTATTTGTTCTGTTTGTTCTGATCGTTCTGATCGTTCTGTTTGTTCTGATTGTTCTGTTCATTCTGATCGTTCTGATTGTTATGTTCGTTCTGATCGTTCTGATTGTTCTGTTTGTTCTGATTGTTCTGTTCGTTCTGAGCGTTCTGATTGCTCCGATCTTTCATCCGCTAAAGGCATTTGCGCCATTGCGTGATCAGCGGCGCTGCGTTCATGACGGACCGGATTCCGCAGAGTTTTGTGCGCGCGATCTCAAAAGTGCTTTGAGGCTGCTCACCGTCAAAAAGCGAGCGCCGCTGGCTCCGTGCAGAAAGGTTCCCTCGCATTGTGCCTCGCTGTGGTTGTTTCGGTTGTGGTTGTTGTAGTTGTTGTTGTGGGTGTGTGGTTTTTTTTTATCACGGGTTTTGAGCGCAGGCCCAAAGGCCCAGAACGCCAATTGAGAGATAAGAGAGTTAATGCGTTTCTGGAACTGAGCGAGGTTATTATTGTAAGAGACTGGGCAAAGAAACGACGATGGGAGGAGGATATCCCCAAAGTGCAGCGGTGCGAGAGAAGAATCAGATAGGGAAGTGTGGTGATCCGCCGTGCGGTGAGAGAGTGGGTTAGCGAATGAGTGCGTAAGTGAGTGGGTGAGTAAGTGGGTAGGTGAGCGAGTGAGTGTGTGAGTAGGTGAGTGTGGGTGTGTTTATTGTGACCTACAGTGCGGTGAGCAGGTGGATAAGTTGAGTGGATGAGTTTGTAAGCGAATGAGTGAGTACTATATTGAGAGCGTGAGTGTGTGGGTGAGTGTGTGCGTGGGTTGGTGAGTAGGTGGGTGAGTGAGTGGGTTGGTGAGTGGGTGGGTGAGTGTGTGTATGGGTTGGTGAGTGGGTGGGTGAGTGTGTGCGTGGGTTGGTAAGTGGGTTGGTGAGTGTGTGTGTGGGTTGGTGAGTGGGTGGGTGTGTGTGTGGGTTGGTGAGTGGGTGGGTGAGTGTGTGTGTGGGTTGGTGAGTGGGTGGGTGAGTGTGTGTGTGGGTTGGGGTTGTGGGTGGGTGAGTGTGTGCGTGGGTTGGTGAGTGGGTGGGTGAGTATGTGCGTGGGTTGGTGAGTGGGTGGGTGAGTGTGTGTGTGGGTTGGTGAATGGGTGGGTGAGTGTGTGCGTGGGTTGGTGAGTGGGTGGGTGAGTATGTGCGTGGGTTGGTGAGTGGGTGGGTGAGTGTGTGTATGGGTTGGTAAGTGGGTGGGTGTGTGCGTGGGTTGGTAAGTGGGTGGGTGAGTATGTGCTTGGGTTGGTGAGTGGGTGGGTGAGTGTGTGTGTGGGTTGGTGAGTGGGTGGGTGAGTGTGTGCGTGGGTTGGTGAGTGGGTGGGTGAGTATGTGCGTGGGTTGGTGAGTGGGTGGGTGAGTGTGTGTATGGGTTGGTGAGTGGGTGGGTGTGTGCGTGGGTTGGTGAGTGGGTGGGAGATTGTGTGAGTGGGTGGCTGAGTAAATGTCTAGATGCGTGATTGAGTGGGTGACTGTATGAGTGGGTCGGTGTCCTGGGCCTCCCCAAAGTCGACTCAGCCTAAAATGAGTACCTGGTGCTGTGTGTAGACATCGCCACTAGGCAGACAAAGGCAGCCGGGCGTGGTGGTGGTGGTGGTGGTGGTTGAAGGCCGTGTGGTGGTGGTTGAAGGCGGTGTGGTGGTGGTGGTGGTGGTTGAAGGTGGTGGTGGTGGTGGTGGTTGAAGGCGGTGTGGTGGTGGTGGTGGTGGTGGTTGAAGGCGGTGTAGTTGACGAGACGAGACAATCGGTGTCTGCTGGACCGAGTCCTCGACGCCGGTGCAGGAGTCGCTGAGTGCCGCGATGGCTGAGCGCACCGTTCGCGGATAACGAAACCGCGACTGAAACATTTCGTCGTCACCACCATCGCGCCTTGAATGTCGCGGAGCCGTCCAGTTACCCTGGCAATTAGCGTTCGGGAAAATTCGACCTCCACACAGTCCACTAAGCCCGCTCCTGTCGGTTCTCGTCATGGGCACGAGGCCAAGGGTCACCTTCGCCACTCACGAGCCCCGGACGGCCACGCAACCATTGCGGGCCACGTGCCTAGCAGCGTGTGACGTCCGCGGCCTCCACTACGGGGCGAGGGTGGGGGGGGGTAGCTGCGGACAGGGGTGCCGTGGCCGACTCGCAACGCTCCCCAGAGCGTCCAAGTGACGAGGGGCGGGAGTAGCCCAGCACGTGACCCCCACCGCGTTCGCGCCACGGCTGGACCCGGGCGGGTGCATGGCATGGAACGTCGCCCCGCCCCGCGCCTGGAGATCGGACGGCCGCCACAATTGCAGCAGCGAGCGGCGAGCAAGCACCGGCACCCCCCCCCCCCCCACTCCCCCCCCCCCCCCCGGGAGTAAACATCATAAGAATAATAAATTATCGTGAGCGATTCATCACCATGAGTAAGTGATCCCAAGATTTACATTATTTCGTAAAAAAATAAGTAATCAATCAAGAAATGCATTCATGAGATTTATCAATTAATCAAATAATTTGCTATTTTATTAATTGATTAATTGCGGGCCAGTCTGTGCGTTGAATAGTCCTCGGTACGTCGAGTCTGAGATATTTGCCCGTGGGGGCTGCAGCCACCAATGTGCCACGCACTGCGCCTAGCTCCATCCACTGCTGGATGAGGGCCCGCGCACGCTCTGAAGGGCCGGTGAACATATGAACATGCCGACTTACAAACAATTGCTGAAGTGGGAAATTGTTTCTTGCTGTGGTTGTCCCACCTGATGACGGACGCTTGTGTTGCGCCCGAAACGTCGTGATTTAATTTATTTTATTTTATACCTACTACGTAACTTTACTGAAAGAACCAAAGAGTATGGATCCTTGCAGTCAGGAAAACTTAAAATCTAGATTCATCACCACCATCACCACCATCACCACCATCACCGCCATCATCACCACCATCACTACCACCATTACCACCACCACCATCACCGCCATCATCACCACCATCACTACCACCATTACCACCACCATCACCATCACCGCCACCATCACCACCATCACCAACACCATCACCGCCATCATCACCACCATCACTACTACCATTACCACCACCATCACCACCACCATCACCACCATCACCACCATCGCCATCACCGCCATCACCGCCATCACTGCCACCATCACCACCATCACCGCCATGACCGCCATAACCGCCACCAACACCACCATCACCACCACCATTACCACCACCATCACCACCATCACCGCCATCACCGCCATCACCACCATCACCACCATCACCGTCATCACTGCCACCATCACCGCCATCACCGCCACCATCACCACCATCATCACCACCACCGTCAATATTGGCCCTGGTGTCATACTAACATGGTTCATGTTTATCTCCTAAACCATCATCGTCGTCGTCATCATTGGCCACGTTCTATCTACTGCTGAATGAGGGCTGCCACCACCTCTCACGATCATGCGGTGGTCATGATCCGCCTCGCACCTTCTCTGCGTACTGATCTGATTTCAGCGCTCCATCTCCTCCGTGTACGTCCTCTTGGCGTGGACAGTGTGCATGCAGTACATCTGCCAAGTGACACACAGAGAGAAAGAGCGAGCGAGCCAGCCAGAGCAATTGTGACGATGCACTTTGTTTATGCAGCATAAAGTCTCGCTGAGCAAGTCTCAAGAGTTTGTTCTTCAGGAGGGTGCTGCTACACTGGAAAGTTTCACCAATTCTTCTTTAAAGGGTTTCACTAAGCACGATTTAGGCTTCAGTCTTTGTGTCTCAGAGAGCCAGGCTAATGCACGTTCAGAATGATTGTGGTCCATTGGTAATGTGTGGGTCTCAGAGAGTCAGGCTAAAGCACGTTCAGGATGATTGTGGTCCATTGGTAATGTCTGGGTCTCAGAGAGTCAGGCTAAGGCACGTTCAGAATGACTGTGGTCAATTTGTAATATGTGGGTCTCAGAGTGCCAGGCTAAGGCACGTTCAGAATGATTGTGGTCCATTGGTAATGTGTGGGTCTCAGAGAGATCCAGGCTAAGGCACGTTCAGAATGATTGTGGTCCATTGTTAATGTCTGGGTCTCAGAGTGCCAGGCTAAGGCACGTTCAGAATGATTGTGGTCCATTGGTAATGTGTGGGTCTCAGAGAGTCAGGCTAAGGCACGTTCAGAATGATTGTGGTCCATTGGTAATGTGTGGGTCTCAGAGAGATCCAGGCTAAGGCACGTTCAGAATGATTGTGGTCCATTGTTAATGTCTGGGTCTCAGAGTGCCAGGCTAAGGCACGTTCAGAATGATTGTGGTCCATTGGTAATGTGTGGGTCTCAGAGAGTCAGGCTAAGGCACGTTCAGAATGACTGTGGTCAATTTGTAATATGTGGGTCTCAGAGAGTCAGGCTAAGGCACGTTCAGAATGATTGTGGTCAATTTGTAATGTGTGGGTCTCAGAGAGCCAGGCTAAGGCACGTTCAGGATGATTGTGGTCCTTTGGTAATGTCTGGGTCTCAGAGAGTCAGGCTAAGGCACGTTCAAAATGATTGTGGTCCATTGGTAATGTGTGGGTCTCGGAGAGCCAGGCTAAGGCCCATTCAGGATTCTCAGGGCTCCGTGTTTGTGCTCAAGGCTCACAGAGACACGTGTGAGAAATGTTTGTGCGGGTCGCGTGGCTTATGAATGAGTTTCTACTCCGGGTAACATGAAGGGGCACAGCAATGCGCCTGACAGGCGACGGCAAAGTGACCTTCTCGCATCTGCGGAGAGAAACGCAGACACCCGGGGAAGTTCACCTGTTTCTCCCGTGTCAAGCACGCTCCGTCTGTGATGTGTCTAAGTATTAAGGGATCATCACACACGACCGGCCTGCGGGAGAGGGGAGCGGTGGCGCAGCAATTGGCGCGCTGCGCCGGGCACGAGTTCGGATTGGGTTTTGGGTTGGCCCCAGAGAAGCGGAACAACGAGGGAGAGGGACGAAGTTGGATGGTAGAGACCCCACGTGGTGGTGGAGACCCCACGTGGTGGTGGAGACCCCACGTGGTGGTGGAGACCCCACGTGGTGGTGGAGAGAGGTGAGGAGGAGGGGAGCGAGAGAGAGAATGCACATGGAAGTGGGAATGATTTCATTTATTGCAGGTCCCATACGGGAGGCCAGCAGGGAGTGTTTAAGGCTCCAGAAAAAATACAATTACTCTCCATCTCCTCTGCCGTGCCCCCTCCTCTCCCCTCTCCTCCCCTCTCCTCTCTTCTCTCCCCTCTCCTCTCTCCTCCCCTCTCCTCTCCCCTCCTCTCCCGTCTCCACGTTCCCGTCTCCCCGTGGCTCACGTCGCCGTGTGTATCTGTGAGGAGCGGTGGCGCTGCGCTACAAACCCGGCGATCCGAGTTCGATTCCCGTTCACGACCAACACCAGCGGCGAACATCTAAGCCGCTTAGGTCAACTCAGCCTTAAAGTAGTACCTGGTGAGGTGTGTAAAAATCGCCACTAGGAAGACAAAGGCGGCCGCTCTCTAACAGCACTTGCCCCAACCGTGTGTTGAGGCTATACGGGGCATCTTTGTCTTTCTGCCCGTGTGTGTGTGTCCTCGTGTGCCGTGTCCCCATGGCTCACTTAGCCGCGTGCCTCTCTGTGCAAGGAGCTCTCCCCGTACTGCCCTCGAGCTGTGTGCGAGCGAGTCCCTCAGGATCACTTAGACCGTCCGGTGTGACTCTGTGTGACTGTGTACGTGGCTCTGAATGTGTGTGGCTCTGTGTGACTGTGTACGTGGCTCTGAATGTGTGTGGCTCTGTGTGACTCTGTGTGTGTGGCTCTGTGTGACTCTGTGTGTGTGGCTCTGCGTGACTGTGTACGTGGCTCTGTGTGTGTGGCTCTGTGTGAGTCTGTGTACGTGGCTCTGTGTGTGTGTGGCTCTGTGTGACTCTATGTGTGTGGCTCTGTGTGTGTGTGGCTCTCTGTAACTCTATGTGTGTGGCTCTGTGTGTGTGGCTCTGTGTGACTCTGTGTACGTGGCTCTGTGTGTGTGTGTGGCTCTGTGTGACTCTGTGTGTGTGGCTCTGTGTGTGTGTGGCTCTCTGTGACTCTATGTGTGTGGCTCTGTGTGTATGGCTCTGTGTGACTCTGTGTACGTGGCTCTGTGTGTGTGTGGCTCTGTGTGACTCTGTGTACGTGTGGCTCTGTGTGTGTGGCTCTGTGTGACTCTGTGTACGTGGCTGTGTGTGACTCTGTGTACGTGGCTCTGAGTGTGTGTTTGGCTCTGTGTGGCTGTGTGTACGTGGCTCTGTGTGACTAAGTGTAGGGGAACAGCGGTAGTGTAGCGGTTAGCGCGCTGCGCTACGAACCTGGCGATCTGAGTTCGATTCCCGCTCACGGCCGACACCAGTGACGATTATCTGAACTGGTCCTGGGCCTCCCCTAGGTTGACTCAGCCTCAAATGAGTACCTGGTGTGGTGTGTAAACATCGCCACTGGGGAGACAAAGGCGGCCGGCCGTGGTGCTGGCCACCCACCCCTTCGTGTGCCATGCCGGCCTTCATAGGTGCTTCTCGCTAACAGCACTTGCCCCAGCAGTATGTTAAGGCTATACGGGGGATCTTTGTCTTTGTTATATATGTGTGGCTCTGTGTGTGGCTCTGTCTTAGCCGTGTGCACATTTCCCACTGCTTAATTGACATCTTCTCTATTACCATGCCCACCACCATCCCCACCAACCCTACCACCTAAACCACCACAATCAACAGTACGACTGCCACCACATTCACCATGCCCACCAAAACAATCAGTACCACGATGATCACCATGCCCACGACCGCCACCACCACCCGCTTGCCTTGACAAAACTCTTGACTCACAGTTAGAGGGTGGCGGGGAGGGAGGTGGGGTGTGAGTTGGGGAATATATCACGAAATAAAAAAAAAGTTGAAATTGGGAAATGTTTTTAACGAGAGCTCCAGATTAAAATTTAAAAGCGCACCCGGGACGCTACCCCGTGTGCCGTGCCACGCAGAGCAATTATTACAGCTGAGAGGAGAAAGGAGACGAAGAAGAGAAAAAAACCCGGCAGAATAAAATTTCCCAAGAGCAGCAGCAGCAGCACAGGGCCCTGAGCCAGGATAGCACCATAGGAATTCATCGCAGCCTTCCTCTACAATAATAATATACATAATAATACATTCAAATAATACCACGAAGGAGACAACTGCATTAACATCTCAAGTCGTTGCCGTAACGAGTCGCTGTAAAACAACAACGACAAACGCATTCAATTTTCGCGTGTCTACATATATAAATGAATTATACGGAAGCTTGTAGACTATTTATTTTTGTTACATCTCGGGGCACGTTTGGAATGTCAGCGGCACGGAGATGCGTCGCTTCCTTGAGCGCTCTTGCTTGGGGGTTTGTTCGCCTGCACCGCTCACGGTGCTGCGAGTTTAACCCCCGTTAGCCGCGGCGTCCGTTCACGTTGGTGGTGGTAGGGGAGTAGTGGGGGAGGGGGGGGTTAAGCGATTGTTTATACGGCACGGGGAGTCATCCCCACGCCATTCACGTGCGGTGAGAGTCTCGGCCTCGTCTATCGTGGTGCGCGGTGACCGCAAACATGTGAATAGGGGTCACCGCGCACCACGATAGACGGAAGGGGGTTGTGGACAATCTCGGACGGACGGCAGGAGGGCTGGGATGTACAGAGAGGCGTAGAGAACACGGAGGGAGACGCAGCGAGAGAGAGAGAGACAGAAAGACGCACGGGAGAGAGATAGACACAGAGGGAGACAGAGAGAGAGACGCACAAAGAGAGAGAGTGAGACAGAGAAAATAGATAAATACAGTGAAACAGAGAGAGAGAACAACAGATAAACACAGTGAAACATAGAGAGAGAGAGAGAACAATAGACAGACTCAGTCAAACATAGAGAGAGAACAATAGATAAACACAGTGAAACATAGACAGAGAGAACAATAGATAAACACAGTCAAACATGGAGAGAGAAAACAATAGATAACACAGTGAAACATAGAGAGAGAGAACAATAGATAAACACAGTCAAACATAGAGAAAGAACACTACATAAAGACCGTGAAACATAGAAAGAGAGAACTATAGATAAATACAGTCAAATATATAGAGAGAACAATAGATAAACACAGTCAAATATAGAGAGAGAACAATTGATAAACACAGACAAACATAGAGAGAGAGAACAATAGATATACACAGTGAAACATAGAACAATAGATAAACACAGTCAAACATAGAGAGAGAACAATAGAAAAACACATTCAAACATAGAGAAAGAAAACAATAGATAAACACAGTGAAACATAGATAGAGATAGAAGAATAGATAAACACAGTCAAACATAGAGACAGATAATAATAGATAAACACAGTGAAACATGGAGAGAGAGAATAATAGATAAACAAAGTGAGACAGAGAGAACAATAGATAAACACAGTCAAACATAGAGAGAGAACAATAGATAAACACAGTGAAACATAGAGTGTGAACAATAGATAAACACAGTGAAACATAGAGAGAACAATAGATAAACACAGTCAAACATAGAGAGAGAGAACAATAGATAAACACAGTGAGACAGATAGAGAACAATAGATAAACACAGTCAGACAGAGAGAGAACAATAGATAAACACAGTCAAACATAGAGAGAGAACAATAGATAAACACAGTGAAACATAGAGAGAGAGAGAACAATAGATAAACACAGTCAAACATAGAGAGAGAACAATAGATAAACACAGTGAAACATAGAGAGAGAGAACAATAGATAAACACAGTGAAACATAGAGAGAGAAAAACAATAGATAAACACAGTGAAACATAGAGAGAGAAAGACAATAGATAAATACAGTGAAACATAGAGAGAGAGAACAATAGATAAACACAGTGAAACATAGAGTGTGAACAATAGATAAACACAGTCAAACATAGAGAGAGAGAACAATAGATAAACACAGTCAATCATAGAGAGAGAGAACAATAGATAAACACAGTGAAACATAGAGAGAGAGAACAATAGATAAACACAGTCAAACATAGAGAGAGAGAACAATAGATAAACACAGTCAAACATAGATAGAGAGAACAATAGATGAACACAGTCAAACATAGAGTGAGAACAATATATAAACACAGTGAAACATAGAGATAGAACAATAGATGAACACAGTGAAACATAGAGAGAGAACAATAGATAAACACAGTGAAACATAGAGAGCGAACAATAGATATACACACTGAAACATTGAGAGGAACAATAGATAAGCACAGTCAAACATAGAGAACAATAGATAAACTCAGTCAAACATAGACAGAGAGAGAGAACAATAGATAAACACAGTCAAACATAGAGAGAGAACAATAGATAAACACAGTGAAACATAGAGAGAGAGAACAATATATAAACACAGTCAAACATAGAGCGAGAGAACAATAGATAAACACAGTCAAACATAGAGAGAGAACAATAGATAAACACAGTGAAACATAGAGAGAGAGAACAATAGATAAACACAGTCAAACATAGAGAGAGAACAATAGATAAACACAGTGAAACAGAGAGAGAGAGAACAATAGATAAACACATTCAAACATAGAGCGAGAGAACAATAGATAAACACAGTCAAACACAGAGAGAGAACAATAGATAAACACAGTGAAACATAGAGAGAGAGAACAATAGATAAACACAGTGAAACATAGAGAGAGTGAGAACAATAGATAAACACAGTGAAACATAGAGAGAGAACAATAGATAAACACAGTGAAACATAGAGAGCGAACAATAGATAAACACAGTCAAACATAGATAAAGAACAATAGATAAACTCAGTCAAACATAGAGAGAGAGAACAATAGATAAACACAGTCAAACATAGAGAGAGAGAGAGAACAATAGATAAACACAGTCAAACCTAGAGAGAGAGAACAATAGATATACACAGTAAAACATACACTTTTATACCAATTTCATTGGTGCCAGCAGCAACAGCTCTGGAACCACTTTTCATACAGGGTCACCACCATCGAGTACAGCGACGTCGCCATTGCACAACCGCGGCATATGCGCCACACCGCCATGAGCAATGCAAGCACCACGTCGTCACGCACATCGCAAACTTACAGTCGACCGGTCAAAACGTGATCGCCAGTGCACCGTTTGTGTCGGTGCAGAAGGCCTGACCGGCCCCCCACCGTTCAAGGAATCCGGCGTGCGCGTCCCCGGTATAGCAGTGGTACGAGACGTGCTCCAACTGGAGCCGCACCTCGAGCAGCCCATCGACGTCGCCACCGCTGAGCAGCCATCGTCCGTGTCGCCTTGCACCTTCTTTTTCCGGGCTTTGTAACTGCCATCTTTGCTTGGGTGCAGACAAAGGTCACGAGATCGTGGCGCTTATTTGCCAAGTAAGGCACCCCGTAGATGAACCAGCTCTTGATAAAGGGCACCCCAGTTTACTGGAAATGGATCCCAAGAGGCGGAACATTGGGTTCAGCCGTGGACACCCCAAGTACCGGTGGCCCAGATCCTCCTTCGCACTGCAGAACGCACACAGATCTGATGACCCTGGGGTGATTTTGCTGAGCCACATGGCCGAGGGTAGCATCCAGTGCGCAAACCTCCACTGGAGGTCCCTGCAGCGTTTCACTACTGAGGGGTGGCCTCGATTAGGGAAGAGAAAAGTCCCTCCATTTCGTGTCCGGGATGTTTGCCAGGGCTTGACAATGGAGCGCCTTGACGCAGCACGCGTACAGCGCTTTCTTTGTGGCACTCTTGAGGGCCACGTCTCTGCAGTCTGCGAGTTTGAGCAGCTTCCTTGAGTCACAGCGCCCGGGAGGCTGGGTGCAGGAGATGCGCAACTCCGGAAAGGAGGAGGAAGGTCATGCAGCGCCACTGTCTGCAGGTGCCTCCAGCTTCAGCCGCAGCTCCTGCATTGCTGCGAGTGCCTCCCGCAACAGCTTCTCTCCGGCGAGCATGAAGCGGAGCCCCGCAGTGCTGCCGATCTCGGCCGCGATCTTCCACTTGGGGTGGCGGTTGTGGCTCTTCACGAGGTCGCCGACCATCCGCACCCCTGCCGAGGTGAAACGGGGGGCCAGCGTTCTCTCCTCCCTGATTCCTTTGAAGAGGCTATTACAGAACAGGGGTTCGTGCATGAAATGTTTGAGGGCACAGTGCGGGCTCACTCTGCTCCATTCAAGGCTCCGCCACGCATCCAAGAGGCTTTGATAATACCCTGGCAGCCTCGTGTAGTCGACCAGGGCCAGGTCCAACAGGAAGAGCTCCCTCCCGTACCCCAGGGACCCCCCCGCACCTCTCAGCAGGCTGAGGGCCGGCGACGTCCAGGGCAGCTCCTCCTGTTCATACAGCAGACGCCTCACGGCCTGAAGCTCATCACCCTGGCGGAGACATCCACCAGGCCCTGGCCGCCCTCACTCACCAGCAGGCAGAGGACCCCTGGCCTCAGCCAGTGCTTGCCGTGCCACACAAAGTGGGTGAGTAACCGGTTTGTCCTCGTGAGTAGCCAATCAGGGGGCTGGAGGACTTTGGCCCTATGCCACAGCACAGAGGCTGCCAGGTTATTTCCTATGAGCACTCCCCCCCTAAAGGACATTAGTGGAGCGAGGCGTGCCCAAGCCATCAATTTGGCCTCAAATATATCTCCCAGCTCGGTCCAATTGTTCCGGGCAACTTGGGGTTTCCCGAGGTAAACTCCAAGGTACTTTATGCCCTCGGCCTGCCAAATGACTCCTCCTGGGAGGAGCACAGAACGCACGGCACACTGTGTCCCCAAGCAGAGGGCCTCACACTTTGGCCAGTTGACCTTGGTGCTATAGGCCTTCTCGTAGACCGCCACTGCCCGGCAGAGTGCGGAGACGTCCTGCGCATCGTCGATCATGGCGCCTGCGTCGTCTGCGTATGCAGAGAACCTGACGACTGCATTTTCAGGACCTGGAACCTTGAACCCAGACAGAGATTGTTTTAGTTGGCGTAAGAGTGGCTCAATGGACAGGGTGTAGAGGAGCCCCGAGAGAGGGCATCCTTGCCTGACCCCCCTCGTCACGGGAAAAGGGCTGCCAAGCCGTTGGTTTATTTTTATGAGGCTGGATGTGCCCGTGTACAGGAGTTGTACATGTGATATGAAATTCTGGCCGAACCCGAATGTGACGAGCAGTTTCCCCAGGTACGCGTGGCTCACTCTGTCGAACGCCTTCTCCTGGTCCACGAAGAGGAGGCCTGAGTCTGTGTCGTGCATTTCCGCGAGGGAGATTACATCCCTGACTGCGCTGATGTTGTCATAAATGCACCGGCCAGGGATGCAATACGACTGTTCCGATTGGACGAGCTGACCCACCACCGTTTTGAGACGGTTTGCCAGCACTTTGGCGAATATTTTACAGTCAGCGCACAAGAGGGACACAGGCCGCCAGTTTTTGATGCAACGCGGATCCCCCCTCTTGGGCAGCAGGGTGACCACCTCTCTCCTGCAGCTCTGCGGGAGTTCCCCCTTCTGCAGGCTCTCTCTCAGCACCTCCGGGAAGTGGGGGCCGAGCTCATCCCAGAAGGCCGCGTAAAACTCCACTGGCAGGCCATCGATCCCTGGGGCTCTGCCAGCTGCGAGTCCTTTCATGGTGGCGTGGAGCTGCACCAGGGTGACGGGGCTTTCCAGACGCTTGCTCTCAGAGTCCCCTAAGCTAGGGCCCCCGTCTAGCAGTTCTTGGACAGCCTCGTCATGTATGCCTTCAGCTTTGAATAAATTGGAATAGAAGTCCCTCGCAATCTTAGCAATTTCACCCTCAGCTGTGGCTATCTCTCCCTTTGGGGTTTGTAAACTTAAAATGTTCTTGTTGTTCAAGGGTTTGTTTTGTAATCGAAAGAAATATTTGGAGGGAGAGTCCATGTGTGACAGGTGCTGCATCTTCTTGAGTCCATGTGTGACAGGTGCTGCATCTTCTTGAGTCCATGTGTGACAGGTGCTGCATATTCTTGAGTCCATGTGTGACAGGTGATGCATCTTCTTGAGTCCATGTGTGACAGGTGCTGCATCTTCTTGAGTCCATGTGTGAAAGGTGCTGTATCCTTCTGTGCACACATGAGCTATACGGCTGCTGGTCCGTGACGGCCCTGAAGGGTCGCCGCTTCTCCAGCAGCACCTCACCCTTGTTGCTGTGCGCGTTCTGGGATGAGCTCAGCTCCACCTCGAGTAGCAGCAGCTCGCTCTGTAAGTGTTGTACCGCCTCCTCCTTGGCGGTGGCATGCTGGCTCAGAAGCTGTAGACAGAGAGCCCTGATCTGTGCCTTCGTGTTTTCCCACCATCGCTGGATAGAGCTGAAGCTGCTTCTGATGGTCACCCAGTGAGCCCAACAAGCCTTAAATGTCTCTTTGAAGTCTTTGTCTTCGAGCAGCTGCACGTTCAGTTTCCAGTAAGCACTGCGACGCTTCTCCCTGGGGACTCGCAGCAACACGGAGACCAGGTGATGATCAGAGAACCCGGACGGGACAAATTTGCTGTCACCGAGCAGGTTGGCACTGCCAGCGTTGATGTAGAGTCGATCCAGCCTGGCAAGGCTCATCCTCTCTTGAGGGCCAGAGCGGCACCAAGAGTACTGCCGCTGGGCCGGATGTTGCAGTCGCCACGTGTCGAGCAGATCCAGTCGCTGCACTATGTCGGCTAATGCCCGTGCAGATTCCGGGTGAGGCTCAGCACTGTTGCGTTCGAGAGCTGGGTCGAGGGTGCAGTTGAAATCACCCCCAACGACCGTGAGCACGTCGTCCGCATTGTCTGCCCCCAGGGCATCCCTCAGCATGCCGGAGAAGAAGAGCTTCCTCTCGCAGCTCCTGCTCGGCGCATACAAGATGAAGCACCGCAGCCTCGTGTTGTTGAACACAAAGTCCACCGAAATCAAATGTCCTTTCACAATCTCTTTAAAGACCACGCTCTCAGGAAGAAACTTTGGAACAAACACGATCGCGACCCCAGCAAGGTTGTCTTCGCCATGGCTGAAGAAGGCCTGGCTGTCCATGAGGTGCTGACGTTGGGCCTGCAGAGTGTCGTCCAGATGCGTTTCTTGTAGGAAAGTTACGTGTGTGTGTGTGCGTGTGTGCGTGTGTGTGTGTGCGTGTGTTTGTGTGCGTGTGTATGTGTTTGCGAGTGTGTGTCTGGCAAAAGAACCCCCTACCTCCTCGCGGTGCCGGACGGGCAACTCTGTCGTGGACAGTGCTGTGGGGGGAGGGCCAATTCGGATTGGCCCCTCCCCTCATGGCGTCTGTGACCACCACAGGGGCTAAATGGGGGCTCTGGACGGGTGCGAGGGGCTGGTAACCCCTCCACCTTCAAAAATTTACCACGAAACCACGAATATTTTTTTTACAAATAAGCTTGTGCCAGAGGTCGCAGGGGGACAGGCGTCTATGACGTCTCCTGGCCAAACCCCAATTGGTGGAGCCAGGAGATTGAATCTCTACCCCCGGGGCTCCTCCAGAAACAACAAAAAGCCACTTCGTGTGGCCACGTGGAATGTTCGAACGCTCACTGCGGAGGAGAGGCTGCCACACCTCTGTCGGGAGCTGGATCGGTACCGCCTGGATATTTGTGGCATTCAGGAGGTCCGGTGGACCGGTTCTGGCTCCTGCCACCATGAGGGGTGGACAGTCCTCTACTCGGGGCAGCAGACTGCCAAACAACAGGGTGTGGCTCTTCTTTTGAACAAAAGGATGAAGGGGGCGTGGGAGCGTGGCGGTGAGGTGTGGGAAGCTGTAAGCCCCAGGCTTCTTTGGGCTCGCCTTCCCATCAACCGGAGGCGAGGAGTGGTGGTCGTGGTTACTTATGCCCCCACCGAAGACGAACATCCGTGGAGGGATGAAGGCAAAGCCGATGAGTCAGATGCCTTCTATGACCTCCTGTCACAGGTGCTGGCTAAAGTGGCCCCTTGGGATAGAGTCATCTTGTTGGGTAACTTCAATTCCCGAGTTGGTCATGATGCTGGCACTTGGTCTGGAGTGATTGGAGGGCATGGGCCAGATCAGCTCAATAACAGCGGTAGGAGTCTGCTAGATTTTTGTGCAGCCCATAGGCCTGTAATTACTAACATGCTGTTCCGGCATTGGCGCATCTACACAACATCATGGATGCATGCCAGGTCCAAGCAAAAACATCTTCTGGAGTACATAGTGATGGACCAGCAGATGCGAGCCCATGTCCTTGACACCAGGACCTACCGTGGAGCTGAACTGCCCTCTGACCATCGACGTGTCATCTGTAAGATGTGCCTGCCATCCTTCCACTCCGGTGGTGGATGTAGACCCAGGACCCCATTCCAACCTAAAGTGGCCTGGTCTCAGTTATCTGATGAAAGTTGGAAGGGAGAATTTCATCGTCGCTTCTCGACTGGGGTTGGCATCGTCTCCCACTCCTCCTGATGTCGAGGGTGAATGGGCGAGGTTTAGGACTGTGACTCATGCAGCTGCATTGGCTGCTTTGGGTACACGGTTCAGACCTCCCCAGAGACCCTGGCTGACAGAGGAGGTGTTCAGGATAGTTGAGAAAAAGCGACAGGCCCACTGTCATCGGCTACAGAATCCCACGTCAGAGAATGAGGAGGCTTACCGCGGCCTTCAATCGGAGGTTCGGAGAGCCGTGAGATGCTGCAAGGATGGGTGGTGGTCACGGGTTGCTGAGGAGTCTGCCTCAGTGGCCCGCGATCACAAATCTCTATTTAACTCCATCAAAAAAGTAACCTGCAGCGCCACACCTATTACCATAATTAGGGGAAAAAACAGTGATCCAATCTCCGACCCCCAGGAACAGGTTTGCAGATTTGCTGAGCGTTTCTGTGATGTCCTGGGGAGGGGAAATCCCTCAGCCAGGAAAACATCGTGGCACAGAGTAGGAATGACCCTGCTGAGGCTGTGGTGCCTCAAATATTGGAAGAATTCGTCACCCCCTGTGAGTGGCTGGCTGAGGTGCCATCTGTTGAGGATGGTCTGAAGGCGATACAGAGTCTGAGACCAGGAAAGGCACCGGGTAGTGATGATCTCCCAAGTGAAATGCTGAGGGAGGGTGGCGTTTGTGCACAGACTGCCCTATATGACATCATAACAACAGCCTGGACCACTGGACGGGTTCCGCAGGATTGGAAGGATGCCCTGGTGGTCCCTCTCTTTAAGAAGGGAGACCGCACAGACTGTAACAACTACAGGGACATATCACTCCTCAGTGTGCCTCGAAAGGTCCTGGCAAGGATTATTCAACATCGCCTTGCCAGGCACGCTGGGTAGAGGCTTGCGGAGCCCCAATGCGGTTTCAGGAAAGGACGGTCCTGCACAGATGCCATATTTTCTGTCCGTCTGCTACAGCAGAGGTGAAGGGAATTCCAGCAAGACCTACATCTCTGCTTTATTGACCTGGTCAAGGCCTATGGCACCATCAGAAGGCCTGGGCTCTGGGTTGTTCTTCGTGCTTTTGGAGTCCCTGACCCTCTGCTCACGATCATTAAGGACCTTCATGATGGTGAGCGGGCCTGTGTAAAACTACGTGGCCGGAAGAAGTTGTCCTCTGGCTCCCACATTATTTAAGATCTATTTCGACCACGTAGTTTGTGAAGCCTTCAATAGCTGTACCAGGGGAATATCCATTTGGTACAGATATAATGGGAGGCTGATCGATGCTCGGGTGCGGTCAAGGGATCGCTCCCTATTGCTCAACCACGTAATGTATGCCGATGATTTGTTAATAGCTGCTCATTCAGAGGAGGAGTTGGATACGCTGCTGCTGAGACTGGAGCGTGCCACTAAGAGATAGGGACTTACCATCAGCCCCACCAAAACTAAGCACCTGCCTGTGTATTTTGTACCATCGGACCCTCCACCCCAACAACTCCCAATCGGTGATGGGGCAGTTGTGGAGAGAGTGGAGAGTTTCCCATACCTGGGCAGTGTGCTTATGATCGGCTCCAGTTTAACAGCAGAGGTCTCACTCCGAATCAGTCAAGCGGCAATATACTTTCATCGGTTGCATAACGCTGTGTGGAAGCTACCTGGTCTGTCGCTCCGCACTAAGCTTCAGGTCTTCTCGGACACGGTCATTCCCTCCCTTCTCTACGCTTGCGAAACGTGGACCCCCTTAATGGAACATCTTCGCCGGTTAGAAACATTTAGGCTAGCCTGCCTACGACCCATCCTGGGTTTAACCAGGCTGGATTGTGTGAGGACCTCACAAATCCTTGAAAGATCTGAGCAAGATCCCATCGGTGAGCTCCTCCGACAGGCAAGGCTGCGTTGGCTGGGTCATGTAGCCCGCATGCCCAGCCACTGCATGCCGAAACAGCTTTTGTTCTGCCGGATCGAGGGGGCTAAATGGGCGCGGTACGGGCTTGAGAAGAGATGGAGTGATGTGGTACAGGAGGACGTGGAGCTGAGTGGACTTGCCGATGACTGGTACCAGCGGTGTCAAGGTCGGCCTCTGTGGAGGAGGCTCGTGAAGGATGCTACTGGGCAGTTGGAGGCAGTCGCCCTCCAACAACGGAGGGCGGAGGAGCGACGCTCACAACGACGAGCGGAGCGCGGGGTGGCTAAAGCACAGCAGGTTGGCACAGTAGGGGGCATAGGTGGTGCATCAGCCAGTCATCTCAGTCATCTTAGTCAGTCGACCCGTGCCACTTGGGTCTGCCCCGTGACCTCCTGTCAGCGGGCGTTCGACACTTCACGTGGCCTCAAGGTGCACATGGCCTGGCACAAGCGTCGTGGTGATGTCACCGCCACTTAGTGGTGAATGGCGGTTGTTGTTGTTGTTGTGTGTGTGTGCGTGTGTGTGTGTACGTGTGTATGTGTTTGCGAGCGTGTGGAGCGATAGTGTAGCGGTTAGCGCGCTGCGCTGCGAACCCATACCGCCTGAGTTCGATGCCCGCTCACGGTCAACACCAGTGACGATTATCTGAACTGGTTCTGGGCCTCCCCTAGATCGACTCAGCTTCAAATGAGTACCTGGTGAGACGCGTTAACATCGCCACTGGGGATAGGAAGGCGGTCGGGCGTGGTATTAACCACTCACACCCCGGTGTGCCGTGCCGGTCTTCATTGGTCCTCTCTAACAGAATGTCCCAACAATCCGTTGAGGCTAAACGGGAGATCTTTGTCTTTGCACTCGTGCAGCAGTGGAGTACGGCGGTGTAGCGGCCACCAACACCATGTGACGATTATCTGAAACCGGTACCGAGGTCTCCTCTAGGTCGACTCAGCCTCAAACGGGTACCTGGTGCTGTCTGTAATACACTGGCAAGGCTGGATTAAGATTGTGTAGGCCGCCTTGGCTACGGGTACTGTGAGGCCCCCAGTAATGTTTACAAAAGGAAAACAAAGTTAAAGAAATAATCAAATGTATCTTTACGAGGCTAACGACAAAATAAAATTCAGCATTCACAAGTGAAATAACTTTTCACTTCATCTCTGGAGGCCCTCCAGCTGGCGGAGGGCCCTGGGCTGCTACCCCTGAAACCTTAATCCGGCCCTGAACACTTCCCTCGGGTGGGGAGAGGTGGCGCTGTACACAGCACCCCCTCTTCGTGCGCTTCCTGCGTGCCGGCCCTTAATAGGTGCTCGCAAACTGGTGGCGGAGGAGCGAGTTCTTGTTGGTCCTGCGCAGCACACTGATGGGTTGGTGGCGGCATGGGCGCCACGTGGCCCCTCGCGCGAGATGCCCCCCCCCTCCCCCGATAGGCGTTCCGGCCAAAGTGTTCGTAATGAACTGTCATTTCCCCAGTCGTGATTTATGTGGAATTTAATTACGCGCAATTAATAACGCGTTGTGGGTGGGGATTATTTTGAGGATGGTGATTGTCTGCGTGTGTGTGCGCGTAGAGTCATGGGCTCGCTAACAGCACTTGCCCCAAAAGTATGTCACAGGCTATACAGGGGGATTTGTCTTTTGTTTTGTAGAGTTAAGGGGAGCTGTAGTGTGTCGGTGAGGGCGCTGCACTACGAACCCGGCCACCCGAGTTCGATTCCCGTGCACGGCCAAAAAAGTTGCGATTATCTGTACCGGCCCTGGGCCTCCCCTCAATCGACTCAGCCTCAAATGAGTACCTGGTGCAGTGTGTACACATCGCCACTTTGGAGACAAAGGCGGCCCGGCGTGGTTGCTGGCCACCCACCCCCTCGTGTGCCGTGCCGGCCTTCATAGGTGCTCGCTAACAGCACTTGCCCCAAGAGACTGTTCAGGCTAGACGGGGGATCTTTGTCTTCGTGTGTATGTTGGCTCAGCCGTAAAATTGAGTACCTCGTGCGGTGTGTAAAATATCAGCACTGCGGAGACAAAGGCGGCCCTGTGGAGTAGCGCTGGTCATACCACTCCTCACGTGCCATTCCGCCCTCTCAAAGGTTATCACGAACAGCACTTGTCTCGAACGTATTGTGAGGCTATAAGGGGGATCTTTATCTTTGTGAGTTTCAGACCGGGGCAGTCCTGCACAGACACTCGACGCTATGTTCCGTCTGCTCGAGCAGAGGTGGAGGGAATTTTAACAAGAACTACATCACCGCTTTATTGACCTGATTAGGGCTTACAATGCGATCGATAACCCAGGGCTTTTGGGTTATGCTTCGTGCTTTCTGGCGCTCTCACCCTCTGCTCATGATCATTAAGGACCTTAATGATGGTGTGCAGGCCCGGGTAAAGCCGCTTGGCCGAGAGTCAGAACCATCCCCTACTAACACCGGATGTGGAAATATCCTCTGGCTCCTACATTATATAACACCTTGTGTGACCTCGCAGCTTGAGATTCTGTCCACAGCTGTACCAGAGGTATTTACATCTGGTACAGATACAATGGAATGCTGATCGATGCCCGGTTGCAGGATAGCCACGCGGCTCCCTGCGTATTCTGGTGATCAGGCCAATTGACGACCGCCTCTGGCGTTGGAGTCTTGAGACTCCGCTGCTGAACCTGTAGCTTCAGCTTGACTCAGGCAGCCCCACCGAAGCGAAACACCGACCTGCCAGGGTATTTCATGTCGCCAAATTTTCCATTCTCTAAACTCTCCATGAGCAATGGCGTGTGGGGTGGGTGGTTGGCAGGTTTAGTTAGAGAGAGAGGGAGAGTTGATGAGTTAAATTAACTGCTTCTGCTTTGGCCCTGCACCAGCCGAGCGGAATGTTTTTTTTCAGTTAACATCGAGTAGCATGCTTTCGCGACCAATATTATCCATAATAGAGGGGGGGGGGGTTGGTTAGATCGCGTAAATATAAATGTGTCGTTAAACCCGCCACCACTCAAACAAAACCTGCCAATACTAGTTCAGCAAACCGGTGTGTTGGAGAGTAAACCCACAACATTTACAATCTGAGTACGACGTTTCGCCAGTAATTACAACGAGCACCATCAGGCGACAGCGAAATTTGTACGAGTAAAGAATTAGCATGTTTTATTTACGTGACAATCCTTCTTAATTAGCTGCGTCGGGTGGTGGCGGGATTAACGGGATATTTCTATTTAAGCGATCTAATCCAAGCACATCGAATATGGATGGGTTTTTTTCATCAGCTTCGTAACTCTGTGTGGAAATCTACTTGGCTTATCGCTGCATACAAAGCTACCTGTTCTTCTCAGCCACAGTTATGACCTCCCTTCTCTACGCTTGGGAAACGCGGAGTCCTTTAATGGAACATCGGCGCCGGTTTCAAACATTCAGGCCGGCCTGCATACGATCCATCCTCCTCGGCTGAGCCAGACTGGATAACACTGCGCGGAGCTCACAGATCCATGCATGATCTGGATGCAATTCCATCAGTGAGCTACTCCGGCAGGCGAGGCTGCGTTGGCTGGGTCGTGTAGCCCGCATGCCCAGCCACCGCATGTCCAAGCAGCTCCTGTTTCGCTCGATAAGAGTTGGCGAGACGTGCGCGGCACGGGCCGGAGAGGAGATGGATTGGTGCGGTACGGGAGAATGCGTTACGGACGTGAGGAGTATAATTGTGGACGAGAGGGTGCGTTGAGAGGGTTGCGCTGTGGCTGGAGTGGGTCACAGCGTCCGCGTGAGACGCATTCCCTCTTCTCGTAATCAGCCGGGCAGCAACTTTTCCCCTTCGATCGGCACTTGAATGAGTCAAAGGTGCCTTTCGTAATCATTTCCCCCTCCCACCCTCCACCCCAATTCCCTGCGTACGGGTTCCGTGACCCCTTCTGATGTGACCACTTTGTCGCAGAGTGCCCGCTCGTGATCGGCTTGCGGGCGTGCGTTGCGTGCGCGCGCATTTAATCGCAGCTTTTGTTTACGAAACTTCTGAGGCATCTGTGTACACGAATGGCGACGAATCGAGACAGCGTGCCTGGTCGTTCTTAACCCCTTTCGCGGCCGCGAATGTCTCTGCGCGAAACGGCGGATCGCGCGCTCGCACGCACGATCGCTGAGTGATGACGCCGCAGGCTGCATAGGGGCCGCCCCGTTCGGCCCCGAGGGATGAGTCGACGGAGCGTCGCCGGCATGACCCGACGCGTGAAACTCGACAAACAAGCGCTCGCGAGTTATTGCGCTGCGAGCGAATTGCCGCATTCCTAATCTGAACTCGAGCCGGGGTCGGTCTTTGGGGTCCGGGTCGATCGAGAATTTCACGGCAGCCGCAGAATTCTCGCCGCCCCCTACCGCCCCCTACCCCCGTCACCTCGATGGCGTTGGCGGAGAGATCCGGGGCAGCCACCGCAGCCGCCGCACTCGGCGCTCCCGGCGGGCGCCAATGCGTTAATGGCGGCAATTTCGAGCCATTTGTGCCTTCGTGGGAGGAAAATTGGCACGCGCAGCTGCAGAGTGGTGGACGAACAGAGCGAATAGCCGCGCTGTTGGACCCCTTCCTCACCTGCACCCCCCCCCCCGCCCGATGTCCGGGAGATCGTCGCTGCATTTGTTCTTTTATAAAGTTTGCGGTGCGTCGCGCTCCTGCGGAGCGAGAGCTCCCAACGCCCTTCGATTGCGGCCCTGAAGGGCGTCGAGCGGGTGGGAGGGCGGGCGAGTGCCCCCCCCCTTCCCAGGCCGCCACCCCGTGTAGGCTGTGCCAGGCTAGGTGAGCGCCGCGCATCGCTCCGTCATCCAGAGGCGTTGCTCTCTCGAGCCGAGAGAATGAAACCCAAGCGCTCCCGCTCAACGACGAGGGTAGATGATAAGACGGTTTTCCCTGGACAAATCAGTTTCAAGGACAATGCATATATTATCAGAGTGTTTTTATATTATTGGTTCTTTCGGTAAAGTCACGTAGAAGGGAAACAATAAAATAATATATAAAACAATAAATGTTTATTATTTTATTGTTTCCCTTCTACGTGGTGACTTTACCGAAAGAACCAAGAATATGAATCCCTGCAGTCACGAAAGCTTTAAATCAAGAGTGTGTTTTGTTTGCATTTTGACCACAAGTATTGTGGTTAATACACACATCATTCCTTGTTAAAAAGTTTCAGTTTTGTTGCCAGAAAAAAAGGGGGAAAACCCTGTTATTATATAGTTTAACACGTAGGCTATGTTGGTACTGGCAAAGGAGGTCTAATGATGACATGGGTAGATGTTAACTGCCTCGCCTGGTGTGCAGGAGGTCGTGGTTTCGATCGCGACCCTGACGCCTGCTGCTGTGTATTTGGAGTTTGCGGTGTCTCTCTCTCCCAATGGTCGCGTGGATTTTTATCCGGGTTTTTTCCCCTCCACATTCAAAATCATCGTGCGTTTAGAGTCTTTGGATACTGCCAGTAATGTCCACGTGATGATGATGAGCCACTTCGTTGAGCTATCATTGATGATAGCCCGGTAGCTCAGTGGGGCCTTACCTGCTAAAATACAAAAGAGTTTAGTTTTTAAGACCGTTTTCCACATTCAAGCTGCTCTCACATGCCTCCTGCACTCGGAGCGCGAAGGCTATTCCGATTTTTACGTAATAATAAAATGGCAAGATAATATGTATTGTGATGGGGATTTTTTTGTAGCGTTTAAAGGCTATTCTGCGGAAATAATTACATTCACAGGAGCCGTAAATTGAAAAGTTAGAGCGATTTTAAATGAACCGTGGTCAGTATTCCATATTGGTTACTCGAACCTCTCCGCGTCGCTATCTATGATTATTATTGTGATTATCATTATTAATTTTAAACGACTTCCGAACTTCTTCTTTCAATTCAACTCAACATTTAATTATTACACGGAAAATCCAGTGTAGCCAGTTACCCAGCTAGTTTTCGGTCTCAGCGGCTCGAAGCAGCCGCTAACAATAGGATTTCTGCTGGGGTGGCGAGTCGAGCTAGCAGACAGCTGGGGAACCAGAGGCATAGATTTAACGTTTAAACTATAACACTAATGTTGTAGAGGAGCGTGATTGTATCATAGTGTGGGGGAGTGAACGAGCAGGGACACAGTCTGCATGTGGCCTGACTTTCATCGGCCTCGCTGGGGCCGTCATCGCTGATGGAATCGCCCGTGTGTGTTTTTTTTGAAAGGGACTGTTTTGGATCTTGTCTCAGTGAGCGCGGCGTCGGTGAGCGCGGTGTTCGCCTCCCACCAAGACGTTAACTCACTTCCTACTTAACGTGTTCCTTCTTAATTTCTTCAGGGAGCGCGAGACGCTGGGGTTTTTTTGTTTTTAACGAGCAACTTGGGCCGCAGAGCGGTTAAACAAAATACCCCCCACTCCCCCCCCCTCGAAAAAACTAACTTCATGGGATAAATAAATAAATAAGTGTTGAGCGCCCGGGCTTGGAAGTCGACGTGTTTCATTATTTATTTATTCATCGTGTTTGTGTTCCGTGATCGCGTGCAACGTGACTGGACACGGGTGGCGACGTGCCCAGTCACTCTCGGTGACATCTCTAGGTGTCATCTCTAGGTGACATCTCTAGGTGACATCTCTAGGTGTCATCTCTAGATGACATCTCTAGGTGACATCTCTAGGTGACATCTTTAGGTGTCATCTCTAGGTGACATCTTTAGGTGTCATCTCTAGGTGACATCTCTAGGTGACATCTCTAGGTGACATCTCTAGGTGACATCTCTAGGTGTCATCTCTAGGTGACATCTCTAGGTGACATCTCTAGGTGACATCTCTAGGTGTCATCTCTAGGTGACATCTCTAGGTGTCATCTCTAGGTGACATCTCTAGGTGTCATCTCTAGGTGACATCTCTAGGTGACATCTCTAGGTGACATCTCTAGGTGTCATCTCTAGGTGACATCTCTAGGTGACATCTCTAGGTGACATCTCTAGGTGACATCTCTAGGTGTCATCTCTAGGTGACATCTCTAGGTGTCATCTCTAGGTGACATCTCTAGGTGACATCTCTAGGTGTCATCTCTAGGTGACATCTCTAGGTGACATCTCTAGGTGACATCTCTAGGTGACATCTCTAGATGACATTTCTAGGTGTCATCTCTAGGTGACATCTCTAGGTGACATCTCTAGGTGACATCTCTAGGTGTCATCTCTAGGTGACATCTCTAGGTGACATCTGTAGGTGTCATCTCTAGGTGACATCTCTAGGTGACATTTCTCGGTGTCATCTCTAGGTGTCATCTCTAGGTGACATCTCTAGGTGACATCTCTAGGTGACATCTCTAGGTGACATCTCTAGGTGTCATCTCTAGGTGACATCTCTAGGTGTCATCTCTAGGTGACATCTCTAGGTGACATCTCTAGGTGTCATCTCTAGGTGACATCTCTAGGTGTCATCTCTAGGTGACATCTCTAGGTGACATCTCTAGGTGTCATCTCTACGTGTCATCTCTAGGTGACATCTCTAGGTGACATCTCTAGGTGACATCTCTAGGTGACATCTCTAGGTGACATCTCTAGATGACATCTCTAGGTGTCATCTTTAGGTGACATCTCTAGGTGACATCTCTAGGTGTCATCTCTAGGTGACATCTCTAGGTGTCATCTCTAGGTGACATCTCTAGGTGTCATCTCTAGGTGACATCTCTAGGTGTCATCTCTAGGTGACATCTCTAGGTGACATCTCTAGTTGACATCTCTAGGTGACATCTCTAGGTGTCATCTCTAGGTGACATCTCTAGGTGTCATCTCTAGGTGACATCTCTAGGTGACATCTCTAGGTGTCATCTCTAGGTGACATCTCTAGGTGTCATCTCTAGGTGACATCTCTAGGTGACATCTCTAGGTGTCATCTCTACGTGACATCTCTAGGTGTCATCTCTAGGTGACATCTCTAGGTGACATCTCTAGGTGACATCTCTAGGTGACATCTCTAGGTGACATCTCTAGGTGACATCTCTAGCTGACATCTCTAGGTGACATCTCTAGGTGACATCTCTAGGTGACATCTCTAGGTGTCATCTCTAGGTGACATCTCTAGGTGACATCTCTAGGTGACATCTCTAGGTGACAATCTAGGTGACATCTCTAGGTGACATCTCTAGGTGTCATCTCTAGGTGACATCTCTAGGTGACATCTCTAGGTGACACCTCTAGGTGTCATCTCTAGGTGACATCTCTAGATGACATCTCTAGGTGTCATCTTTAGGTGACATCTCTAGGTGACATCTCTAGGTGACATCTCTAGGTGAAATCTCTAGGTGTCATCTCTAGGTGACATCTCTAGGTGACATCTCTAGGTGACAACTCTGCCCCCCCCAACTCTGCCCCCCCCAACTCTGCCCCCCTAACTCTGCCCCCCCAACTCTGCCTCCCCCCTCCCCGTGGGAGTTTCCTCGCCTGTTCGCCTAAAAATCATCCCCATGAATATTCATGAGTATCCGCTGGCAGCGCCAAACGACTGGGGGTCGAGCAATCGCACAAAGACAAAGCTCCCCCGTGTAGCCCTGACACGGACTGTTCGGGCCCGAGTGCTGTTCGCGAGCAAGCTGTGAATGTGGTGGGCACGGCACGCGAGGGGGTGGGTGGCCAGCAGCACGCGCAGCCGTCTTTGTTTCCCAGGTGGCGATGTTTTTACACACCGCACCAGGTACTCATTTGAGGCTGAGTCGACCTAGGGGAGGCCAAGAACTGGTTCAGACAATCGTCGCTGGGAGTTGGCCGAGACGGGATTCGAACTCGAGTCGCGCTAACCGCTACACTACCGATCCCCACACAACACACACAAAGATACAAAGATCCCCCATATAGCCTTAACAGACTGTAGGGGCAAGTGCTGTTAGCGAGCACCTATGAAGGCCGGTAACGGTACACGAGGGGGTGGGTGGCCAGCACCACGCCCGACCGCCTTTGTCTCCCTAGTGGCAATGTTTATACACTGTACCAGGTACTCATTTGAGGCTGAGTCGACCTAGGGGAGGCCCGGGACCAGTTAAGATAATCGTCACTGGTGTTGGCCGTGAGCGGGAATCGAACCCGGGTCGCCAGGTTCGTAGCGCAGCGCGCTAACCGCTACACTACCGCTCCCCACACACGCGTCAACACACACACACGACACACACACGCGCGTTAACACACACACGCGTTAACACACACACCACACACACGTGTTAACACACACACGCGTTAACACACACACACCACACACACACACGTGTTAACACACACACGCGTTAACACACACACACCACACACACACGTGTTAACACACACACGCGTTAACACACACACGACACACACACGCGCGTTAACACACACACGCGTTAACACACACACAACACATACACACGCGTTAACACACCACACACACACGTGTTAACACAAACACGCGTTAACACACCACACACACGCGCGTTAACACACACACGTTAACACACACGACACACACACGTTAACACACACACGACACACACACGCGTTAACACAGACACGCGTTAACACAGACACGCGTTAACACACACACACACGCGTTAACACAGACAACACAAGCAACAGGACTCCGCAGACATCGGTAGAATCCTCATCCGCCCTTCAACTTGCCCCCAAACTGCACTCAAATCAGCCCCTGTGATTGCGCCGTTCGTGTCGCCGCGTTCAACTCACGCGGTGCTGCTGCATCGCGAGAACTTTCTCATTCACTGGGGCTGACCACTCCACCGGTGTCACAGCAATCGCAGTCACGCGACCTTGGGGCGGCGAACAACGCCGGCCGACGGACGGCCCGCACGAGACCTCGGGGCACGGCAGACGCGGCCCACGGAGATGTGGGGGTGAGGTGGGGTGGCGGAGTCGTTGTTGTGGGGGGGGGGGGGGGGGGGGAGAGTCGTGGTGACGATGTGGGGAGGCCTTCATCCAACAGTTGATAAGCCACGGCTGTATGACTGACGACGCATTGAGTTGCTACCTGCAGGGCTGAGGCTGTCGTCAACAGCAGTGGGTATAACATGATCGCGGCGAGCGGTAAGCCTAGCGGCTAGCGCCCTGCACTACGCACTCGGAGACCCGACTTCGACTCCCGCTCACGGCCAGCACCGGTGACGATTTCTCTGAACCGGTCTTGGGCCTCCCCCTAGGTCGACTCAGTCTCAAATGAGTACATGGTGCGGGGTGTGAACATCGCCACCGGGGAGACAAAGGCGGCCGGGCGTGGTGCTGGCCACCGACCCCCTCGTGTGCCGTGCCTTCAGGGAAGGGGGGGGGGGGGCTCTATCGTTGTGGCGTCTGCTGGCGCGTTGCGACAATCGTCCTTGCTGCTGTTGCTGCTGTTGCTGCTGCTTCTGTTGATGCTTCTGCTGCTGCTGCTTCTGCTGCTGCTGCTTCTGCTCATTCTGCTGCTTTTGCTTCTGCTTCTGTTGATTCTGCTGATTCTGCTGCTGCGTCTGTTGATTCTGCTGCTGCTGCTGTTGATTCTGCTGCTTCTTCTGCTGCTTCTGCTCATTCTGCTGCATCTGCTGCTTCTTCTGCTGCTGCTTTTCTGTTTCTGCTGCTGCTCCTGCTGCTGCTCCTGCTGCTGCTTTTTCTGCTTTTTGCTGCTTCTGCTCATTATGCTGCTTCTGCTGCTGTTGCTTTTTCTGCTTCTGCTGCTTCTGCTGCTTCTGCTGCTGCTTCGTGATGAATCTAACGTGGCTTCAAGGTCGCGACGCAGGGTTCACTCCTCGCGAGAGAGTTCCCGCGCGTTTGTTGTTGTTTGTTGTTGTCTGACTTGGAGGAGAGGGGTGGGGGTTTAGCGCGTGATGGGCTGGGGTGTTGGCGGGGAGGGAATTGGACAGGCATTGATTAGCGCCAGGTATTTAATTCTGGGTTTCGAGTCGGATTTAACCCGCAGGCTCCCAGGTGATTATATGGCGAGGGGGAGAAAGGGAAAGCACCGCACGCAGTCACACCGGAGAGGGAGGTTTAGCGGCGGCGGAGAATTTACACAAAATCCGCCGCGTGCCGCCCCTCTCGAAGCCGGTCTGATGGTGGGGGGGGGGGGGGAGTTGTTGTTGCTGCTGATGTTTTTTCTTCTTTCAATTCCGCGGGATGCCTCGCCCGTGAATGGATTCGCTCGTTCGGCAAATGCGCGGGAGAGTTTACGCCGCTTTCATATTTCACGGCTGACGCCGCGCGTCCGTCGATCGCTAAGTGTAAATAATGGGGCTGCAAATCAACTCGCCGAGGGGGGATTTTAAAACAACAACAACAACAGCCATTCGCTGGCTGTTTATCCTTCTCTCTCTTTCTCTCTCGTCACGCGATTGTGACGACACCGTGACGTCACAGTGCGCCACGTGGTCCGTGCCGTCCCCCTACAGCAGTGGTTCTTCACTGCAGCCTGGCACCCCTTTAGGTTCTCAATCGTGAAAAAGTGCAATGTTAACAAATACACAGAGGGGTTGATGGAACATAGAAGTTGTTCTCGATGTGTCCGTGCTTCAATTGTGTTTACGATTATTTACGTTCTAAAACAATCTGCCCATGTCTCGCACCCCCCAGAGAGGGCATCTCGCACTCCCCAGAGGGCATCTCGCACCCCCAGGGGATGCACGGAGCCCAGGTTAAGAATCACTGCCCTAACGCATGGCCTACGCCGTGATTGAACCACACGTGTCATTTTATCTCCCTTCAAGGCGTTATACTTGCCCCAGCGACTTGAGTTATCGCCAGGGTGGCGAGGAGATGTTAACTACCTCGCCTGGTATTCAGGAGACCGTGGGTTCGATCCCGACCCGATCGCCTGCTGCATACTTGGGGTTTGCATTTTCTCCCCGTGGTCGTGTGGATTTTTTTCTCCCGATCCTCCGGTTTTCCATCCACATTTAAAATCAACATCACGCATTTAGAGTTTTTGGCAACTATACATTTCCACGTTACGATAAGTCACTTCGTTGAGCTATCACTTGTGAATGCCAGGTCGCTTCTCAAAAAAGAGCTACTGTACAGCTCTGTGGGCCTTACCTGGTAAAATAAAATAAAAAATAGTTTAGTTTTTAGGTTGAACATACTCGACCGTTATTGCCCTGCCATGAACGCGGAGCCTTGCACGGTGGTTACAGGAAGGCACGGGGAACCTCTGTCGCATCACCCGTCACACCGTGAACGCTTCCGCGTCGCGTCGTGAGCAATTACATCGTGGTTGTGACAGCTCACTCAGAGTTTGTTGTATGAGGAGCAGGAGGAGGAAGCGTTGGGGTCTGAGTGAAACATCCCCGTCAGGGCATCTCAAGAGTGGCGCTGTCGCCATCTCTCGTGACGCGCGTTATCCTATCACCAGCTTGCTGGCGATGCAAATGATTTATTGAGACGTGGACGGGGAGGGTGTGTGCGGTTGTTGTTTTTTTCCCCATCTCCGTCTCTACTGCAGCCGGCCGAGCGATGCTTTCAGAGCGCCGTGTTGGTCCCGTGTTGGTCCCGTGTTGGTCCCGTGTTGGTCCCGTGTTGGTCCCGGTGTCCGGTGTCCGGTGAGCGAGCGAGTCCCCTCGTGTCCTCTGTCTTCCAGAGTTGCTCAATGGTTGAGTGGTGACGCGGGTGGACACGTGGCCTCGTGCCGCTAAGCGTGTTCGGATTCCTGTCGTTGAGGATCGTGGTTTGAGACCAGCGCCCTCCCTGGTTAACACTGCTGAATCTGTGTGTGTGTTTGCGCGGTGGCGAGATGTTAACTCCCTCGCCTGGTATGCAGGAGGTCGTGGGTTTGATGCCGACCATGACGCCTGTATTATTGGAGTTTGCATGTTCCCTCCGTAATCACGTGGATTTTCCTCCGGGTGCTCCGGTTTTTCCCTACACATTGAGACTCAACACTACGCGTATACAATATTTGACTGCTATAAATGTGCACGCGATAAGCCACTCGATTGAGCTCACATTTGTAGCCAGGACGCTTCTGAAAAAAAGAGCTATACAGCTCAGTGGGCCTTACCTGGTAAAATACGAAAAAATAGTTAAGTTTAGTGTGTATTAACCGTAGTGGTAGTATTAATAACAATAATAAGACTTCCACAAGCCATCTGCTTCACTGACAGCGGATCCCGTGACGTTGTTTCGTAAGAGCGGGCCATTGTGTCCGCGTCAGGGTCAAAATTTGACGAATTCTAAAACAACTCCCCACAAAACGACTCGGTTGGGATTGTTACACAGACAGCAGCAGCAGCAATCATTGGCCCTCGACTGTCAGCAGACGCATGGCCCACCAGGGTCACCCTTGCGAATGAGGCTCACAGCCTGGTCTATTGAGTTATCTGCTTGTGTCATGGTCACACACAATGAGCGCGAATCTTTGAGTGTGAGCCCTGAGAATGCGCGGCACCTGCAGGGTCTGTCCCGTGACCTCCTGCCAGCGGGCGTTCGACACGTGGCCTCAAAGTGCACCTGGCCTGGCACTAGCGCCGTGGTGACGTCACCGTCACTTAGTGGACAATTGCGGTTGTTTTGGTGTTGGTGATGGGGAGCGGTGGTGTAGCGGTTAGCGCGCTGCGCTACGAACCCGTCAATGACAATTATTTGAACCGGTTCTGGGCCTCCCCTAGGTGGACTCAGCCTCAAATGAGTACCTGGTGTGGTGTGTAGACATCGCCACTGGGGAGACAAAGGCAGTCGGGCGTGGCCACCCATCTCCTCGTGCGCCGTTCCGGCCTTCATAGGGGTTCGCTAACAGCACTTGCCCCAACGGTCTGTTAAGGCTACACGGGGGATCTTTGTCTTTGTGTGTGGTGGGACTGTTGCTGTTGCTGGTGGTGGTGGTGGTGTCGTGTGAAGTGTGGTGGTGAAGTGATTTACGCTCCGGTTCTTCGTGCCCGACGATTCGGCTAACTCAAGTGGCGAGTAATATCTGGACCGCACGTGGGTCTGCGAAAGATGCATACGTGGACAAAATAGGTGGGCAGGGTGCTAGCCCAGTGCGCTACGTAGCTCTTCTTTCAGAAGCGACCTGGCTATCACAAATGATAGCGCAACGAAGTGGGCTTATCATCGTGCGGAAATGTACAGCAGCCTCAACGCGTGATGTTCATTCTAATGTAGTGGGGGTTAAAACCGGAGGACCCGGAGAAAAATCCACGCGACCACCACGGGGTAGAGAGACACCGCAAACTCAAAATATACAGCAGCAGGCGTCGTTGGGATCTGGATGGAACCCACGACCTCCTGCATACCAGGCGAGGTTGTTAACATCTCCTAGCCACTGTGGGTGCCGCTTCGCGTGCCCTACCAGCCTTAATGTGTGCTCGCTAACAGCGCTGGTACGGCTACATGGTGGCGGTGGGAGGGTGGGTCAACGTGAAAGAGTGAGCGGCCTCGCCAATGTACCCATCCATTTGGCTTTGCCTTGCCATTGAAAGTTGGCAAGAGAGAGTGAGAGAGAGGGAGGGTTGGACAGACTCAAGATTTTTTAATGTTTTTTTATTCAATTTAAAATTCGCCTCTTATCTCCGTGGCTGGGCTCTGTAAATAATAATAAAAATTGAAGACAGTAAATCAGATAAATGTGTGTGTGTGTGTGCCGTCAAGCACAGTGGAGCGGTGGCGCAGTGGTTAGCACACGGTGCTAGGAACCCGGCGACCCGAGTTCGATTCCCGCTCACGGCCAACACCAGTGACGATTATCTGAACCAGTCTCAAGACTTCCCTAGGTTGACTCAGCCTCAAATTAGTACCTGGTGCGATGTGTAAACATCGCAATCGATGTGTAAACATCGCGATCGGGCCACCCGGCCTTCATAGCTGCTGCTCGCTAACAGCACGTGCCCCTACAGTCTGTTACAGGCTGTAGAGGGTGGTGAGGGATCTTCGTCTTCGGACAGACAAATGAAGAAGACGAAATATCAGCTGACACACTACAAAGACGCACAGAGGGATCACCGCCCCCCCCCCCCCCGACAGCACCACCGTGGTTTGCGAGCACCTATTGAGGCACACGCGCATGACGCGTGGGTGCGTGTGTGCGTGCTCTTTGCTGATCCTTCCGCGTGCGCGTTTTATTTATTTATTTGTAGTTTGGAGGATAATCACCCGACGCCCGTAATTCGCGGCTTGGGGCTGCGGCTGCGGCAGAACGAATTCTAATTGACATTTATAGCGAGGGTGAGATCGTGGGAGAGGGGCGGTGGGGGAGGGGGCGAGAGGGGGGAGGGGGCGGGGGTGAAGGGGCGGTGGAGGGGATCTTCTCTTCTCTCCCTCCCCTTCTCCCCATCTCCCTTCGCCTCTCCCTCCCCTCCTCCCCTTCTCCCCATCTCCCTCCCCCTTCTCTCCATCTCCCTCCCCTTCTCCCCATCTCCCTTCGCCTCTCCCTCCCCTTCTCCCCATCTCCCGTCTTCTCTCCCTCCCCTTCTCCCCATCTTCCTCCCCCTTCTCCCCTTCTCCCCATCTCCCTCCCCTTCTCCCCATCTCCCTCCCCTTCTCCCCATCTCTCTTCTCCTCTCCCTCCCCTTCTCCCCTTCTCCCCATCTCCCTCCCCTTCTCCCCATCTCCCTCCCCTTCTCCCTATCTCCCTCCCCTTCTCCCCATCTCCCTCCCCTTCTCCCCATCTCTCTTCGCCTCTCCCTCCCCTCCTCCCCTTCTCCCCATCTCCCTCCCCTTCTCCCCATCTCCCTTCTCCTCTCCCTCCCCTTCTCCCCATCTCCCTCCCCTAGTCCCCATCTCCCTCCCCTAGTCCCTCCCCTTCTCCCCATCTCCCTCCCCTTCTCCCCATCTCCCTCCCCTAGTCCCTCCCCTTCTCCCCATCTCCCTCCCCTTCTCCTCACCTCTCTTCGCCTCTCCCTCCCCTCCTCCTCTTCTCCCCATCTCCCTCCCCTTCTCCCCATCTCTCTTCGCCTCTCCCTCCCCTCCTCCCCTTCTCCCCATCTCCCTTCGCCTCTCCCCATCTCCCTCCCCTTCTCCCTCCCCTTCTCCCCATCTCCCTCCCCTTCTCCCCATCTCCCTCCCCTTCTCCCCTTCTCCCCATCTCCCTCCCCTTCTCCCCATCTCCCTCCCCTTCTCCTCATCTCCCTCCCCTTCTCCTCACCTCTCTTCGCCTCTCCCTCCTCCCCTTCTCCCCATCTCCCTCCCCTTCTCCTCACCTCTCTTCGCCTCTGCCATTCTCTCTCCCAGACGCGTGCAGTGGCGTCCTCCATCTATTTACTCCGAGCCATGGACACTTCACGTGAATAGCCGTGCGAGTCGCCGTTGACAGGGGTGCGCACACGACAACAAAAACAACGGAAGATCTGAACGCATTCATCGATAGCTCTGCGCTAAAGAGGAAGCATAAACATACATTTACAAAAAGGTGAAGTATGTTGAACTTCTTTTGCACCGTAGGTAGCCGACCGTGCGATTCGGAGGTGCTGGGACAGGTCGACAAACTAAACACAAAAACAACAGTTGTAGTAGTATCGAGCAATGGTCGTTCTTCATTTCCCGACGAAGGGTCGTGCCCCTGAAACGTCGCCTGATGTATGGTCCGCTTGAGGGCAGAGCTACTGACGAGTGAGTCAGTCGGTCCCCTCCCTGCCTCTGCTGCCCCCGTCAACTGCTTCTGCCCATCGCTTGTCGCTGGGAGCCCGTCAGGAGAATGGAATTGCGGGACAGCGAGAGGCAAATCGGGGCCGTGGTGATGGTGATGGTGGTGATAACAATGGCCGTGCCTGCTTCCGCGCTTCGATGTAGCGAGTTACCCCAAGGCGATTAGAACGCGCGAGCATTCGCGACCAACGTTATTGACGACGACGATCTGACCCAGCAACAACAACGTTGTTGTGAATCATCTCAAGGCGCTGTTCGCGCAGCAGACGCAGCCCACGGCGAGGGGCATCGATGGCTCTCCGCTTCCTTGACGAGACGGTCGTGGGAAACGGTGGCTAGGAGATGTTAACTACCTCGCCTGGTGTACAGGAGGTCGTGGGTTCCATCCAGACCCCGACGGCGCCTGCTACTGTAAATTTGGAGTTTGCGTGTCTCTCTCTCTCTCTCATCATCATCACGGTGGCTAGGAGATGTTAACTACCTCGCCTGGTATACAGGAGGTCGTGGGTTCCATCCAGACCCTGACGATGCCTGCTGCTGTATATTTGGAGTTTGCGTGTCTCTCTCTCTCTCATCATCATCACGGTGGCTAGGAGATGTTAACTACCTCGCCTGGTATACAGGAGGTCGTGGGTTCGATCCAGACCCTGACGATGCCTGCTGCTGTATATTTGGAGTTTGCGTGTCTCTCTCTCTCATCATCATCACGGTGGCTAGGAGATGTTAACTACCTCGCCTGGTCTACAGGAGGTCGTGGGTTCCATCCAGACCCTGACGATGGCTGCTGCTGTATATTTGGAGTTTGCGTGTCTCTCTCTCTCTCATCATCATCACGGTGGCTAGGAGATGTTAACTACCTCGCCAGGTCTACAGGAGGTCGTGGGTTCGATCCAGACCCTGACGATGCCTGCTGCTGCTGTATATTTGGAGTTTGCGTGTCTCTCTCTCTCTCATCATCATCACGGTGGCTAGGAGATGTTAACTACCTCGCCTGGTATACAGGAGGTCGTGGGTTCGATCCAGACCCTGACGATGCCTGCTGCTGCTGCTGTATATTTGGAGTTTGCGTGTCTCTCTCTCTCTCATCATCATCACGGTGGCTAGGAGATGTTAACTACCTCGCCTGGACTACAGGAGGTCGTGGGTTCCATCCAGACCCTGACGATGCCTGCTGCTGCTGCTGTATATTTGGAGTTTGCGAGTCTCTACATGCTCCCCGTGGTCGCATGGATTTTGTTTTTTGCCGGGTCCACCACATTTAGTATGGACTTCACGCGTTTGGGGTGTTTGGCTGCTGTACATTTCCACACGACGATAACAACAACGATAATAATAAGCCACTTCCTTGAGCAATCATTTGTGGTGGCCAGGTCGCTTCTGAAAAGAGGGCAACTATATAGCTCAGCGGGGATCTTACACCGGGTAAAGTAGAGTCGCCCTTGAAAAATATTCTTAGCTCAATGGGCTTCACTCGGTGAAGTGATTTGTGGTATAAATTAACCGCTCCCATCGCTTTCTTTCCGCCGCGGTGCCCCGGGGCGATTGAGCAAGGAACAGCGTCTCCGAGCGCGGCTCTCGTCAAGCTCGGCTCGGCACGGTTCGGCTCGGCACGGCTCGGCTCGGCACGGCTCGGCTCGGCACGGCACGGTTCGGCTCGGCACGCCACGGCTCGGCTCGGCTCAGGGCGACTCGCCGTCAGGTTTCGTGGCGCACGGGAAACCGGAACTACGCCCAACTCGAGTCACGCTGCAGACTCCGCGTCTCCTCCTCCCTCGCCCTCCTCCTCCTCTTTATCCTCCGCAGACTTTTTTCAACGTCCGTCCCGCTCCCGGGATCTCAAAGGCAATCGACCGAAGCCTTTCGCGTGTGGGGAGGGGTAGGGGAGGGTTGCTTTACATTTCGGTTTTATATCATTATTATTTTTATTTTCCGTATTAAAATTCGGTCGCACGGCGCTCCTCCACTGCCGCTCACGCTGCTTCTCATCACGAAGCGGGGGGGGGGGGGGGGCCTCATAGACACGGCCCCCTCCTCCCTCCCTCCCTCCAACATCGCAGAGCCGCGCACGAAGCGCTGCTGAGTCAATGGGCCCCATCCGTTCCGCCGTTCAGCTCCTGCGCGGAGCGTCACAGTGACGCGTGCTCCGCGTGCCACGAGGCCTGCCTCTCACTCGACGGCGAGGGTGAGGGGAGGGGCGGAGGGGGGTGGTGAGAGGGGTGGGGAGAGGGGCGGAGGGGAGGGGGTTGGTGAGGGGGTGGGGAGAGGGGCGGAGGGGAGGGGGGTGGTGAGGGGGGTGGGGGAGAGGGGCGGAGGGGAGGGGGTGGTGAGGGGGGGTGGGGGGAGGGAGCGTTGTTCGCCGCACTGCCGATTGGTTCGCGTATTGCACTCTGTAAACTTGAGTTTGATTCCCGACCACGGCTAACGTCAGTGGCGAGTGATATCCCCACCGGACCCTGGGCTTACCCCCACCCCTCACCACCCCCTCCCCTCCCCCCATCCCCCCCACCCCCCTGGCTTCCGGGAGAACCTTCATCCAGCAGTGGCTTGACCATGCCCGCGGGCTGCTGTCTCGGCTACCGCCGGTGACGCTGCCGCTGATGTTGCTGAGGCTTTGCCTGCATGACCAACGACGCCTCCTCCTCTGCGCAACGTTCCCGTAGCAGCTCCGGCGATGATCCTGGGCGCGCCCCCCCCCCACCCCTGCCCCAATTATTAGCAGCGAGGGGGTCGGCTCTCGGGAAGGCCCCCTGGGCGCTGCCGAACACCGCCGCGTGCTGACAGAAGCGACTTCATCCGGCGCACACCGTCCCACGCACACTCCACCCCAGGGCAATTATAGTTTCGTGTCTGTTGTTGATGGGAATGCATTTTGACAGCGCACGCCTCGTCGCTGCTATTCCGTTCGTCGCAAACGCGTTTAGAGGGACCGGCAGAGGAGCGCTTCAGCCTCCAACGCCTCGCCCCGCCCGCTCGCCCGCTCTTACGCCGGCTCAGAGCACGATGCTCCGAGCCAATCTGAGAGCGAATTGGGGAACGGGGCCCCTTGATTAATGCCCCCCCACCCCCTCTTACCCCCCCCCCCCGTCCCTGTATCCGCACCCCCCTGAAAAATCCGACCCAGTCTCCGGCAGCGAACCGAACGACACAAAAGCCGAAAGTACCACGCGATCGATACCCACGGCAGGGGCTCGACGCGGGGGGAGGAGGGGGATGAGGAGCGATGATGGTTGTCCTTGTGGTAGTGGCGATGGTGGAAATGGAGGTGGTGGTGGTTGTTGTTGCTGGTGGTGGTCGTGATGGTAGTGGTGGTGATTGGTAGTGGTGGTGGGCAGGGCTGGATTAACATTGTGTAGGCCCCTGGGCTACAGCTACTGTGAGGCTCACAGTAATGTTTTCAAAAGGTTAAACAAAGTTAAAAAAATAACATTCATTTTTACAAGGCTAACAACAAATACAATTCAGCATTCACAAGTGAAATAACTTTTCACTTCATCTCTGGAGGCCCTCCAGCTGGCGGAGGCCCCTGGGCTGCTGCCCCTGAAGCCCCCACGCCTTAATCCGGTCCTGATGGTGGGGTTCGTGGTGGTTGGTAGTGGTGGTGGTGGTGGTTGGTGGTGGTTGGTAGTGGTGGTGGTGGTTGGTAGTGGTAGTGGTGGTTGGTAGTGGTAGTGGTGGTTGGTAGTGGTGGGGTTGGTGGTGGTTGGTAGTGGTGGTGGTGGTTGGTAGTGGTGGTGGTGGTTGGTAGTGGTGGTGGTGGTTGGTAGTGGTGGTGGTGGTTGGTAGTGGTGGTGGTAGTGGTGGTGGTTGCTATTGCGTGGTCTTCATCGTGCTGTGCCAGATCGATCGAAACGCACGGCCGAGCAGAGCGGAGCGTCACTCACTCGACGCAGCGTTTCCCCTTCGCTCCGAGTTTGTTTATCATTGCCCCTGGGTATTTGCAGGGTTAGGGATGTTGTTTATTTGGCGTCTATGTATTTGTTTAGTAGCGAATAAATTACATCGGCCAGCCGACATCAAATACGAGCAGCATCAGCCGGCGCATGGCTAAACAGTCGTGGTGAGCGGCTTACGCCCATGGCGGCACGTGCAGCGAAACGTCGGGAATCGTGCCGAACAAGGCGCGAACACCATACCTGGTATCAATCTCGATTCTTCCGCTTCTGGCAAGGGCTTTATTACTCACCGAGGCACGCGAGACTGGTGGACGCCGCCAAAGCGAGTGAGTGAGCGAGTGGGTGAGTGAGTGAGCGAGCGAGCGAGTGAGCGAGCGGGCGAGCGAGTGGGTGAGCGACAGAGAGTGAGCGAGCGGGTGAGTGAGCGGGCGAGTGCGCGGGCGAGCGAGTTAGTGAGCGAGCGAGCGGCTAAGAGAGTGAGTGAGTGAGCGAGTGAGCGACTAAGAGAGTGAGTGAGTGAGCGTGCGAGTGAGCGAGTGAGCGGGTGAGTGTGCGAGCGAGCGAGTGAGCGAGCGAGTGGGCGAGCAAGTGAGTGAGCGAGCGAGTGAGCGGGCGAGTGAGTGGGTGAGCGAGCGGGTGGGCGAGCGAGTGAGTTAGTGAGTGAGCGAGTGGGTGAACGAGCGAGTGAGTGAGCGAGCGAGTGAGTGAGAGAGTGAGTGACTAAGTGAGTGAGTGAGCGAGTGAGCGAGCGAGCGAGCGAGGGAGCGAGTGGGTGAGCGACTGAGAAAGTGAGCGAGTGGGTGAGCGAGCGAGTGAGCGACTGAGAGAGTGAGTGAGCGGGCGAGTGAGTGAGTGAGTGGGTGAGCAAGCGAGTGAGCGAGTGAGTTAGTGAGTGAGCGAGCGTGTGAGCGAGTGGGCGAGCGAGCGAGCGAGTGAGTGACTAAGTGAGTGAGTGAGCAAGCGAGCGAGTTAGTGAGTTAGTGAGTGAGCGAGTGAGTATGTTATGGACGTTGCGTACTGGGCGCGGAAATATTTTTTCCCGGAATTTAAAGGCCGACCTCGGCTGATGATACACACGTGGAGCCTGCGCGCGTGAGAATCAATTACTCGGCCTTCGAGAAAATCGCATGCAAATGAGATGCTAATGATGCATTTAGGCTAACGAGGCGAGCAGAAGAAAAAAAAACGGCGCACGAGAGACAGAGAGAAGAAAACAAATATAACAACACTAACGAGACCCACACGATCCACGACCGCGGAATTCGAATTGAGACCTCGAATCGTGAGGATTCCGAGAATCGCGGCAACGGATGAATCGCCGCTTGGTGCAGCAGCAGCATCAGCATCATCAGTAACAGCAGCATCATCAGCAGCAGCATCAGTGGTATCAGCATCATCAGCAGCAGCAGCAGCAACAGTATCAGCAGCAGTAAGGTCTGCACCGGGAGTGATAGAGAGAGTAGGGGTGCTGCAAATGCTGGATTGACTATGCTGGAATGACACGTGTGATGTTGCTGATGATGCTCATCACGATGATGATGATGATGATGAGACCACAGCTGGCCTCTCCGCTATCGTGTTCGCATCTCATCGCGGCTTCTACAACTCCGCAGTGACAGAAGCGATGGCTGGGGGGGGGGGGTGGAGGAGGAGGGGTGGAGGGGGGGGCACTCTCCTCTCGATGCCGCCCGCCTTCGCGATGGCGCAGGTGGCGCAACGTGGGGGGACCCCCCCCACCCTCCCCCCCACCTCCCTCCAACCTCCCTAGTGGCAAGGGTCTTGGCTGTGCGAAGTTGGGAGCCCGAGGAGCCCCCCCCCCTCTCTCGTTAGTGCAGAACGCGTCTCGAAGTCGCACACCTGCAGCATGCGCTCCTTGGGCGTGGGCGGAGAATCCGTCGTGCGTTCGGAGCCCACTTGGCGCATCAAAAAATAATCGCCGCTAATAGGGCACCCGCGAAGTGGCACCACCACTGCTCCAATCCCATCATCACTCCATCCCTCCATCCCTCCATCTCCATCCCTCCATCTCCATCCCTCCATCTCCATCCCTCCATCTCCATCCCTCCATCTCTATCCCTCCATCTCCATCCCTCCATCTCCATCCCTCCATCTCCATCCCTCCATCTCCATCCCTCCATCTCCATCCCTCCATCTCCATCCCTCCATCTCCATCCCTCCAGCTCCATCCCTCCATCTCCATCCCTCCATCATCACCATTCCTGCAACTGCCAGGCTGTGTATGTGTGTGGGTTTTTGTTGTTGTAAAAATGTCAGGGTAATGTTTTTTGTCATTTTTTGAAAAGGTAGAAATGTACAGGAGGGAGAAGGGTGGGGTTAGGAGGAGAGACTTCGGGAGCTCCTGAAATTGAAATATCAAATACCGCTGCACAGACGGGAGGGAAATGCGTGCATTGGTGATGGTGCCCTTTAAAATGCGCCAGGGCTCAGGTCGACCAGTGCAGTGCGGTGTGTGGCACACGTCGAACTAAAGCAAAGGACACAGGTCCCCCGTACAGCCTGGACAGGATGTTGGCGGGCAAGTGCCGCTCGCGAGTAGCACCGAATGAAGGAGAGCGCGCGGCTCACGTGGGTGTTGGTGTGTTGGCAGCACCACGTGACCGGCCGCCGTTGTCTTCCGAGCGCTGATGTTGACTGCACGCAGCATCAAGCCCGAATCGACGTGGAAGAAGCTCAGGATCGGTTAACATATTCGATGTCGCTGTTCGTGGTCGTGAGCGGGAGTTAAAACGGGTTGCCCCGGTTCGTGGCGCTCCGTGCTCCCCATTCACACAAAGACGCACACACAGATGTCAACATACGCGCGTACACACGTGCATAGTCATATTCAAATAGGTGTGCACACAGGAACACACAGAGGGACACACAGAGGGACACACACAGGGACACACACAGGGACAAAGACAAAGACAAAGATCCCCCATATAGCCTTAACAGACTGTAGGGGAAGTGCTGTTAGCGAGCACCTATGAAGGCCGGACGGTACACGAGGGGGTGGGTGGCCAGCACCACGCCCGACCGCCTTTGTCTCCCTAGTGGCAATGTTTTTATCCACCGCACCAGGTACTCATTTGAGGCTGAGTCGACCTAGGGGAGGCCCGGGACCGGTTCAGAAAATCGTCACCGTTGTTGGTCGTGAGCGCGAATCAAACCCGGGTCGCCAGGTTCATAGCGCAGCGCGCTAACCGCTACACTATCGCTCCCCACACGTATGCACACACGCACACATACATACATATGTACACACGCAGTGCACATCCGCGCATATGCACGCCCTGCATTGTCGACTGACCGCGCGCACCCCGCTGCGCTTCACTGTCACTCACCGGTGATCACCTTGACGCAGGCGAGCGCGGTAGCTCACCTGCCGTGCACGGTCTACAGCCAGCCAGGTGCACGCGGGTGCGTGTGTGTGTACGCGTGTGTGTGTGTGCGCGCGCGCGTGTGTGTGTATGTGCGCTGCCTCATGAATCTGGAGGCCCGAGTTCGATTCCCGCTCACGGCCACCAACACCAGTGACGATTATCTGAAACCGATCCTGGGCCTCCCCTAGGTATGCTCACTCTCAAATAAGCACCTGGTGCGGTGTGTAAAAAAACATCGCCACTGGGGAGACAAAGGCGGTCGGGCGTGGTGCTGGCCACCCAACCCTCTCGTGTTACCGCGTAGGCCTTCACAGGTGCTACTCGCTAACAGCACTTGCCCCAACGGTCAGTTCAAGGCTACACGGGGGATCTTTGTCTTTGCGCGCGCGCTTGCACGTGCGCGCGAGGCACAGTTTAACGCGCGCACGTGGCCCCCCGATGTAATTTACGCTTCAGCAAACTGGAGCAGGGGGGGGGGGAGGAGGGGGGGTGAGCGATGTAAAGATGCGCCATAAACATCTACGGGAATAAATAAAAAATGTTAGCATAAAATAAACAAAAGTCGCGGCGATACGTTACGGGCGAGACATTTTAAGCGGTGACATTTTCACGTTTCATTTTTAGTTGCGTGATTTATTTAGTACTTCCCGGACCCTCTTGTCTTGGGCCGGGGCTTGTGTTGCCATTTGCTCGAGTCGCGGTGCGTGAAGGAGCACGGCAGTTTGTTACCCCCCCCCACACACAGCCCCCCCCCCCACACAGCCCCCCCCACCCAGCCCCCCCACCCAGCCCCACCCCCCCCACCTCGGCTCTCACCAAGCACGCGGGTCCCGTGTCTGCCTTAGACGCAGTGGCGCGCTCAGCAGTCTGCGGAAATTTTGAAATCGTTCCAACGCGGCCCCAAAACCAAGGCCTCCTTCCTCGCCCCTTGCCGCCGCGGCGTGGAAGGCGCAGGGACCGTAGTGGGACCGTAGTGGGACTGCAGTGCGATCCCCAGTGGATCTCAAATGTAGTGCGCTGATGGTCTCAGGGTGCTCTGGGCCCCCAAGAGGATCGGGTGTTGTCGAGCCGGCGGTGCTCCACGTGGGCCCCACGTGGGGCCCCACGTGGGGGCCTCGTGCGGGCCCCGTACGGGCCCCGTGTGCGTGTCGTTTTTAATCGGAGTGATTTATTGATGAGGCTCGGAATCGCCGCTAGCGTTCGGCTTCTGTGTGCGGAGTGCGGAAGCCCCGCGGAGCGAGCGCAGACGTGAGGACCGTGGAGGTCGCGGGCTCACGACCCCGATGGCACCCCCTAAACTGACGTCAGAGAGAGCGGCACCTTGGAGCTGTCACTGATCTCCGAGCTCTCCATCTCCCCTGCGCGCAGCATCGCCCTTTGCCTTCACCAGCTCCCGCGGAGACACTCATCTCGAAAGGCCGACTCGACTATTGCAACTCTCTCCCGCATCGCCCACCTCGTCAAATACTTCACCTCGCAAAATTCCGAAGCTCCCGATTTCACATGCGGTCTAAAATGCCACTGCTGTTCCATTGCACAACATCACCATCACCCCAAGCATCACCATCACCCCAAGCATCACCATCACCCCAAGCATCACCATCACCCCAAGCATCACCATCACCCCAAGCATCACCATCACCCCAAGCATCACCATCACCACCCCAAGCATCACCATCACCCCAAGCATCACC
>NC_133702.1:12373382-12438382 GCF_048934315.1 Petromyzon marinus
CTGGTCAAGGCCTATGATACCATCAGTAGGCCAGGGCTGTGGGCAGTTCCTCGTGCTTTAAGAGTCCCCTGACTCTCTGCTCACGATCATTGAGGGACTCCATGATGGTGAGTGGGCCCAGGTAAAGCTACGTGGCCAGCAGTCGGAACATTCCATGTTCACGTAGGGGTGCGACAGGAATGTTCTCCGGCTCCAACCATTATTTAACATCATCATCATCATCTTTAACCACGTAGTTCGAGAAGCTTTCATGACTGTACCGAAGGAATTTACATCTGGTACAGATACAATGGGAGGCTGATCGATGCCCTCGTGCGGTCGAGGGATGGCTCCCTGTTTGCTCAACCACGTTATGTATGCCGACGACCTGGTAATTGCTGCTCACTCAGAGGAGGAGTTGGGAGGCTGCTGCTGCTGAACCTGGTGCTTGCCACTAAGAGGTGGGGCCTTACCATCAGCCCCTCCAAAATTAAGCACCTGCCTGGGTATTTTGTGCGACCAAACACTCCATCCCCTCAGCTCCCCATTGGTGATGGAGCAGTTGTGGAAAGAGTGGAGAGTTTCCAAATACCTGGGCAGTGTGTTCATGACCAGGGTATTGATATTGGTGTGTGCCGATGTATGTGTGTCGAAGTGTGTGGGGGAGCGGTGGTGTAGTGGTTAGCGACTACGCTGCGCTACGAACCTGGCCACCCGGGTTCGATTCCCGCTCACGGCCAACACCAGTAATCGATTATTTGAACCGGTCCTGGGCCTCCCCTAGGTCGACTCAGCCTTAAATTAAAATGTGGTGCGGTGCGTAAATATCGCCACTGGGGAGACAAAGGGCGGCCGGGCGTGGTGTCGGCCACCCACCCCCTCGTGTGCCGTGCCGGCATTCATAGGTGCACGCTAACAGCACTTGCCCCTACAGGCTATACGGGGAATCTTGTTATTTTTTTTTGTCGGGTGTGTGTGTGTCGGTGTGTCATACAGGCGAACATCTGCGTGTCTTTGTTTTGTGTGGGGAGCGGTGGCGACGCGGTAAGCGCATTGTGCCGCCTCACCCAGCCTACCTCGGTTCGACTCCCCGGCCACGGACACCCTTCAGTGGGTATCTCAGTCAGCCGTGGGCCTTTATCAGTGATATCAGAGCCGGTCCGGTGCCTCCCTTGGTTTACGCAGCCCTAATTGAGCACCATGATGGTGAACGTGAGCCCTGGGGAGATGCGAGCAACCTTACGCGGCACTCGCCACACCGCCCCTTCGTGCACCCGCCCATCATAGGCGCTCGCTGACAGCACTTGCCCAAGCAGTGTTAGAAGCTACACACGAGTGGAGGGGGGGACAGGTGCCCTTTATCTTAGTGTGTATCTTACCAGAAACAACTTGTTCGAGGCCGTGACGAGGGGGCTCTAATAGGAGAGTGATTGTAAAGCCTCTCGCCGCCGTTACCTCTCCTCGCGAGCATCAACACGGGAGTCAGCGCGGTGTGGATGCTGCTCGCGAACCCCGTGGCGTCGCCTCGGAGCCGGATAATTTTCATGATTTCTGCCGCGAGTGTTCCCGTCGTCTCTCTCTCCCAGCCTCACTCGCTCTCTCTCAGCCTCCCTCACTATCTCAGCCTCACTCTCTCTCTCTCAAGCCTCACTCTCTCCCAGCCTCACTCTCTCCCAGCCTCACTCTCTCTCAGCCTCTCTCTCTCAGCCTCCCTCACTATCTCAGCCCCCTCCTCTCTCTCTCAGCCTCACTCTCTCTCTCAGCCTCACTCTCTCTCTCAGCCTCACTCTCTCTCTCAGCTCACTCTCTCTCTCAGCCTCACTCTCTCTCTCAGCCTCACTCTCTCTCTCAGCCTCACTCTCTCTCCAGCCCTCACCTCCTCTCCCAGCCTCACTCTCTCCCAGCCTCACTCTCTCTCAGCCTCTCTCTCTCAGCCTCCTCACTATCTCAGCCTCACTCTCTCTCTCAGCCTCACTCTCTCTCTCAGCCTCACTCTCTCTCTCAGCCTCACTCTCTCTCTCAGCCTCACTCTCTCTCTCAGCTCACTCTCTCCCAGCCTCACTCTCTCTCAGCCTCTCTCTCTCTCAGCCTCTCTCTCTCAGCCTCCCTCACTATCTCAGCCCTCACTCTCTCTCTCAGCCTCACTCTCTCTCTCTCAGCCTCACTCTCTCTCTCTCAGCCTCAACTTCTCTCCAGCCTCACTCTCTCCCAGCCTCTCTCTCTCAGTCCTCTCTCTCAGCCTCCCTCACTATCTCAGCCTCACTCTCTCTCTCAGCTTCACTCTCTCTCAGCCTCACTCGCTCTCTCTCAGCCTCCCTCACTATCTCAGCCTCCTCTCTCCCAGCCTCCCTCTCTTTTTTTTACGATCAGAAGAAACAAGGAAGATGCTCGGTGTGTAGTCGGCACCTTTGCTCCGTTCATCATTTCGTTTTTTTTTAAAGCTTTGCTTTGTGTAACCCCCCCCCCCCCCCCTTTTAAATGAAAGAACCCAACAAAATTGTTTTTCTTTTTTTCTCCTTTCCCCTTCCCTCTCTCTCTACCCCCCTCTCTGCCTCCCTCTCTCTCTGCCCCCTCTCTTCCTACTCCATTTGGCTCTCTCAGCCTCACTCTCTCAGCCTCATTCAATATCTCAGCCTCACTCTCTCAGTCTCACTCTCTCTCAGCCTCTCTCTCTCAGCCTCTCTCTCAGCCTCACTCTCTCTCAGCCTCACTCTCAGCCTCACTCTCTCTCAGCCTCACTCTCTCAACCTCACTCTCAGCCTCACTCTCTCTCAGCCTCACTCTCTCAGCCTCTCTCTCTCTCAGCCTCTCTCTCTCAGCCTCACTCTCTCAGCCTCTCTCTCTCAGCCTCACTCTCTCTCAGCCTCACTCTCTCTCAGCCTCTCTCTCCCAGCCTCACTCTCTCAACCTCACTCTCAGCCTCACTCTCTCTCAGCCTCACTCTCTCTCAGCCTCTCTCTCTCAACCTCACTCTCTCAGCCTCACTCTCTCAACCTCACTCTCTCAGCCTCACTCTCTCTCAGCCTCTCTCTCTCTCAGCCTCTCTCTCTCAGCCTCACTCTCTCTCAGCCTCACTCTCTCTCAGCCTCACTCTCTCTCAGCCTCTCTCTCTCAACCTCACTCTCTCAGCCTCACTCTCTCAACCTCACTCTCTCAGCCTCACTCTCTCTCAGCCTCACTCTCTCTCAGCCTCACTCTCTCTCAGCCTCACTCTCTCAGCCTCACTCTCTCTCAACCTCACTCTCTCAGCCTCTCTCTCTCAGCCTCACTCTCTCTCAGCCTCACTCTCTCTCAGCCTCACTCTCTCTCAGCCTCTCTCTCTCAGCCTCACTCTCTCTCAGCCTCTCTCTCTCTCAACCTCACTCTCTCAGCCTCACTCTCTCAACCTCACTCTCTCAGCCTCACTCTCTCTCAGCCTCACTCTCTCTCAGCCTCACTCTCTCTCAGCCTCACTCTCTCAGCCTCACTCTCTCTCAACCTCACTCTCTCAGCCTCTCTCTCTCAGCCTCACTCTCTCTCAGCCTCACTCTCTCTCAGCCTCACTCTCTCTCAGCCTCTCTCTCTCTCAGCCTCACTCTCTCAGCCTCACTCTCTCTCAGCCTCACTCTCTCTCTCTCAGCATCACTCTCTCAGCCTCACTCTCTCTCAGCCTCACTCTCTCTCAGCCTCACTCTCTCTCAGCCTCACTCTCTCTCAGCCTCACTCTCTCAGCCTCACTCTCTCTCAGCCTCCCTCTCTCAACCTCACTCTCTCAGCCTCGCTCTCTCAACCTCACTCTCTCAGCCTCACTCTCTCAGCCTCACTCTCTCTCTCAGCCTCACTCTCTCAGCCTCACTCTCTCTCTCAGCCTCACTCTCTCTCAGCCTCACCCTCTCCCAGCCTTTCTCTCTCAGCCTCTCTCTCTCAACCTCACTCTCTCTCTCAGCCTCACCCTCTCCCAGCCTTTCTCTCTCAGCCTCTCTCTCTCTCAGCCTCTCTCTCTCTCAGCCTCTCTCTCTCAGCCTCACTCTCTCTCTCAGCCTCACTCTCTCAGCCTCACTCTCTCTCAGCGTCACTCTCTCTCAGCCTCTCTCAGCCTCCCTCTCTCTCTCAGCCTCACTCTCTCTCTCTCACAGCCTCACTCTCTCAGCCTCATTCTCTCAGCCTCACTCTCTCAGCCTCACTCTCTCTCAGCCTCACTCTCTCTCAGCCTCACTCTCTCAGCCTCATTCTCTCAGCCTCACTCTCTCTCAGCCTCACCCTCGCAGCCTCACTCTCTCTCAGCCTCCCTCACTATCTCAGCCTCACTCTCTCAGCCTCATTCTCTCAGCCTCACTCTCTCAGCCTCACTCTCTCTCAGCCTCACTCTCCCAGCCTCACTCTCTCAGCCTCACTCTCTCAGCCTCACTCTCTCTCTCTCCCAGCCTCACTCACCTAGCCTAACTCTCTCAGCCTCACTCTCTCAGCCTCACTCTCTTTCAACCTCTCTCTCTCCCAGCCTCACTCTCTCAGCCTCACTCTCTCTCTCTCCCAGCCTCACTCTCCCAGCCTCACTCTCTCCCAGCCTCTCTCTCTCTCAGTCTTCTCCACGCCTCCTCCACTGCCGTCGACCAACCACCCCCACACACCACACCCCCAGCCCTTCCCGCCCGCCCGGCCCTGCTACTGACATTTATTTGTTGTTTGATGTCTTTAAAGCAAATCAGGGACCTTTAAAACAGTTTGCTTTAAAATAGCTCTGAAGGCTAATAACCAGAGCAAGCATCTTATCTGTCGCGCGCACGCAAAAGTGCGAGAGAGGCGCGCGCGTGCCCACGTGGGCGCGCGCCTGTTGCATCAGAGCGCACGCTCGCACCCAAACAAATCCACCGTATAACCTGATTGGATTGTTGGGGCAAGTGCTGTTCGGGAACACCTATGAAAGCCGGCACGGCAACACAAGGGGGTGGGTGGCCAGCACCACGCCCGGCTGCCTTCGTCTCCCCAGTGGCGATGTTCACTTGAGGCCGAGTCGACCTAGGGGAGGGCCCATGACCAGCTCAGATAACCGTCACCGCTGACCCGTGAGCTGGAAATCGAGCTGGGGATCGGTGGGTTCGTAGCGAAGTGTGATCACCGCTACACGACCGCTCACCGCGCACACGCGCGCGCGTGCACCTAAATTGTCGCACGGCCGTAAGTCGATCGGCAGACAGCGCGGCCTCTGTGTTCGCGTGCGGGAGACTGAATGAGCCAGAGGGCGCCTTCACCTGTAATGCTGCTGCCGGCGATTGGCCGTAGCGGGCAGTCGCGTTTGAGATACGGCGAGTACATTCGTGGAGCGTCATGGAATCACGTAGGCACACACACTCACAACGAGACCCATAGATTCAAAGAGACCCATTGCAGATAAGGAGACTCACATAAACACCCCATAGGCTCACATCGAGACTCGCAGACTCGGATAAACACCCACAGACTCATGGAGACCCCATACACTCACAGAGACCCACAGATGAAACAAATTAACCCGCAGACTCACAGAGACACCCATAGACTTGCACAGAGACCCATAGACGGACGCCATGGGAGCGAGTGGGGCCGTGGTGCCACTGCGTGGCCCCTGGCGTGAGGCCGGAGGCCCCAGTCGCCCCGTGGACCGCTTCCCATCGCCCAACGCCGAGGCAGGAGGCGGCCGTGCCTGCCGCGCGCGGTTCCAATGTGGTTCACGCGCAGTCCACGCGTACACACGTGGACTGCGCGGGAACCGGTGACTGTGTTCAATCAGTGATTGAGCGGTGAGCGTTTTGTGGTGGAGGAGGGGGAGGGAGAGCAGGAGGATGTGGAGAGAGAGGGCAGGAGGATGGGGAGGGAGGGCAGGAAGATGGGGAGGGAGAGCTGGAGGTTGGGGCGGCCCCGTTAGTGGAGCTCGCTGGAATCTCGAACCGCCGCCGTTCCCCTCCGGGGGGCTCGAGGTGGCCGTGTCCGGGCAAAGCCCCGCGTCTCACTCCGCCGCTACTTTGGAGTGATAACCTCTCAATACCAACAACACCACCACCAATACCACCACCATCAACAACACCACCATCAACATCACCACCAACAACAACACCACCAACAACACCACCAACAACACCACCACCAAGAACATCACCAACAACAATACCACCAACAACACCACCACTAACACCACCACCAACAACACCACCATCAACACCACCACCACCAACCCCAGCAACACGACCACCACCAACACCACCACCAACACCACCACCACCAACCTCACCAACACGACCACCAACAGCACCACCAACGCCACCACACACAGCCACACGCACAACCAACAACAACATCACCAACAACCAGCAGCCATTTGCTCCAGGGTAGCGGCGACGACACCACGTCGCTTGTGCCAGGCTAGGTGCACTGCGAGGCCGTCACGCTTGCTGGCAGGAGGTCACGGGACAGTCCCAGGTGGTGGTGTGGGGAATGACTTACTTGAGATGACTGGCAGATGCACCGCCTGTGCCCCCCCACCGTGTCAACTTGATGCCTTTTATTATAATAATTATAACTAGAATAATTATAATTATAACAATTATAATTATAACAATTATAATTATTACTCACGGCTCGAGGGTGGTGCTGGCCACTCACCCCCTTGTGTGTCGTGGCGGCCTTCTTCATAGGTGCTACGCGCTAACAAGCACTTGTCCCAACAGTACGTTGAGGTTACACGGGGATCTTTGTCTTTGTGTGTGACGGAGCGGTGGTGCAATGATGCTCGCGCCACGCCACCTGGGTTTGATTCCTGGTCGTAACTATCAGGAGCGGGTATTAGTGTGCAGGGACTCCTCTACTTACGAACGAGTATGGTTCCTCAGGTCTGTTTGTAAGTCGATTTGTTCGTAAGTACTCCTGTCAATTCCAGACATGTTGTACGGCATGTACACTAAACATGGGGACTGGCCTTAAATATTTGTTAATCTCCTGTAGATCCCACTGGTTCTTCATGTTATGTAAATGTAGATGCCACTGGTTCTTCATGTTCTGTAGATGTAGATCCCACTGATTCTTCATGTTCTGTAGATGTAGATGCCACTGGTTCTTCATGTTCTGTAGATGTAGATGCCACTGGTTCTTCACGTTCTGTAGGTGTAGATGCCACTGGTTCTTCATGTTCTGAAGATGTAGATGCCACTGGTTCTTCACGTTCTGTAGATGTAGATGCCACTGGTTCTTCACGTTCTGTAGGTGTAGATGCCACTGGTTCTTCACGTTCTGCATATGTATATGCTACTGGTTCTTCATGTTCTGTAGATGTAGATCCCACTGATTCTTCATGTTCTGTAGATGTAGATCCCACTGGTTCTTCACGTTCTGTAGGTGTAGATGCCACTGGTTCTTCACGTTCTGTAGATGTAGATGCCACTGGTTCTTCACGTTCTGTAGGTGTAGATGCCACTGGTTCTTCACGTTCTGTAGGTGTAGATGCCACTGGTTCTTCACGTTCTGTAGATGTAGATGCCACTGGTTCTTCACGTTCTGCATATGTAGATGCTACTGGTTCTTCATGTTCTGTAGATGTAGATCCCACTGATTCTTCATGTTCTGTAGATGTAGATCCCACTGGTTCTTCACGTTCTGTAGGTGTAGATGCCACTGGTCCTTCACGTTCTGTAGATGTAGATGCCACTGGTTCTTCATGTTCTGTAGATGTAGATGCCACTGGTTCTTCACGTTCTGTAGGTGTAGATGCCACTGGTTCTTCATGTTCTGAAGATGTAGATGCCACTGGTTCTTCACGTTTTGTAGATGTAGATGCCACTGGTTCTTCACGTTCTGTAGGTGTAGATGCCACTGGTTCTTCACGTTCTGCATATGTAGATGCTACTGGTTCTTCGTGTTCTGTAGATGTAGATGCCACTGGTTCTTCACGTTCTGTAGGTGTAGATGCCACTGGTTCTTCACGTTCTGCATATGTAGATGCTACTGGTTCTTCGTGTTCTGTAGATGTAGATGCCACTGGTTCTTCACGTTCTGTAGGTGTAGATGCCACTGGTTCTTCACGTTCTGCATATGTAGATGCTACTGGTTCTTCGTGTTCTGTAGATGTAGATGCCACTGGTTCTTCACGTTCTGTAGATGTAGATGCCACTGGTTCTACACGTTCTGTAGATGTAGATGCCACTGGTTCTTCATGTTCTGTAGATGTAGATGCCACTGGTTCTTCACGTTCTGCATCTGAAGATGCTACTGATTCTTCATGTTCTGTAGATGTAGATCCCACTGATTCTTCATGTTCTGTAGATGTTGATCCCACTGGTTCTTCACGTTCTGTAGGTGTAGATGCCACTGGTCCTTCACGTTCTGTAGATGTAGATGCCACTGGTTCTTCATGTTCTGAAGATGTACATGCCACTGGTTCTTCACGTTTTGTAGATGTAGATGCCATTGGTTCTTCACGTTCTGTAGATGTAGATGCCACTGGTTCTATACGTTCTGTAGATGTAGATGCCACTGGTTCTTCATGTTCTGTAGATGTAGATGCCACTGGTTCTTCACGTTCTGTAGATGTAGATGCCACTGGTTCTACACGTTCTGTAGATGTAGATGCCACTGGTTCTTCATGTTCTGTAGATGTAGATGCCACTGGTTCTTCACGTTCTGCATATGTAGATGCCACTGGTTCTTCATGTTCTGTAGATGTAGATGCCACTGGTTCTTCACATTCTGTAGATGCAGATGCCACTGGTTCTTCACGTTCTGTAGATGTAGATGCCACTGGTTCTTCACGTTCTGTAGATGCCACTGGTTCTTCACGTTCTGCATACGTAGATGCCACTGGTTCTTCACGTTCTATCGATGTAGATGCCACTGGTTCTTCACGTTCTGTAGATGTAGATGCCACTGGTTCTTCACTTTCTGTAGATGTAGATGCCAATGGTTCTTCACGTTCTACATATGTAGATGCCACTGGTTCTTCACGTTCTGTAGATGTAGATGCCACTGGTTCTTCACGTTCTGTAGATGTAGATGCCACTGGTTCTTCACTTTCTGTAGATGTAGATGCCACTGGTTCTTCACGTTCTGTAGATGTAGATGCCACTGGTTCTTCACGTTCTGTAGATGTTGATGCCACTGGTTCTTCGCGTTCTGTAGATGTAGATGCCACTGGTTCTACACGTTCTGTAGATGTAGATGCCACTGGTTCTTCATGTTTTGTAGATGTAGATGCCACTGGTTCTTCACGTTCTGTAGATGTAGATGCCACTGGTTCTTCACTTTCTGTAGATGTAGATGCCACTGGTTCTTCACGTTCTGTAGATGTAGATGCCACTGGTTCTTCACGTTCTGTAGATGTTGATGCCACTGGTTCTTCGCGTTCTGTAGATGTAGATGCCACTGGTTCTTCACGTTCTGTAGATGTAGATGCCACTGGTTCTTCACGTTCTGTAGATGTAGATGCCACTGGTTCTTCACGTTCTATAGATGTAGATGCCACTGGTTCTTCACGTTCTGTAGATGTAGATGCCACTGGTTCTTCACGTTCTGTAGATGTAGATGCCACTGGTTCATCACATTCTGTAGATGTAGATGCCACTGGTTCTTGACGTTCTGTAGATGTCATCACCGCCATCTATTTGCGCGGCGGTTGACCTTATGACTCTCAGTCTGAACAGATAACTGGACATACGGACAAGTTTGTTCGTACCTCTGAAAATTCGTAACTCAAATGTTCGTAAGTAGACGAGACCCTGTACTATTACAAACATATCCTGTGTCTCACGTAGGTAAGATCAGCCTTAAACAACTCGCCCTAACCTCTTGTAAGAGAAGAAGAAGTGAGAGGACTGCACTCCCCTGGTGCCCAGAGAGCCCTGCAGCTCTGTAGCTCGCAGGTGGTGATCTCATTCCCTTGCTGGTGGTGAGGGGAGTGGTGGTGGAGCGGTTAGCGCGCTGACCTACGAACCTGCCAACCGGGTTCGATTCCCGCTCACGGCCAACACCGGTGACAATTATTTTAACCGGTCCTGGGCCTGCCCTAGGTCGACTCAGCCTTAAATGAGTACCTGGTGCGGTGTATAAACATCACAATCATCTGGGTTTCCCCCGAGGTCGAGTATCTCAACCGGTACTGGGGTTCCCCTGGGTTGACTCAGCCTCAAATGTGCAAACATCACCACTCGGGAGACAACGGCGACAGGGCTTGGCTCTGGCCACCCAGCCCCTCGTGTGCTGTCCGGCCTTCTTCACGTGTGCTGCTTCTCGCAAGAAAACACCTACTGCCCAAACAGTCGCTTAAGGCTATACGGGGGATCTTGATGTACAATGTGAACTTCTATGTTGAATTTTTTTTATTCAAGTGGCACAACGGTGGTATGATGTAATCTTCCTCGCCTGGTATGCAGGAGGTCAGGGGTTGAATCTCAACTCTGACGCCCGCTATATATTTGAAGTTTGCGGTGTCTGTCTCCTGTGGTCGCGTGGATTTTTTTCTCCGTGTCCTCCGGTTTTCCCCTCCACGTTTAGAAACATTCGTCTATATTATTTTGATTATTTTTTCTGCTATACATTTCTGCACGGTGATAAGCCCCTTCGTGAAGCTCTCGTTTGTGGCCAGTTCGCTTCTGAAAAATAAGCAAATGGCTTAGTTGGCTTTACCTGGCAAGAAAAAAAAAGTTTTGTTTCATTTGTATATATTGTTAAAGTGATTTGTTGAACTATCCTGTACGCTGCACTTATATCGTTTCTTTTTATTGTTTGTTTGCCGTAACGGTCTGACCCCGTGACCCACACTGAACATCTGTGGCAAAAGAGCTTGACAGCTCATCGGATTCCTCCTCCAGTACAAATACAGATTCTGACCTTTGCCTTTGTGTGCGTGACCCAGGCGAGGGAGGCGTGCTGACGTGGCCGGCTCGCTACCCGGAGTGCAATGGCTCGCAGCAGTCGCCCATCGACCTGGTGCCGGAGGAGGCCGTGCCGGACCGGCGCCTGGGACCGCTGCACCTGGAGGGGTGGGAGCGCGCCACGGGACCTCGCACGCTCATCAAGAACACGGGCAAGACCGGTGCGGGCAACGTCGCAAACGGAGACACGCACAGAGTTCCCGTAGAGACGCGCAGACTCGCGTGGTAGACGCGTGAACTCGCTTAGAGTTTCGTAGGCTCACGGAGAGACGCATAGACTCGCACAGAGGTTCGTAATCTGACATAGAGACACGTACACTCACAAAGAGACTCGTGCACTCACATAGAGACGCATGGACTCACTCTCATATAAAGACTCGTACACTAACGTAGAGACACATAGACTCACGTAGAGACACATACTCTCATATAGAGACAACTAGACACACATAGAAACTTGCGCAAAGGTGGTGCTCACATATAGCAGGAAGGCACACCTCCCATGTCACGTGACCACCACACTGCTTGTTGGGAGGGCCACAATATTAAACTCTTCATCTCTTGAGCTGGTGGTCTAGACAAGGCTAGAAAGCATAGTACGTGCAATGTGGTGGTCACGTGCCAGGCGCGCGGGGCACGTGGGATGGGAGCGGTGGGTATGTGGTCACTTCATTTGTCCCCTGCAGGCAGTGACCCCGTGTGTTGATGACGAACACCATGCACACATGTGTGTATGTTGAACTTCTGTCGCACCGTACGTCGCCAACCATGCTAAACCGGAGGTGTGCCGAGAGGGGAGCGGCGGGGGGGGATACAAACAAACTTAAACGCGACAAGAAGCGGTTCGAATGAAGGAATTCGTTTTCAATCTGAGATTATTTAAGAATAAAAGTGCAACGTAGGCGGGCGGGTTCCTCTTGGGGGTCAGGCAAGAGGCCAGCCAAGCCAGCCAGACAGCCCCCTCTGCCGAGGGGCTCACGAGGGACGATGTCCGGACGGATTTGCGTCCCTTCGTTGGTAACGAGCGACGTTGCTCGACATCGTCGGTCCAAATAAGGAGCCGTCCATAAATGACGTCACGCACCTAGGGGGCGGGGGTCAGACATTTGTGACGATGTGTGACGAGGGGGGGGGAGGGGGTTTAAGAAATGTGACGTCACATCAAAATGCGCAAACTTTAAATAAATATAGACAACACGTTCTACTTAATAAAATAGACTTTTTAATAAATGTTTTCTCCTACAACATCAGAGTGCAGCGCCACATTAAACACGCACTACAAAGACAATAGTTTAAAGCGATTTGAAGCATGTTTTATTTTTAAAATGGAAATATGGTTTTGGGGGGGGGGAGAGCTTTGTGACGTCATATTTGAGGGGGGGTCTGACTTTTTGTGACGCCGTTTGACGAGGGGGGGGGTCAAAAATCGTCCAAAATCGCGTGACGTCATTTATGGACGGCCCCTAAACCCACCGCCCACCTCCCCCTCCTCCACGTCTTTCAAGCACCCGGCAACGACTTTAACGATCACGAGTTTGTCCCCGTTTGGTTATTTAATTATTACATATTTATTGGAGCCGTTAAGGTCATTGTGCTTAGAGTGGCTCAATTAATGGGGGGGGGGGGGTCCAAATCGATAGGTCCCCCGCCCCCACTGCCCCCCCCCCCCGCCCCGTCAGCAGGTCATTACAGTGATGGCCTCGTTAATTGGCGCGTGCTTAAACTGAGTGAAATGCGAGGGGAATTCTCAGCGTCAGGCTTCGCTATCTCAGTCCCGGTGAACCGAGCGGCGTGGTGGATGCCGGGGACGACCACAGCCCCGAGACCCGTGGGGCCAGTGGCGGCAGTTTACAGGGACGCTGCCGTTACATAGAGACCCACAGAGATCCGTAGGGTCAGATGGAGTACCCATGGAGACTCATTCAGTTACTACATAGAGACTCGTAGAGTTACACAGAGACTCACAGAGTTACATAGACCCATACGATAATCATGGAGTTCCATAATGTTACACAGAGATCCACAGAGTGACACAGAGAGACACAGAGATCCACAGAGTGACACAGATCCATAGAGTGACACAGACAGAGTGACACAGACAGAGTGACACAGAGTGACACAGACAGAGTGACACAGAGTGACACAGAGTGACACAGATCCACAGACTGACACAGATCCACAGAGTGACACAGAGTGATACAGAATGACACAGACAGAGTGACACAGAGATCCACAGAGTGACACAGAGTGACACAGACAGTGACACAGAGATCCACAGAGTGACACAGAATGACACAGACAGAGTGACACAGAGATCCACAGAGTGACACAGAGTGACACAGAGTAACACAGAGTGACATAGAGTGACACAGAGATCCACAGAGTGACACAGAGTGGCACAGAGTGACACAGAGTGACATAGAGTGACACAGAGATCCACAGAGTGACACAGATCCACACAGAGACACAGAGTGACACAGAGTGACACAGAGATCCACAGAGTGACACAGAGATCCACAGAGTGACACAGAGTGACACAGAGATCCACAGAGTGACACAGAGTGACAGAGTGACACAGAGAGACACAGAGATCCACAGAGTGCCACAGAGTGACACAGAGTGACACAGAGTTCCACAGAGAGACACAGATCCATAGAGTCACACAGAGTGACACAGAGATCCACAGAGTGACACAGAGTGACAGAGATCCATAGAGTGACACAGACAGAGTGACACAGAGATCCACAGAGTGACACAGATCCATAGAGTCACACAGAGTGACACAGATATCCACAGAGTGACACAGAATGACACAGACAGAGTGACACAGAGATCCACAGAGTGACACAGAGTGACACAGAGATCCACAGAGTGACACAGAATGACACAGACAGAGTGACACAGAGATCCACAGAGTGACACAGAGTGACACAGAGATCCACAGAGAGACACAGAGTGACACAGAGTGACACAGAGATCCACAGAGTGACACAGAATGACACAGATCCATAGAGTCACACAGAGTGACACAGAGATCCACAGAGTGACACAGAGTGACAGAGATCCATAGAGTGACACAGACAGAGTGACACAGAGATCCACAGAGTGACACAGATCCATAGAGTCACACAGAGTGACACAGAGATCCACAGAGTGACACAGAGTGACACAGAGATCCACAGAGTGACACAGAGTGACACAGAGATCCATAGAGTGACACAGAGTGACACAGAGATCCATAGACCACAGCCCAGGTCTTTCGGCAGTGGCGGCATCTCCAGGAGTACTGCAAGGGGGTGTGCAAGCGAATTAAGAAACAAACACAATTCATGATTCACACGGCACCAACGGCAGAACTTCCTCGACGCAAAAAAACCTCCCAGGATGACGCCTCATTAATAGTGCGTACGTACACACTACAAACAACAGCGTCCAAACATCCTTGCACAGGCACGTCCACTCGACGGCATGGCTCATTGTCGCTCAAAGCCGGAACGTCAAGGCAGGACATCGCCGCGTCATTCGCTGCCACGCTATCATCTGGAGTATCGCCGCAGGGATTCGGGGGGCGGATTTGGGACGTGGTGTCGTGACACCGTGTAACAAGGTGTCGGCTGGATGTGCCAGGATCGTCGAGAAACAGTCGACGCGATGGAGTTTGGAACATCTAAACCATTTAATCTGAACTGTTTTGTGTTTTACCAGGTTAAGGGTGCACTGAGCTATGCAGCGCTTTTTCAGAAGCGACCGGGCAATCACGAATGGTAGCTCAGCAAAGTGGCTCAGCGTCGTGTGGACATTTATAGCAGCAGCCAAATTCTCTCTTAAAGCGCTTTTCTAAAATCTGGAGGGAAAACCCGGAGCACCCAGAGATTAAAACCCACGCGACCACGGGGAGAGAGACACGCAAACTGCAACCATACAGCAGGCGTCAGGGTCGAGATCGAACCCACGACCTCCTGCATACCGGGCGAGGTTGTTAACATCTCCTAGCCACCGCGGCACTCAAGAGATGGAACCTGGAACAGCTGACGTGCTCCCATCTCCACTCGTGCGCTCCAATCTGGTGTAGAGACGACGATACCTTTGATGGGAATTGAAACCGCCGATGTGATCGATGATCGATTCTGGAACAGCTGACGTGCTCCAACCCGGTGTCAGGGGGATTCCAGAGCGCGCCTTACTCACGCGCGTCTACCCCCCCCCCCCACGCTCGCAGTGGAGGTGTGGATTGACGGGGACTACTTCCTGTGGAGCGGAGGGACACGTTGGCGCGCGACGCGGCTGGCATTTCACTGGGGCAGCTGCTCGTCGGCGGACGGATCCGAGCACCAGATCGACGGCCGCTCCTTCCCTCTCGAGGTACCGGAGGCTTCAGCCGTGGTTCGGCGGCTTTGGCTGTTGATGAGTCGTGCGCGAGGATCGCCTCTCTCACCTCTCACCGGGAGCTCCGTGCCCGTAACGGAGACACCGTCTCGGTGCCTCGAGGGCCTCCTCTGAAAGTCGCAGGGCCGGCGGAGTTCACGGCTCAAGCGCGTAGCACACCGCGAGCGGCGCACCGTAACGCCGTACGCCATCGTGGGGAACACCGCATGCCAAATACCAACAACGCCAGCCGTTCACCACGAAGTGACCGCGGCGTCACCGCGGAGACCGTGACGGGCCGTGTGCACTTTGAGGCCACGTGAAGGGTCGAAGGCTCGCTGGCAGGAGGTCGCGGCACGGACAAAGCTGGTGCCGTGGGTTGACCGACTGAGATGACTGGCAGATGCACCAGCTGTGCCCCATACTGTGCCAACTTTTGCTGCCTTTTTATTGGCACGGCGCGAGGGTGACGCTGGCCACCCACCCCCTCGTTTGCCGTGGCCGGCCTTCATGTTCTGCGGCTACTCGCAAACATAACAGCACTTGCCCCAACAGTCTGTTAACGCTATACGGGAGATCTTGATGTGCCAATGCAAGTTTAACTTCTCGACTCGAATCTTGATTTGAAGATTTCGTGACTGCAGGAATCCATACTCTTTGTTTCTTTCGGTAAAGTCACGTAGATAGAAAACTACTCTAAAACTACTCTCTCAAATCAAGTTTAAAACTACTCTAGTTTATTATATTTAGGAGAACCACGGTGGCGAGACCTGAACTTCCTCGCCTGGTATGCAGGAGTGTGGGGGGTTCGATCCCGACATTGGCGCCTGGCGCTCCGCTCGTTAGTTGTCAGCGTCGCGCCTCTTGCCCTCCGTTGCTGTTGTTGTTGTTGGGAGGGTGACTGCCTCCAACTGCGTCCAGTAGCGTCATCCTTCACCACCCAGCGCACACACGCAGCAGCAGCAGCAAGGCAGCGCACCCGCACGCATAGCGGCCTCAACAGAGACAACTTCTCTTGGCACGAGTCCCGGGGAGTTGTGTTCGCGGACACAGGCGACGGCCCAGACTCGTCGTCACCATCGTGAGTCGTGGTAACGACGGACAATTAGCCTCGAAGCGCGGACGGCAAAATCGGCGCTGACGAGCGGCGCACGCAGTGGCGGAGCAGGAGGGGCAGGAGGGGGGAGACAGGAGGGGGGAGACAGGAGGGGGGAGACAGGAGGGGGGAGACAGGAGGGGGGAGACAGGAGGGGGGAGACAGGAGGGGGGAGACAGGAGGGGGGAGACAGGAGGGGGGAGACAGGAGGGGGGAGACAGGAGGGGGGAGACAGGAGGGGGGAGACAGGAGGGGGAGACAGGAGGGGGGAGACAGGAGGGGGGAGACAGGAGGGGGAGACAGGAGGGGGGAGACAGGAGGGGGGAGACAGGAGGGGGAGACAGGAGGGGGGAGACAGGAGGGGGGAGACAGGAGGGGGGAGACAGGCGGAGCCACCGGGGCGGGCTCTCTCCGGAACAGCGAGGGGATGGGAGGGAGGGATGGGGGGTCGGAGGGAGGGTGGCAGGGAGGGTGGCAGGGTGGCGGGGAGGGTGGCAGGGAGTGAGGCAGGGTGGCAGGGATGGGGGCAGGGAGGGTGGCACGGTGGCAGGGATGGGGGCAGGGAGGGGGGCAAGGTGGCAGGGAGGGTGGCAGGGAGGGTGGCACGGAGGTAGGGTGGGTGGCAAAGTGTCAGGGAGGGTGGCAGGGAGGGTGGATGGCAGGGTGGCAGGGAGGGTGGCAGGGAGGGAGGCAGGGTGGCAATGAGGGTGGCAGGGAGAGAGGCATGGGGGCAGGGAGGGTGGCTCGGATGGAAGCTTTGGGGATTGTAACATCACTGGGCGAGATTCCCGACAGCGGTGGAAGTTGCCTGCCCCGGCGCAGGTGAATGGCGACGTGCGGCGCCAGCCCAAGAGAGCGAGGGGCGGGGGGACAGGGAGACGGAGCGGGAGAGCGAAGAGAGCGATGAGAGCGATGAGAGAGTTCCCTTCAGCTCGACAAGCACGAGGCGCGGCTCTCTCCACGGCGTCCACGGGACAGTGAGGAGTGTGCGTCTGTAGGGAGCCGTGGCGGAGCGGTGGCGCAGCGGTGAGCGCACTCTGCCACGAGCTCGCCGATCTTCGTTCGATTCCCGGTTCATTCGCACCCACGGCCGATCCAAGTGGTGGCGAGTGGATATCCAAACCGGTCCTGGGCCTCCGTGTGGAGCAGTGCGGTGTGGGGTGTGTGCGCGTGTGTGTGTTTGGGGAGCGGTCGTGTAGTGGTTAGCGCGCTGCGCAATGGACCTGCCAGAGTTCAACTTCCGCTCACGGCCAACACCCAGTGACGATTATCTGAACCGGCCATGGGCCTCCCCTAGGTAGACTCAGCCTAAAATTAGTGCCTTGTGCGGTGTGTAGACATCGCCACTGGGGAGACAAAAGCGGGCGGGCGGGCGTGGTGTTGGCCACCCACCCCTTCGTGTACCGTGCCGGCCTTCATACTGTAGGTGCTACTCGCTAACAGCACTTGCCCCTAGAGTCTGTTAAGGCTACACGGGAGATGTTTGTCTTTGTAGTTGCATGTGTGGTGCGTGTGTGGTGCGTGTGGTTGTATGTGTGGTTGTATGTTGTTGTATGTGTGGTGTGTGTGGTTGTATGTGTGGTTGTATGTTGTATGTGTGGTTGTATGTTGTTGTATGTGTGGTTGTATGTGTGGTGTGTGTGGTTGTATGTGTGGTTGTATGTGTGGTGTGTGTGGTTATATGTGTGGTGTGTGTGTGTGGTTGGTTCCCTCCCACTCAAAGCCAAACTCTCGTTATTTTGGCACAGGGCCCAAAGGCTCAAAGTGGCCACCAGTCATCAGCCAGAAAAAAAACAGCACCAGTGAGTGGGTGAGTGAGTGGGTGAGTGAGTGGGTGGGTGAGTGGGTGGGTGAGTGGGTGAGTGGGTGGGTGAGTGGGTGAGTGAGTGGGTGGGTGAGTGGGTGGGTGAGTGGGTGGGTGAGTGGGCTAGTGAGTGAGTTGGCCTGCTCTGCAGTGTGGTGGTGGTGGTGGTGGTTGGACGCAGTGTCTAGCATGGAACAAGTTACACTTCCAGTGAACAATAAATGTCAGTTTTCAGCTAAATTCACATTTGTTCTACAATGGCCATGCCTGTGTTTTAGCTGGGCCACCTCTTCACCCCCTCCCCTCTGCCCCCTCCATAACCCCCCGGGAGGGGGGGGGGGGCAATCGCCGGCTGACTGTTATTAGCCGCCGCGGTGGCAGGGAGATGTTAACTACCTCTCCTGGTATACAGGGGATCGTGGGTTCGATCCCGACCCTGACGCCTGCTGCATATTTGGAATTTGCATCTCTCTCTCCCCGTGCTCGCGTGGATTTTTCTCCAGGTTTTCCGGTTTTTTTTCCCCTCCACGTTTAGAATAAAACCTCATGCGTTTTAGAGTATGTTGCTGCTACAAATGGTCACGTGATGACAAGCAAATTCGTTGAGCTATAATTTTGTGATAGCCAGGTCGCTTCTGAAAAAGAGCTGTATATAGTTCAGTGGGGCCTTACTGATCAAATAAAAATAGTTTGTAGTTTATCGAAGCGCGCAGTGGTGGCTACGCCGCCGCACGTGGGCTGCCTGTGACCCAGTGCTGTGGAGGCAGCAGCGAGGGTTGGTGGGTCACCGCACCGATGTTGTTGTCAAACTCTCTTCCCGAGGGTGGGCGTCGAGGAGGAGGAGGAGTCATACCCTGGCTCTGCAGGAGCAGAGTGAACAGCAAGTGGGATAATCGCCATTTGTTTCCATCTGTACGGGGATGGAGCGTTGCTCCCTCGCGCAAGGCGTGGGGTTTTTCCCGGACGCTATGTCTTCCTCCACACGTGTATCACAATACTATACACGACTTAGCATTAATCGGCTGAAGACATCTTACAGATACAAATCTAATGCGGAAGGGACCCTCCTGAAAAAGAGTCCCACGACTCAGTAGCGTGGCTGTCCTGGATAAATAGATGTTTTTAAAGTAAAGTATTGAAGGGCATCGCTGTTCGCGCAAAGAGAGATAGCGAAAGAGGTCCTGGGTGGTAGTAGCGGTGGGGGTGGTGATGGCGGTGATGGTAGGGTTGGCGGTGGCAGTGGCGGTGGCGGTTACTAGGGTGGTGGTGGTGATAGTGGTGGTGGCGGGGATGGTGGTGATAGTGATGGTGGCGGCGAGGATGGTGGTGGCGGTGGTGGCGGTGGCGAGGGTGGTGGTGATGGTGGTGGCAGTGGTGGCGGTGGTGGTGGCGGTGGTGGCGGTGGTGGTGGTGGCGAGGGTGGTGGTGATGGTGGTTGCAGTGGGGCTGGTGGTGGTGATGGTGGCGAGGGTGGTGGTGGTGGTGATGGTGGTGGTGGCGAGGGTGGTGGTGGTGGTGGCGAGGGTGGTGGTGATGGTGGTGGTGGTTGCAGTGGGGCTGGTGGTGGTGGTGGTGGTGATGGTGGCGAGGGTGGTGGTGGTGGTGATGGTGGTGGTGGCAATGGGGCTGGTGGTGGTGGTGGTGGCGAGGGTGGTGATGGTGGTGATGGTGGTGGTTGCAGTGGGGCTGGTGGTGGTGGTGGCGAGGGTGGTGGTGATGGTGGTGGTGGTTGCAGTGGGGCTGGTGGTGGTGGTGGTGGTGGCGAGGGTGGTGGTGATGGTGGCGAGGGTGGTGGTGATGGTGGCGAGGGTGGTGGTGATGGCGGTGGTGGCAATGGGGCTGGTGGTGTTGGCTGCTCCACGTGTCGTGTCCGCGGTCAGGGTCTGGTCTGGACTGCAGAGTTCCCATCTCACCTTCGCTGATTTTCTGCCCCCATTGTTGCCATAGCCCCGCGGGTCCCTCTCAGCACCAAGTGAAGTGGAGAGAGAGGAGGGAGAGAGAGAGAGAGGACGTAATATATTTATTTTAATGTAGACTTTTATATTTCTATATATATAAAAGAGCTTTTAACGTTCAACTACAAAATAACAACAGCAGTAACAAGGGATGGGAGAGAGAGAGAGAGACGCGTGCCTGCTAGCAATCGCGAAACCCGGGCACGCAGAGCGGCTGTGCGCTATGCATTATGCATAACGACAACGGGCAGATAAACAGCGGGAAAACCCTTCCAAAACAAAGGGGGTGAAGTGTAAAATAGCGACGCTTATGAGTTCGGCATCTCGCGAAGAGGGCGGGAATAACTGCGCACCGTTTTGAGACGCACGCGAACGCGCGGGTTGCCCTCTGGAGAGTTTAAATAGCGACGGGTGGGGTGGAGAGAGGGTGGGGGGAGAGAGGGTGGGGGGGAGCCAGCGAGGAATATATTCGTCATCATCACTCTCATCATCGTCATCATCACCATGGTCATCATCGTCATCACGATCGTCGTTGGCATCATCACGATTGTTATCGTCGTCGTCGTCATCACCATCATCATCGCCGTCATCAGCGTCATCATCATCATCACCATCGTCATCATCATCACCAACATCATCGTCATCATCGTTATTATCACGATCGTCATCATCGTCACCACCACCACCATCATCATCGTGATCATCACGATCATCATCATCATCACCACGATCATCATCGTGATCATCACGATCATCATCGTCATCATCACCCCGCTCGTTTGCGCCATATCGGCATGGACGATTCCTCGAGTACAGCAGTATACAGGGAGAAACTTCCTCGAAACTACGAGCAATCACTCCTGTGAATAACAACAGCTTTCATAACCCTCCTGATGCCAGGGCCTATTATTCCTCTGCCGCTTTGTTCTCTTTGCCGATGTAAAAGTGGTTTTGATTTAAATTTTATATCTCTTTTTATATCTCTGTATTTATTTGAAAGGGGGGTTGGGGGGGATACTGCTCTCGCAAGTAACGTCTAGTTAGTAGGGCAAGTGTGAGAAGAGCAGGCGGGCGAGATGGATGTAGGGAGGGAGAGACCGGCGGTCTGAACGTAAAATAATGGATTACTGAACCGGTCATTAAAAGTTTCGTGTCGTTTACGTATATCAGGAAATTACACGGTTGGCCGACTGCCCCCACCCCTCCGTGCGAGAGAGTCCAGGACGTGGGTGTTTGGCGGAATCGTGCAAATCGCACTAAACGCTGCCACGCGCGCACGTATGCACCTGGGCACTAAGACAACGACAAAGGTCCTCCGTATAGCCTGAGCGGACTGCTGGGGCAAGTGCTGTTAGCGAGTAGCACCTGTGAAGGCCGGCACTGTGGGAAATGCACCTGGGGATACACACAGAACAGCAGTTGCGTGTCAGCTCAGCCCCGTGCCATTGCGGGTACTGCAGCACACACACACACTGCAGCACACACACTGCAGCACACACACACACTGCAGCACACACACTGCAGCACACACACTGCAGCACACACACTGCAGCACACACACTGCAGCACACACACTGCAGCACACACACTGCAGCACACACACTGCAGCACACACACACACTGCAGCACACACACACACACTGCAGCACACACACTGCCACAAGGCTGATCACTGCAGCACACACACTGCAGCACACACACACACTGCAGCACACACACACACTGCAGCACACACACACACTGCAACACACACACTGCAGCACACACACACTGCAGCACACACACTGCAGCACACACACACACTGCAGCACACACACACACTGCAGCACACACACTGCAGCACACACACACACTGCAGCACACACACACACTGCAGCACACACACTGCAGCACACACACACACTGCAGCACACACACTGCAGCACACACACTGCAGCACACACACTGCAGCACACACACTGCAGCACACACACTGCAGCACACACACTGCAGCACACACACTGCAGCACACACACACACTGCAGCACACACACACACTGCAGCACACACACTGCCACAAGGCTGATCACTGCAGCACACACACTGCAGCACACACACACACTGCAGCACACACACACACTGCAGCACACACACACACTGCAACACACACACTGCAGCACACACACACTGCAGCACACACACTGCAGCACACACACTGCAGCACACACACACACTGCAGCACACACACACACTGCAGCACACACACTGCAGCACACACACACACTGCAGCACACACACACACTGCAGCACACACAGACACACTGCCACAAGGCTGATCACTGCAGCGCAAACACCCACACTGTCACAAGGCTGATCACTGCAGCACACATACACACACTGCAGCACACACACACTGCAGCACACACACACACTGGCACGCGAGTGTGGAGTGGCCACAGATCAGGGGACTGGCGAGTGTGCCGAGGTGAGTAGGGGGGCACGCGCACGAGCACGCGCGCGGCTGCGTTCTGTGATCGCGCGCCTGGTGAACGCGGTGGCGCCCCGAGGCTTCAGAGAGCGGCGTCAGCGGGCAGCCGCTAAGACGCCTCTCGTGTGATCGCAGGGCGAGACACGAGTTGTAGTGACAACGTTCCTTCAAGTGAGCGAAGATGTAGAAGCTCGCGAGAGAGAGGTCCGAAGTGATTTGCAAGAGCCCCGAAGACTCAGGGGCGAGCGCCGAGTTATTGTCATCGGCTGGCAACAGCAGTCATGGTCAGTGCGCTGCTGGATTGAAGGACTGCCCCAAGCCGCTGATATCTCTCGCCACCCTCCGATGAAACGAGACGTTTGGTCAATTGAGCAAAGGTTCATTGGAACTCGGACTAGGAGAGGATGGGGAAGAGTGCCCAAGTCTAATAACTGCGAGGCAAGAGGGAGAAAGAGCAGTGGTCTACGCGAAGCATGTCAGAGATGGGAGTCATTGTCAGAGATGGGAGTCATTGTTAGATATGGGAGTTATTGTTACAGATGGGAGTCATTGTTAGAGATGGGAGTCATTGTTAGAGATGGGAGTCATTGTTAGATATGGGAGTTATTGTTAGAGATGGGAGTCATTGTTAGATATGGGAGTTATTGTTACAGATGGGAGTCATTGTTAGAGATGGGAGTCATTGTTAGAGATGGGAGTCATTGTTAGATATGGGCGTTATTGTTAGAGATGGGAGTCATTGTTAGATATGGGAGTCATTGTTATAGATGGGAGTCATTGTTAGAGATGGGAGTCATTGTCAAAGATGGGAGTCATTGTTAGATATGGGAGTTATTGTTAGAGATGGGAGTCATTGTTAGAGATGGGAGTCATTGTTAGAGATGGGAGTCATTGTTAGATATGGGCGTTATTGTTAGAGATGGGAGTCATTGTTAGAGATGGGAGTCATTGTTAGATATGGGAGTCATTGTTAGAGATGGGAGTCATTGTTATAGATGGGAGTCATTGTTAGAGATGGGAGTCATTGTTAGAGATGGGAGTCATTGTTAGATATGGGTGTTATTGTTAGAGATGGGAGTCATTGTTAGAGATGGGAGTCATTGTTAGATATGGGAGTCATTGTTAGAGATGGGAGTCATTGTTAGAGATGGGAGTCATTGTTAGAGATGGGAGTCACTGTTAGAGAAAGGAGACAGTGTTAGAGATGGGAGACAGTGTTAGAGATAGGAGACAGTGATAGAGATAGGAGACAGTGATAGAGATAGGAGACAGTGTTAGAGATAGGAGACAGTGTTAGAGATGGGAGACATTATTAGAGATGGGAGACAGTGTTAGAGATAGGAGACAGTGATAGAGATAGGAGACAGTGATAGAGATAGGAGACAGTGATAGAGATAGGAGACAGTGATAGAGATAGGAGACAGTGTTAGAGATAGGAGACAGTGATAGAGAGAGGAGACAGTGATAGAGATAGGAGACAGTGTTAGAGATAGGAGACAGTGATAGGAGACAGTGATAGAGATAGGAGACAGTGTTAGAGATAGGAGTTGGTGATAGAGATATGAGTCAGTGATAGAGATAGGAGACAGTGATAGAGATAGGAGACAGTGTTAGAGATAGGAGAGTGTTAGAGATAGGAGACAGTGATAGAGATAGGAGACAGTGATAGAGATAGGAGACAGTGTTAGAGATAGGAGACAGTGTTAGAGATAGGGGACAGTGTTAGAGATAGGAGATAGTGATAGAGATAGGAGACAGTGATTGAGATAGGAGACAGTGTTAGAGATAGAAGACAGTGATAGGGATAGGAGACAGTGATAGAGATAGGAGTCAGTGTTAGAGACAGGAGACAGTGATAGAGATAGGAGACAGTGTTAGAGATAGGAGACAGTGTTAGAGATAGGAGACAGTGATAGAGATAGGAGACAGTGTTAGAGATAGGAGACAGTGATAGAGATAGGAGTCAGTGTTGGAGATAGGAGACAGTGATAGAGATAGGAGACAGTGATAGAGATAGAAGACAGTGATAGGGATAGGAGACAGTGATAGAGATAGGAGTCAGTGTTAGAGATAGGAGACAGTGATAGCGATAGGAGACAGTGATAGGGATAGGAGACAGTGATAGACATAGGAGTCAGTGTTAGAGATAGGAGACAGTGATTGAGATAGGAGACAGTGATAGAGATAGGAGACAGTGATAGAGATAGGAGACAGTGTTAGAGATGGGAGTCATTGTTAGAGATGGGAGTCATTGTTAGAGATGGGAGTCATTGTTAGAGATGGGAGTCACTGTTAGAGGTAGCAGTGTTAGAGATGGGAGACAGTGTTAGAGATAGGAGACAGTGATAGAGATAGGAGACAGTGTTAGAGATAGGAGACAGTGATAGGAGACAGTGATAGAGATAGGAGACAGTGATAGAGATAGGAGACAGTGTTAGAGATAGGAGACAGTGATAGAGATAGGAGACAGTGTTAGAGATAGGAGACAGTGATAGAGATAGGAGTCAGTGTTGGAGATAGGAGACAGTGATAGAGATAGGAGACAGTGATAGAGATAGGAGACAGTGATAGAGATAGGAGACAGTGTTAGAGATAGGAGACAGTGTTAGAGATAGGAGACAGTGATAGAGATAGGAGACAGTGATAGAGATAGGAGACAGTGTTAGAGATAGGAGACAGTGATAGAGATAGGAGACAGTGATAGAGATAGGAGACAGTGTTAGAGATAGGAGACAGTGATAGGGATAAGAGACAGTGTTTGAGATAGGAGACAGTGATAGAGATAGGAGACAGTGTTAGAGATAGGAGACAGTGATAGAGATAGGAGACAGTGTTAGAGATAGGAGACAGTGATAGAGATAGGAGACAGTGTTAGAGATAGGAGACAGTGTTAGAGATAGGAGACAGTGTTAGAGATAGGAGACAGTGATAGAGATAGGAGACAGTGTTAGAGATAGGAGACAGTGATAGAGATAGGAGACAGTGTTAGAGATAGGAGACAGTGTTAGAGATAGGAGACAGTGATAGAGATAGGAGACAGTGATAGATAGGAGACAGTGTTAGAGATAGGAGACAGTGATAGAGATAGGAGACAGTGTTAGAGATAGGAGACAGTGATAGAGATAGGAGACAGTGATAGAGATAGGAGACAGTGTTAGAGATAAGAGACAGTGATAGAGATAGGAGACAGTGTTAGAGAAAGGAGACAGTGATAGAGATAGGAGACAGTGTTGGAGATAGGAGACAGTGTTAGAGATAGGAGGCAGTGTTAGAGATAGGAGACAGTGTTAGAGATAGGAGACAGTGTTAGAGATAGGAGACAGTGATAGAGATAGGAGACAGTGATAGAGATAGGAGACAGTGATAGAGATAGGAGACAGTGTTAGAGATAGAAGACAGTGATAGAGATAGGAGACAGTGATAGAGATAGGAGACAGTATTAAAGATAGGATACAGTGATAGGGATAAGAGACAGTGTTTGAGATAGGAGACAGTGATAGAGATAGGAGACAGTGTTAGAGATAGGAGACAGTGATAGAGATAGGAGACAGTGTTAGAGATAGGAGACAGTGATAGAGATAGGAGACAGTGATAGAGATAGGAGACAGTGATAGAGATAGGTGACAGTGATAGGAGGCAGTGTTAGAGATAGGAGACAGTGTTAGAGATAGGAGACAGTGATAGAGATAGGAGACAGTGTTAGAGATAAGAGACAGTGATAGAGATTGGAGACAGTGTTAGAGATAAGAGACAGTGATAGAGATAGGAGACAGTGTTAGAGATAAGAGACAGTGATAGAGATAGGAGACAGTGATAGAGATAGGAGACAGTGATAGAGATAGGAGACAGTGTTAGAGATAGGAGGCAGTGTTAGATATAGGAGACAGTGATAGAGATAAGAGACAGTGTTGGAGATAGGAGACAGTGATAGAGATAGGAGACAGTGATAGAGATAAGAGACAGTGATAGAGATAGGAGACAGTGTTAGAGATAGGAGACGGTGTTAGAGATAGGAGACAGTGTTAGAGATAGGAGACAGTGATAGAGATAGGAGACAGTGATAGAGATAGGAGACAGTGATAGAGATAAGAGACAGTGTTGGAGATAGGAGACAGTGATAGAGATAGGAGACAGTGATAGAGATAGGAGACAGTGATAGAGATAGGAGACAGTGTTAGAGATAGGAGACAGTGATAGAGATAGGAGACAGTGATAGAGATAGGAGACAGTGATAGAGATAGGAGACAGTGTTAGAGATAGGAGGCAGTGTTAGATATAGGAGACAGTGATAGAGATAGGAGTCAGTGTTGGAGATAGGAGACAGTGATAGAGATAGGAGACAGTGTTAGAGATAGGAGACAGTGATAGAGATAGGTGACAGTGATAGAGATAGGAGACGGTGTTAGAGATAGGAGACAGTGTTAGAGATAGGAGTCAGTGTTGGAGATAGGAGACAGTGATAGAGATAGGAGACAGTGATAGAGATAGGAGACAGTGATAGAGATAAGAGACAGTGATAAGAGATAGGAGACAGAGAAGAGTGTGTCTACCCGTGCTCCTGGCGATTACATTACCTGCAAGCGAGGGCCTAGTTTTATCTTTGCATCCTAGCCTCGCCTGACGTTCGTTTTTTGCACTTTCCAGCTACCTCGTTAAATCTCCGAGCACCATCGAGTGCTCTTCGTCTTCTCCCCTCCGCCTCTGTGATGCCTCCAACAACAAAAACAACAACACAGGCTCGTGCCGTCTCTCACTCTGCTGCTTTTGTTCCTCTCATCGCACTCGTTTACTCGGCAAGCCTGCGGCCTACTCACAGCCCTGCACCTTCTCTCCCCCTCCGTTACATCCTTCCTATTCTTCTGCCTTACTGCAAACATTAAAATCGCTTCTCTTTCTCACTCTCCTCCTCTCTTCCCCCCCCCTGTCAAATGAGTGCCCATCTTAGACAGCGAGACACTGAGACAGCGAGACACTGAGACAGCGAGACACTGAGACATCTTGGGCACTCATTTGAGGCTGAGTCGACCTAGGGCAAGGAGATCCAGGACCGGTTCAGATAATCGCCAACTGGTGAACGTGAATCATACTCGGTTCGCCGGGTCGTACTCGGCCTACTCTTCCAACACGATGACCAGACGTGGTTTTGTATTGTATCGCAATACGCCTGGAGGTCTGTGAGAGAGAGCTCATCGGACTCCTCGGGTATAAATCCCTCCAATGTGACACACTCTGTACACACTCTGTGGTTCTGTGTTACTGCTGCTGCTTCTGGCTGCGCAGAGGTGGCGTGATGGTGGGAGGACGGGGCGCGGATTTAAGAAACTCGCCCCAATTCCTTCGACTGCCGCGCCGGGAGATAGACCGGAGCGGGCCGCGGCATGCCCGTGGGTTCGTGGTGGACGTTCCCCACCACGGGAGGGTGCCCGGCAGCTCTTGGGGAGCCAGGGGGTGCAGGGGGTTCGTGAGGCCACACCGATCGGTGGTGTTGTGCGGAGCGGCGAGCTCACGGCGAGTGAGACACTGAGACAGCGGGACACTGAGACAGGGGGACACTGAGACAGCGGGACAGTGAGACAGTGAGACTGCGAGACACTGAGACAGTGAGACACTGATACACTGAGACAGCGAGACACTGAGACAGCGGGACACTGAGACAGGGGGACACTGAGACAGTGAGACTGCGAGACACTGAGACAGTGAGACACTGATACACTGAGACAGTGAGACACTGATACACTGACACAGCGAGACACTGAGACAGCGAGACACTGAGACAGCGGGACACTGAGACAGCGAGACACTGATACACCGAGACAGCGAGACACTGATACAGCGGGACACTGAGACAGCGAGACACTGAGCCAGGGGGACACTGAGACAGCGAGACACTGAGACAGCGGGACACTGAGACAGGGGGACACTGAGACAGTGAGACTGCGAGACACTGAGACAGTGAGACACTGATACACTGAGACAGTGAGACTGATACACTGAGACACTGAGATAGTGAGCTACTGAGACAGCGAGACACTGAGACAGCGAGACACTGAGACAGCGAGACACTGAGAGAGCGAGACACTGAGACAGTGAGACACTGAGACAGAGGGACACTGAGACAGTGAGACACTGATACAGCGAGACACTGAGACAGCGAGACACTGAGAGAGCGAGACACTTAGACAGTGAGACACTGAGACAGCGGGACACTGAGACAGCGGGACACTGAGACAGCGAGACACTGATACACTGAGACAGCGAGACACTGATACAGCGGGACACTGAGACAGGGGGACACTGAGACAGGGGGACACTGAGACAGTGAGACTGCGAGACACTGAGACAGTGAGACACTGATACACTGAGACAGCGAGACACTGAGACAGCGGGACACTGAGACAGGGGGACACTGAGACAGTGAGACTGCGAGACACTGAGACAGTGAGACACTGATACACTGAGACAGTGAGACACTGATACACTGACACAGCGAGACACTGAGACAGGGAGACACTGAGACAGCGGGACACTGAGACAGCGAGACACTGATACACTGAGACAGCGAGACACTGATACACTGATACAGCGGGACACTGAGACAGCGAGACACTGAGCCAGGTGGACACTGAGACACTGAGACAGCGAGACACTGAGACAGGGGGACACTGAGACAGTGAGACTGCGAGACACTGAAACAGTGAGACACTGACACAGCGAGACACTGAGACAGCGAGACACTGAGACAGGGGGACACTGAGACAGTGAGACTGCGAGACACTGAGACAATGAGACACTGATACACTGAGACAGTAAGACTGATACACTGAGACACTGAGATAGTGAGCTACTGAGACAGCGAGACACTGAGACAGCGAGACACTGAGACAGTGAGACACTGATACAGCGAGACACTGAGACAGCGAGACACTGAGAGAGCGAGACACTGAAACACTGAGACACTGAGACAGCGAGACACTGATACACTGAGACACTGAGACACTGCGACTGCGAGACACTGAGACAACGAGACACTGAGACAGCGAGACAGCGAGACACTGAAACAGTGGGACACTGAAACAGCGAGACACTGAGATAGCGAGACACTGAGACAGTGAGATAATGGGACAGCGAGACACTGAGACAGCAAGACACTGCGACAGGGGACACTGAGACAGCGAGACACTGATACAGCGAGACAATGATACAGCAAGGCACTGAGACAGCGAGACACTGAGACAGTGGGACACTGAGACAGCGAGACACTGAGACAGCGAGACACTGAGACAGTGAGATAATTAGACAGCGAGACATTGAGACAGCGAGACACTGCGACTGGGGACACTGAGACAGCGAGACACTGATACAGCGAGACAATGATACAGCGAGACACTGAGACAGCGAGACACTGAAACAAGGAGGCAGTGAGACACTGAGACAGCTGGACACTGAGACAGCGAGACACTGAGACATCGAGACACTGAGATGGTGAGACAATGATACAATGAGACACTGAGACATCGAGACACTGAGACAGCGAGACACTGAGACACTGAGACAACGGGGCACTGAGACAGAGACACACTGAGACAGCGAGACACTGAGACAGGGGGACACTGAGACAGTGAGACACTGAGACAGCGAGACACTGATACAGCGGGACACTGAGACTGCGAGACACTGAGACAGAAAGACACTGATAAATTGAGACACTGAGACAGCGAGACACTGAGACAGGGGGACACTGAGACACTGAGACAGCGAGGCACTGATACAGTGAGAGTGACAGTGACACACTGACACAGCGAGAATGACACAGCGAGAAACTGAGACAGCGAGACACTGAGACAGACACTGAGACAGCGAGACACTGAGACCCTGATAGTGAGACACTGAGACAGCGGGACACTGATACAGCGGGACACTGAGACAGCGAGACTGAGACAGCGAGACACTGAGACAGACACTGAGATAGCGAGACACTGAAACAGTGAAACACTGATACACTGAGAAACTGAGACACTGCGACAGCGAGACACTGAGACAGCGAGACACTGATACACTGAGACACTGCGACAGCGAGACACTGAGACAGCGAGACACTGATACACTGAGGCACTGAGACACTGCGACAGCGAGACACTGAGACAGCGTGACACTGAGACAGCGTGACACTGAGACAGCGTGACACTGAGATAGCGAGACAGCGAGACACTGAGACTGCGAGACACTGAGACAGTAAGACACTGATACATTGAGACACTGAGACAACGAGACTGCGAGACACTGAGACAGCGAGACACTGATACAGTGAGAGTGACAGTGACACACTGAGACAGCGAGACACTGAGACAGCGAGACACTGAGGCAGCGAGACACTGAGACAGTGAGACACTGAGACAGTGAGACACTGACACAGCGAGACTGACACAGCGAGAAACTGAGACAGCGAGACACTGAGACAGTGAGACACTGATACACTGAGACACTGATACAACGAGACCCTGAGACAGCGGGACAATGATACAGCGAGACACTGGGACACTGAGACAGTGAGACGCTCAGACAGCGAGACACTGAGACAGTGAGACACTGGAACACTGAGACAGTGAGACAGTGAGACACTGGGACACTGAGACAGTGAAACGCTAGACAGCGAGACACTGATACAGTGAGATAATGACACAGCGACACACTGACACAGCGAGACACTGAGACACTGAGACAGGGGGACACTGGGACACTGAGACACTGACACAGCAAGACACTGAGGCAGTGGGACACTGAAACAGCGAGACACTGATACACTGAGACAGCGAGACACTGAGACACTGAGACAATGAGACACTGAGACAGGGGTACACTGAGAAAATGGAACACTGATACAGTGAGACACTGACACAGCGACACACTGACACAACGATACACTGAGACACTGAGACAGTGAGACACTGACACAGCAAGACACTGACACAGCGAGACACTGAGACAGTGGGACACTGAGACAGCGGAACACTGAGACAGCGGAACACTGAAATAGCGGGAAACTGAGACATCGAGACACTGAGACAGCGAGACACTGAAACAGTGAAACACTGAGACAGTGGGACACTGAGACAGCGAGACACTTATACAGCGAGACACTGAGACAGTGAGACACTGAGACAGTGAGACTGCGAGACACTGAGACAATGAGACACTGATACACTGAGACAGTAAGACTGATACACTGAGACACTGAGATAGTGAGCTACTGAGACAGCGAGACACTGAGACAGCGAGACACTGAGACAGTGAGACACTGATACAGCGAGACACTGAGACAGCGAGACACTGAGAGAGCGAGACACTGAGACAGTGAGACACTGAGACAGCGGGACACTGATACACTGAGACACAGACAGCGAGACACTGAGACAGTGAGACACTGAGACAGCGAGACACTGAGACAGTGAGACACTGAGACAGCGAGACACTGAGACAGTGAGACACTGAGACAGCGAGACACTGAGACAGCGAGACGCTGAGACAGTGAGACAGCGGGAGACTGAGACAGAGAGACACTGAGACAGCGAGACACTGAGACAGCGGGACACTGAGACAGGGGGACACTGAGACAGCGGGACACTGAGATAGCGAGACACTGAGATAGCGAGACACTGAGACACTGAGACAGCGAGACACTGATACACTGAGACACTGAGACACTGCGACAGCGAGACACTGAGACAACGAGACACTGAGACAGCGAGACGGCGAGACACTGAAACAGTGGGACACTGAAACAGCGAGACACTGAGATAGTGAGACAATGATACAATGAGACACTGAGACATCGAGACACTGAGACAGCGAGACACTGAGACACTGAGACAACGGAGCACTGAGACAGAGACACACTGAGACAGCGAGACACTGAGACAGGGGGACACTGAGACAGTGAGACACTGAGACAGCGAGACACTGATACAGCGGGACACTGAGACTGCGAGACACTGAGACAGAAAGACACTGATAAATTGAGACACTGAGACAGCGAGACACTGATACAGGGGGACACTGAGACACTGAGACAGCGAGGCACTGATACAGTGAGAGTGACAGTGACACACTGAGACATCGAGACACTGAGGCAGCGAGACACTGAGACAGTGAGACACTGACACAGCGAGAATGACACAGCGAGAAACTGAGACAGCGAGACACTGAGACAGACACTGAGACAGCGAGACACTGAGACCCTGATAGTGAGACACTGAGACAGCGGGACACTGATACAGCGGGACACTGAGACAGCGAGACTGAGACAGCGAGACACTGAGACAGACACTGAGATAGCGAGACACTGAAACAGTGAAACACTGATACACTGAGAAACTGAGACACTGCGACAGCGAGACACTGAGACAGCGAGACACTGATACACTGAGACACTGAGACACTGCGACAGCGAGACACTGAGACAGCGAGACACTGATACACTGAGGCACTGAGACACTGCGACAGCGAGACACTGATACAGCGGGACACTGAGACTGCGAGACACTGAGACACTGATACAGTGAGAGTGACAGTGACACACTGAGACAGCGAGACACTGAGACAGCGAGACACTGAGGCAGCGAGACACTGAGACAGCGAGACACTGAAACAGTGAAACACTGAGACAGTGGACACTGAGACAGCGAGACACTTATACAGCGAGACACTGAGACATCGAGAATGTGAGACAGTGAGACACTGAGACAGCGAGAGACTGAAACAGCGAGACACTGAGACATCGAGACACTGAGACACTGATAGCGAGACACTGAAACAGCGGGACACTGATACAGTGGGACACTGAGACAGCGAGACACTGAGACAGCGAGACACTAAGGCAACGAGGCAGCGAGATACTCAGATATCGAGACACTGAGATAGTGAGACAATGATACACTGAGACACAGACATCGAGACACTGCAACAGCGAGACACTGATACACTGAGACACTGAGACAACGGAACACTGAGACAGAGAAACACACTGAGACAGCAAAACACTGAAACAGCGGGACACTGAGACAGGGGCATACTGAGACAGCGGGACAATGAGACAGTGAGACACTGAGACATCGAAACAGCGGGACAATGAGACACTGAGACAGTGGGACACTGAGACAGGGAGACACTGATACAGCGAGACACTGAGACAGCGAGACACTGATACAGCGGGACACTGAGACAGCGAGACACTGATACAGCGGGACACTAAGACACTGAGACAGCGGCGGGACACTGAGACAGTGAGACACTGAGACGCCGAGACACTGATACAGCGGGACACTGAGACAGTGAGACACTGATACAGCAAGACAATGACGCAGAGATACGCTGAGACAGCGGGACACTGAGACAGCGAGACACTGAGACAGCGAGACACTGAGACAGCGAGACACTGAGACAGCGGGACACTGAGTCAGGGGGATACTGAGACAGCGAGAGACTGAAACAGCGAGACACTGAGACATCGAGACACTGAGACACTGATAGTGAGACCCTGAGACAGTGGGACACTGATACAGTGAGACACTGATGCAGCGAGACACTGAGACAACGAGGCAGCGAGACACTGAGACAGCGAGACGCTGAGACATCGAGACACTGAGATAGTGAGACAATGATACACTGAGACACTGAGACATCGAGACACTGCAACAGCGAGACACTGATACACTGAGACACTGAGACAATGGAGCACTGAGACAGAGAGACATTGAGACAGCTAGACACTGAGACAATGGGACACTGAGACAGAGGGACACTGAGACACCGGGACACTGACACTGTGAGACACTGAGACATCGAAACTGCAGGACAATGAGACACTGAGACAGTGGGACACTGAGACAGGGAGACACTGAGACAGCGAGACACTGAGACAGCGAGAGACACAGAGACAGCGGCGGGACACTGAGACAGCGAGACACTGAGGCAGTGGGACACTGAAACAGCGAGACACTGATACACTGAGACAGCGAGACACTGAGACACTGAGACAATGAGACACTGAGACAGGGGTACACTGAGACAGTGGAACACTGATACAGTGAGACACTGACACAGCGACACACTGACACAACGATACACTGAGACAGTGAGACACTGACACAGCAAGACATTGACACAGCGAGACACTGAGACAGTGGGACACTGAGACAGCGGAACACTGAGACAGCGGAACACTGAAATAGCAGGAAACTGAGACATCGAGACACTTATACAGCGAGACACTGAGACATCGAGAATGTGAGACAGTGAGACGCTGAGACAGCGAGACACTGAGACAGCGAGACACTGAGACAGCGGGACACTGAGTCAGGGGGATACTGAGACAGCGAGAGACTGAAACAGCGAGACACTGAGACATCGAGACACTGAGACACTGATAGTGAGACCCTGAGACAGTGGGACACTGATACAGTGAGACACTGATACAGCGAGACACTGAGACAACGAGGCAGCGAGACACTGAGACAGCGAGACGCTGAGACATCGAGACACTGAGATAGTGAGACAATGATACACTGAGACACTGAGACATCGAGACACTGCAACAGCGAGACACTGATACACTGAGACACTGAGACAATGGAGCACTGAGACAGAGAGACATTGAGACAGCTAGACACTGAGACAATGGGACACTGAGACAGAGGGACACTGAGACACCGGGACATTGACACTGTGAGACACTGAGACATCGAAACCGCGGGACAACGAGACACTGAGACAGTGGGACACTGAGACAGGGAGACACTGAGACAGCGAGACACTGAGACAGCGAGAGACACAGAGACAGCGGCGGGACACTGAGACAGCGAGACACTGAGACAGCAAGACACTGATACAGCGGGATACTGAGACAGTGAGACACTGAGACAGCGAGACACTGAGACAGAGGGACACTGAGACAGCGAGACACTGAGACAGCGAGACACTGAGACAGAGGGACACTGAGACAGCGAGAGACTGAGACACCGAGACACTGAGACATCGAGACACTGAGACACTGATAGTGAGACACTGAGACAGCGGGACACTGATACAGCGGGACACCAAGACAGTGAGACACTGAGACAGCGGTACACTGAGGCAGGGGACACTGAGACACCGAGACAATGATACAGCGAGACGCTGAGACAACGAAGCAGCGAGACACTGAGACAGCGAGACACTGAGACAACTGGTCACTGAGACAGCGAGACACTGAGACATCGAGACACTGAGACAGTGAGACACTGATACACTGAGACCCTGAGACACTGAGACAGCGAGACACTGAGACAGTGGGACACTGAGACATCGAGACACTGAGACAGTGAAACACTGATACACTGAGAAACTGAGACAACGGGGCACTGAGACAGAGACACTGCGACAGCGAGACACTGAGACAGCGAGACACTGATACACTGAAACACTGAGACACTGAGACAGCGAGACACTGAGACAGTGGGACACTGAGACAGCGAGACACTGAGACAGCGAGACACTGAGGCAGTGAGACGCTGAGGCAGCGAGACAGTGAGACACTGACACACTGAGACATTGAAACAGGGGGGCCATTAGGACACTGAGACACTGACACAGCAAGACACTGAGACAGCGGGACACTGAGACAGCGAGACACTGATACAGCGGGACACTGAGACACTGAGACAGCGGCGGGAAACTGAGACAGTGAGACACTGAGACGCCGAGACACTGATACAGCGGGACACTGAGACAGTGAGACACTGATACAGCAAGACAATGACGCAGAGAGACGCTGAGACAGCGGGACACTGAGACAGCGAGACACGGCGACAGCGAGACACTGATACACTGAGACAACGGGGCACTGAGACAGAGAGACACTGAGACAGCGGGACACTGAGACAGAGAGACACTGAATACACTGAGACACTGCGACAGCGAGACACTGAGACAGCGAGACACTGAGACAGTGAGACACTGAGACAGCGAGACACTGAGACCGCGGGACACTGAGACAGCGAGACACTGAGACCGCGGGACACTGAGACACTGAGACAATGAGACACTGATACAGGGGTACACTGAGACAGTGAAACACTGATACAGTGAGACACTGACACAGCGACACACTAACACAACGAGACACTGAGACACTGAGACAGTGAGACACTGACACAGCAAGACACTGACACAGCGAGACACTGAGACAGTGGGACACTGAGACAGCGGAACACTGAGACAGCGGAACACTGAAATAGCGAGACACTGAGACATCGAGACACGGAGACAGTGAGACACTGAAACAGTGAAACACTGAGACAGTGGGACACTGAGACAGCGAGACACTTATACAGCGAGACACTGAGATATCGAGACACTGAGACAGTGAGACACTGAGACAGTGGGACACTGAGACAGCGAGAGACTGAAACAGCGAGACACTGAGACATCGAGACACTGAGACACTGATAGTGAGACACTGAGACAGCAGGACACTGATACAGTGGGACAATGAGACAGTGAGACACTGAGACAGCGGGACACTGAGACAGGGGACACTGAGACAGCGAGACACTGATACAGCGAGACACTGAGACAGCGAGACACTGAGACAGCGAGACACTGAGACATCGAGACACTGAGACACTGATAGTGAGACACTGAGACAGCAGGACACTGATACAGTGGGACAATGAGACAGTGAGACACTGAGACAGCGGGACACTGAGACAGGGGACATTGAGACAGCGAGACACTGATACAGCGAGACACTGATACAGCGAGACACTGAGACAGCGAGACACTGAGACAGTGAGACAGTGGGACACTGAGACAGCGAGACATCGAGACACTGAGACATCGAGACACTGATACATCGAAACAGCGGGACAATGAGACAGCGAGACACTGATACACTGAGATACTGCGACAGCGAGACACTGAGACAGCGAGACACTGAGACACTGAGACAGCGAGACACTGAGACAGTGGGACAGTGAGACAGCGAGACACTGAGACAGTGAGACAGTGAGACACTGAGACAGTGAGACACTGAGACAGCGAGACACTGAGACAGCGAGACACTGAGGCCGTGAGACAGTGAGACACTGCGACAGTGAGACACTGATACACTGAGACAGTGAGACGCTGAGACAGCGAGACAGTAGTAAGACACTGACACACTGAGACATTGAGACAGGGGAGACATTTGGACACTGAGACACTGACACAGCAAGACACTTACACAGCGAGACACTGAGACAGTGGACACTGATACAGCGAGACGCTGATACACTGAGACAGCAGGGCACTGAGAAAGCGAGACACGGCGACAGCGAGACACTGATACACTGAGACACTGAGACAACGGGGCACTGAGACAGAGAGACACTGAGACAACGGGGCACTGAGACAGAGAGACACTGAGACAGCGAGAAACTGAGACAGCGGAACACTGAGACAGGGGACATTGAGACAGCGGACACTGAGACAGCGAGACACGGATACACTGAGACACTGCGACAGCGAGACACTGAGACAGCGAGACACTGAGACACTGAGACACTGAGACACTGAGACTGCGAGACACTGAGACAGCTAGACACTGAGACAGCGGGACACTGAGACAATGAGACAATGAGACACTGATACAGGGGTACACTGAGACAGTGAAACACTGAGACAGTGAGACACTGAAACAGTGAAACACTGAGACATTGGGACACTGAGACAGCGAGACACTTATACAGCGAGACACTGAGACATCGAGACACTGAGACAGTGAGACACTGAGACAGTGGGACACTGAGACAGCGAGAGACTGAAACAGCGAGACACTGATACAGCGAGACACTGAGACAGCGAGACAGTGAGACAGTGAGACAGTGGGACACTGATACAGCGAGACACTGAGACAACGAGGCAACGAGACACTGAGCCAGCGAGACATCGAGACACTGAGATAGTGAGACAATGATACACTGAGCCACTAGGACATCGAGACACTGAGACATCGAGACACTGATACATCGAAACAGCGGGACACTGAGACAGCGAGACACTGATACATTGAGACACTGCGACAGCGAGACACTGAGACAGCGAGACACTGAGACACTGAGACAGCGAGACACTGAGACAGTGGGACACTGAGACAGCGAGACACTGAGACAGTGAGACACTGAGACAGTGGGATAATGAGACATCGAGACACTGAGACAGTGAGACACTGAGACATCGAAACAGCGGGACACTGAGACACTGAGACAGTGAGACACTGAGACAGGGAGACACTGATACAGCGAGACACTGAGACAGCGAGACACTGATACAGCGGGACACTGAGACAGCGAGACACTGATACACTGAGACACTGAGACATCGAGACACTGAGATAGTGAGACAATGATATACTTAGACACTGAGACATCGAGACACTGAGACAGTGAGACACTGATACATTGAGAAACTGAGACAACGGGGCACTGAGACAGAGACACTGCGACAGCGAGACACTGAGAAAGCGAGACACTGATACACTGAAACACTGAGACACTGAGACAGCGAGACACTGAGACAGTGGGACACTGAGACAGCGAGACACTGAGACAGCGAGACACTGAGACAGCGAGACACTGAGGCAGTGAGACAGTGAGGCACTGTGACAGCGAGACACTGATACACTGAGACACTGAGACAGTGAGATGCTGAGACAGCGAGACAGTGAGACAGTGAGACACTGAGACAGTGAGACACTGAGACAGTGAGACAGTGAGACACTGAGACAGCAAGACACTGAGACAGCGAGACACTGAGACACTGAGACAGCGAGATACTGACAGCGAGACACTGAGACAGTGGGACACTGAGACAGCGGAACACTGAGACAGCGGAACACTGAAATAGCGAGACACTGAGACATCGAGACACTGAGACAGTGAGACACTGAGACATTGGGACACTGAGACAGCGATACACTTATACAGCGAGACACTGAGACATCGAGACACTGAGACAGTGAGACACTGATAGTGAGACACTGAGACAGCGGGACACTGATACAGTGGGACAATGAGACAGTGAGACACTGAGACAGCGGGACACTGAGAAAGCGAGACACTGATACACTGAAACACTGCGACACTGAGACAGCGAGACACTGAGACAGTGGGACACTGAGACAGCGAGACACTGAGACAGCGAGACACTGAGACAGCGAGACACTGAGGCAGTGAGACAGTGAGGCACTGCGACAGCGAGACACTGATACACTGAGACACTGAGACAGTGAGATGCTGAGACAGCGAGACAGTGAGACAGTGAGACACTGAGACAGTGAGACACTGAGACAGTGAGACAGTGAGACACTGAGACAGTGAGACACTGGGACAGTGAGACGCTGAGACAGCGAAATACTTGACAGCGAGACACTGACACACTGAGACATTCAGACAGGGGGGACATTGGGACACTGAGACACTGACACAGCAAGACACTGACACAGCGAGACACTGAGACAGTGGGACACTGATACAGCGAGACACTGATACACTGAGACAGCGGGGCACTAAGACAGCGAGACACGGCGACAGCGAGACACTGATACACTGAGACACTGAGACAACGGGGCACTGAGACAGTGAGACACTGAGACAGCGGGACACTGAGACAGGGGACTTTGAGACAGTGGGACACTGAGACAGCGAGACACTGAGACATCGAGACACTGAGATAGTGAGACAATGATACACTGAGCCACTAAGACATCGAGACACTGAGACATCGAGACACTGATACATCGAAACAGCGGGACACTGAGACAACGAGACACTGATACACTGAGACACTGCGACAGCGAGACACTGAGACAGCGAGACACTGAGACAGTGGGACACTGAGACAGCGAGACACTGAGACAGTGGGACACTGAGCCAGCGAGACATCGAGACACTGAGATAGTGAGACAATGATACACTGAGCCACTAGGACATCGAGACACTGAGACATCGAGACACTGATACATCGAAACAGCGGGACACTGAGACAGCGAGACACTGATACATTGAGACACTGCGACAGCGAGACACTGAGACAGCGAGACACTGAGACACTGAGACAGCGAGACACTGAGACAGTGGGACACTGAGACAGCGAGACACTGAGACAGTGAGACACTGAGACAGTGGGATAATGAGACATCGAGACACTGAGACAGTGAGACACTGAGACATCGAAACAGCGGGACACTGAGACACTGAGACAGTGAGACACTGAGACAGGGAGACACTGATACAGCGAGACACTGAGACAGCGAGACACTGATACAGCGGGACACTGAGACAGCGAGACACTGATACACTGAGACACTGAGACATCGAGACACTGAGATAGTGAGACAATGATATACTTAGACACTGAGACATCGAGACACTGAGACAGTGAGACACTGATACATTGAGAAACTGAGACAACGGGGCACTGAGACAGAGACACTGCGACAGCGAGACACTGAGAAAGCGAGACACTGATACACTGAAACACTGAGACACTGAGACAGCGAGACACTGAGACAGTGGGACACTGAGACAGCGAGACACTGAGACAGCGAGACACTGAGACAGCGAGACACTGAGGCAGTGAGACAGTGAGGCACTGTGACAGCGAGACACTGATACACTGAGACACTGAGACAGTGAGATGCTGAGACAGCGAGACAGTGAGACAGTGAGACACTGAGACAGTGAGACACTGAGACAGTGAGACAGTGAGACACTGAGACAGCAAGACACTGAGACAGCGAGACACTGAGACACTGAGACAGCGAGATACTGACAGCGAGACACTGAGACAGTGGGACACTGAGACAGCGGAACACTGAGACAGCGGAACACTGAAATAGCGAGACACTGAGACATCGAGACACTGAGACAGTGAGACACTGAGACATTGGGACACTGAGACAGCGATACACTTATACAGCGAGACACTGAGACATCGAGACACTGAGACAGTGAGACACTGATAGTGAGACACTGAGACAGCGGGACACTGATACAGTGGGACAATGAGACAGTGAGACACTGAGACAGCGGGACACTGAGAAAGCGAGACACTGATACACTGAAACACTGAGACACTGAGACAGCGAGACACTGAGACAGTGGGACACTGAGACAGCGAGACACTGAGACAGCGAGACACTGAGACAGCGAGACACTGAGGCAGTGAGACAGTGAGGCACTGCGACAGCGAGACACTGATACACTGAGACACTGAGACAGTGAGATGCTGAGACAGCGAGACAGTGAGACAGTGAGACACTGAGACAGTGAGACACTGAGACAGTGAGACAGTGAGACACTGAGACAGTGAGACACTGGGACAGTGAGACGCTGAGACAGCGAAATACTTGACAGCGAGACACTGACACACTGAGACATTCAGACAGGGGGGACATTGGGACACTGAGACACTGACACAGCAAGACACTGACACAGCGAGACACTGAGACAGTGGGACACTGATACAGCGAGACACTGATACACTGAGACAGCGGGGCACTAAGACAGCGAGACACGGCGACAGCGAGACACTGATACACTGAGACACTGAGACAACGGGGCACTGAGACAGTGAGACACTGAGACAGCGGGACACTGAGACAGGGGACTTTGAGACAGTGGGACACTGAGACAGCGAGACACTGAGACATCGAGACACTGAGATAGTGAGACAATGATACACTGAGCCACTAAGACATCGAGACACTGAGACATCGAGACACTGATACATCGAAACAGCGGGACACTGAGACAACGAGACACTGATACACTGAGACACTGCGACAGCGAGACACTGAGACAGCGAGACACTGAGACAGTGGGACACTGAGACAGCGAGACACTGAGACAGTGGGACACTGAGCCAGCGAGACATCGAGACACTGAGATAGTGAGACAATGATACACTGAGCCACTAGGACATCGAGACACTGAGACATCGAGACACTGATACATCGAAACAGCGGGACACTGAGACAGCGAGACACTGATACATTGAGACACTGCGACAGCGAGACACTGAGACAGCGAGACACTGAGACACTGAGACAGCGAGACACTGAGACAGTGGGACACTGAGACAGCGAGACACTGAGACAGTGAGACACTGAGACAGTGGGATAATGAGACATCGAGACACTGAGACAGTGAGACACTGAGACATCGAAACAGCGGGACACTGAGACACTGAGACAGTGAGACACTGAGACAGGGAGACACTGATACAGCGAGACACTGAGACAGCGAGACACTGATACAGCGGGACACTGAGACAGCGAGACACTGATACACTGAGACACTGAGACATCGAGACACTGAGATAGTGAGACAATGATATACTTAGACACTGAGACATCGAGACACTGAGACAGTGAGACACTGATACATTGAGAAACTGAGACAACGGGGCACTGAGACAGAGACACTGCGACAGCGAGACACTGAGAAAGCGAGACACTGATACACTGAAACACTGAGACACTGAGACAGCGAGACACTGAGACAGTGGGACACTGAGACAGCGAGACACTGAGACAGCGAGACACTGAGACAGCGAGACACTGAGGCAGTGAGACAGTGAGGCACTGTGACAGCGAGACACTGATACACTGAGACACTGAGACAGTGAGATGCTGAGACAGCGAGACAGTGAGACAGTGAGACACTGAGACAGTGAGACACTGAGACAGTGAGACAGTGAGACACTGAGACAGCAAGACACTGAGACAGCGAGACACTGAGACACTGAGACAGCGAGATACTGACAGCGAGACACTGAGACAGTGGGACACTGAGACAGCGGAACACTGAGACAGCGGAACACTGAAATAGCGAGACACTGAGACATCGAGACACTGAGACAGTGAGACACTGAGACATTGGGACACTGAGACAGCGATACACTTATACAGCGAGACACTGAGACATCGAGACACTGAGACAGTGAGAAACTGATAGTGAGACACTGAGACAGCGGGACACTGATACAGTGGGACAATGAGACAGTGAGACACTGAGACAGCGGGACACTGAGAAAGCGAGACACTGATACACTGAAACACTGAGACACTGAGACAGCGAGACACTGAGACAGTGGGACACTGAGACAGCGAGACACTGAGACAGCGAGACACTGAGACAGCGAGACACTGAGGCAGTGAGACAGTGAGGCACTGCGACAGCGAGACACTGATACACTGAGACACTGAGACAGTGAGATGCTGAGACAGCGAGACAGTGAGACAGTGAGACACTGAGACAGTGAGACACTGAGACAGTGAGACAGTGAGACACTGAGACAGTGAGACACTGGGACAGTGAGACGCTGAGACAGCGAAATACTTGACAGCGAGACACTGACACACTGAGACATTCAGACAGGGGGGACATTGGGACACTGAGACACTGACACAGCAAGACACTGACACAGCGAGACACTGAGACAGTGGGACACTGATACAGCGAGACACTGATACACTGAGACAGCGGGGCACTAAGACAGCGAGACACGGCGACAGCGAGACACTGATACACTGAGACACTGAGACAACGGGGCACTGAGACAGTGAGACACTGAGACAGCGGGACACTGAGACAGGGGACTTTGAGACAGTGGGACACTGAGACAGCGAGACACTGAGACATCGAGACACTGAGATAGTGAGACAATGATACACTGAGCCACTAAGACATCGAGACACTGAGACATCGAGACACTGATACATCGAAACAGCGGGACACTGAGACAACGAGACACTGATACACTGAGACACTGCGACAGCGAGACACTGAGACAGCGAGACACTGAGACAGTGGGACACTGAGACAGCGAGACACTGAGACAGTGAGACACTGAAACAGTGGGATAATGAGACATCGAGACACTGAGACAGTGAGACACTGAGACAGCGAGACACTGAGACATCGAAACAGCGGGACACTGAGACACTGAGACAGTGAGACACTGAGACAGGGAGACACTGATACAGCGAGACACTGAGACAGCGAGACACTGAGACAGCGAGACACTGAGACAGGGAGACACTGATACAGCGAGACACTGAGACAGCGAGACACTGAGACAGCGAGACACTGAGACAGTGAGAAACTGATACACTGTGACACTGAGACACTGAGACAGCGAGACACTGAGACAGCGAGACACTGAGACAGTGAAACACTGATACACTTAGACACTGAGACAGCGAGACACGGATACACTGAGACATTGCGACAGCGAGACACTGAGACAGCGAGACAGTGAGACACTGATACACTGAGACACTTAGACACTGAGACAGCGAGACACTGAGACAGTGGGACACTGAGACAGCGAGACACTGAGACAGTGAAACACTGATACACTGCGACAGCGAGACACTCAGATAGCGAGACAGTGAGCCACTGATACACTGAGACACTGAGACAGCGAGACACTGAGACACTGATACACTGAGACACTTAGACACTGAGACAGCGAGACACTGAGACAGCGAGACACTGAGACATCGAGACACTGAGACACTGATAGTGAGACTTAGACACTGAGACAGCGAGACACTGAGACAGTGGGACACTGAGACAGCGAGACACTGAGACAGTGAAACACTGAGACAGCGAGACACTGATACACTGCGACAGCGAGACACTCAGACAGCGCGACAGTGAGCCACTGATACACTGAGACACTGAGACAGCGAGACACTGAGACACTGATACACTGAGACACTTAGACACTGAGACAGCGAGACACTGAGACAGCGAGACACTGAGACAGCGAGACACTGAGGCAGTGAGACACTGAGGCAGTGAAACACTGAGACAGTGAGACACTGCGACAGCGAGACACTGATACACTGAGACACTGAGACAACCGGGCACTGAGACAGAGAGACACTCAGACAGCGAGACACTGAGACAGCGGGACACTGAGACAAGGGGACACTGAGACAGCGGAACACTGAGATAGCGAGACACTGAGACAGTGAGACACTGAAATAGTGAAACGCTGAGACACTGAGACGCTGAGACAGTGGGACACTGAGACAGCGAGACACTGAGACAGTGAAACACTGAGACACTGAGACAGCGAGACACTGATACACTGAGACACTGCGACAGCGAGACACTGAGACAGCGAGACACTGAGACAGCGGGACACTGAGACAGGGTAACACTGAGGCAGTTAAACACTGAAATAGCGAGACACTGAGACAGTGAGACACTGAGACAGCGGGACACTGAGACAGCGAGACACTGAGACAGTGAGACACTGAGACAGCGAGACACTGAGACCGCGGGACACTGAGACAGCGAGACACTGAGACCGCGGGACACTGAGACACTGAGACAATGAGACACTGATACAGGGGTACACTGAGACAGTGAAACACTGATACAGTGAGACACTGACACAGCGACACACTGACACAACGAGACACTGAGACACTGAGACAGTGAGACACTGACACAGCAAGACACTGACACAGCGAGACACTGAGACAGTGGGACACTGAGACAGCGGAACACTGAGACAGCGGAACACTGAAATAGCGAGACACTGAGACATCGAGACACGGAGACAGTGAGACACTGAAACAGTGAAACACTGAGACAGTGGGACACTGAGACAGCGAGACACGTATACAGCGAGACACTGAGACATCGAGACACTGAGACAGTGAGACACTGAGACAGTGGGACACTGAGACAGCGAGAGACTGAAACAGCGAGACACTGAGACATCGAGACACTGAGACACTGATAGTGAGACACTGAGACAGCAGGACACTGATACAGTGGGACAATGAGACAGTGAGACACTGAGACAGCGGGACACTGAGACAGGGGACACTGAGACAGCGAGACACTGATACAGCGAGACACTGATACAGCGAGACACTGAGACAGCGAGACACTGAGACAGCGAGACACTGAGACATCGAGACACTGAGACACTGATAGTGAGACACTGAGACAGCAGGACACTGATACAGTGGGACAATGAGACAGTGAGACACTGAGACAGCGGGACACTGAGACAGGGGACATTGAGACAGCGAGACACTGATACAGCGAGACACTGATACAGCGAGACACTGAGACAGCGAAACACTGAGACAGTGAGACAGTGGGACACTGAGACAGCGAGACACTGAGACATCGAGACACTGAGACATCGAGACACTGATACATCGAAACAGCGGGACAATGAGACAGCGAGACACTGATACACTGAGACACTGCGACAGCGAGACACTGAGACAGCGAGACACTGAGACACTGAGACAGCGAGACACTGAGACAGTGGGACAGTGAGACAGCGAGACACTGAGACAGTGAGACAGTGAGACACTGAGACAGTGAGACACTGAGACAGCGAGACACTGAGACAGCGAGACACTGAGGCCGTGAGACAGTGAGACACTGCGACAGTGAGACACTGATACACTGAGACAGTGAGACGCTGAGACAGCGAGACAGTAGTAAGACACTGACACACTGAGACATTGAGACAGGGGAGACATTTGGACACTGAGACACTGACACAGCAAGGCACTTACACAGCGAGACACTGAGACAGTGGACACTGATACAGCGAGACGCTGATACACTGAGACAGCAGGGCACTGAGAAAGCGAGACACGGCGACAGCGAGACACTGATACACTGAGACACTGAGACAACGGGGCACTGAGACAGAGAGACACTGAGACAACGGGGCACTGAGACAGAGAGACACTGAGACAGCGAGAAACTGAGACAGCGGAACACTGAGACAGGGGACATTGAGACAGCGGACACTGAGACAGCGAGACACGGATACACTGAGACACTGCGACAGCGAGACACTGAGACAGCGAGACACTGAGACAGTGAGACACTGATACACTGAGACACTGAGACTGCGAGACACTGAGACAGATAGACACTTATACAGCGAGACACTGAGACATCGAGACACTGAGACAGTGAGACACTGAGACAGTGGGACACTGAGACAGCGAGAGACTGAAACAGCGAGACACTGAGACATCGAGACACTGAGACACTGATAGTGAGACACTGAGACAGCGGGACACTGATACAGTGGGACAATGAGACAGTGAGACACTGAGACAGCGGGACACTGAGACAGGGGACACTGAGACAGCGAGACACTGATACAGCGAGACACTGATACAGCGAGACACTGAGACAGCGAGACACTGAGACAGTGAGACAGTGGGACACTGATACAGCGAGACACTGAGACAACGAGGCAGCGAGACACTGAGCCAGCGAGACATCGAGACACTGAGATAGTGAGACAATGATACACTGAGCCACTAAGACATCGAGACACTGAGACATCGAGACACTGATACATCGAAACAGCGGGACACTGAGACAGTGAGACACTGAGACAGCGAGACACTGAGACAGTGAGACACTGAGACAGTGGGATAATGAGACATCGAGACACTGAGACAGTGAGACACTGAGACAGCGAGACACTGAGACATCGAAACAGCGGGACACTGAGACACTGAGATAGTGAGACACTGAGACAGGGAGACACTGATACAGCGAGACACTGAGACAGCGAGACACTGATACAGCGGGACACTGAGACAGTGAGACACTGAGGCACCGAAACAGCGGGACACTGAGACACTGAGACATTCAGACACTGAGACAGGGAGACACTGATACAGCGATACACTGAGACAGCGAGACACTGATACAGCGGGACACTGAGACAGCGAGACACTGAGATAGTGAGACAATGATATACTTAGACACTGAGACATCGAGACACTGAGACAGTGAGACACTGATACATTGAGAAACTGAGACAACGGGGCACTGAGACAGAGACACTGCGACAGCGAGACACTGAGAAAGCGAGACACTGATACACTGAAACACTGAGACACTGAGACAGCGAGACACTGAGACAGTGGGACACTGAGACAGCGAGACACTGAGACAGCGAGACACTGAGACAGCGAGACACTGAGGCAGTGAGACAGTGAGGCACTGCGACAGCGAGACACTGATACACTGAGACACTGAGACAGTGAGATGCTGAGACAGCGAGACAGTGAGACAGTGAGACACTGAGACAGTGAGACACTGAGACAGTGAGACAGCAAGACACTGAGACAGCGAGACACTGAGACACTGAGACAGCGAGATACTGAGACAGTGGGACACTGAGACAGCGGAACACTGAGACAGCGGAACACTGAAATAGCGAGACACTGAGACATCGAGACACTGAGACAGTGAGACACTGAGACATTGGGACACTGAGACAGCGAGACACTTATACAGCGAGACACTGAGACATCGAGACACTGAGACAGTGAGACACTGATAGTGAGACACTGAGACAGCGGGACACTGATACAGTGGGACAATGAGACAGTGAGACACTGAGACAGCGGGACACTGAGAAAGCGAGACACTGATACACTGAAACACTGAGACACTGAGACAGCGACACACTGAGACAGTGGGACACTGAGACAGCGAGACACTGAGACAGCGAGACACTGAGACAGCGAGACACTGAGGCAGTGAGACAGTGAGGCACTGCGACAGCGAGACACTGATACACTGAGACACTGAGACAGTGAGATGCTGAGACAACGAGACAGTGAGACAGTGAGACACTGAGACAGTGAGACACTGAGACAGTGAGACAGTGAGACACTGAGACAGTGAGACACTGGGACAGTGAGACGCTGAGACAGCGAAATACTTGACAGCGAGACACTGACACACTGAGACATTCAGACAGGGGGGACATTGGGACACTGAGACACTGACACAGCAAGACACTGACACAGCGAGACACTGAGACAGTGGGACACTGATACAGCGAGACACTGATACACTGAGACAGCGGGGCACTAAGACAGCGAGACACGGCGACAGCGAGACACTGATACACTGAGACACTGAGACAACGGGGCACTGAGACAGTGAGACACTGAGACAGCGGGTCACTGAGACAGGGGACTTTGAGACAGTGGGACACTGAGACAGCGAGACACTGAGACATCGAGACACTGAGATAGTGAGACAATGATACACTGAGCCACTAAGACATCGAGACACTGAGACATCGAGACACTGATACATCGAAACAGCGGGACACTGAGACAACGAGACACTGATACACTGAGACACTGCGACAGCGAGACACTGAGACAGCGAGACACTGAGACAGTGGGACACTGAGACAGCGAGACACTGAGACAGTGAGACACTGAAACAGTGGGATAATGAGACATCGAGACACTGAGACAGCGAGACACTGAGACAGTGGGACACTGAGACAGCGAGACACTGAGACAGTGAGACACTGAGACAGCGAGACACTGAGACATCGAAACAGCGGGACACTGAGACACTGAGACAGTGAGACACTGAGACAGGGAGACACTGATACAGCGAGACACTGAGACAGCGAGACACTGAGACAGCGAGACACTGAGACAGGGAGACACTGATACAGCGAGACACTGAGACAGCGAGACACTGAGACAGCGAGACACTGATACACTGAGACACTGAGCCAACGGGGCACTGAGACAGAGAGACACTGCGACAGCGAGACACTGAGACAGCGAGACACTGAGACAGTGAGAAACTGATACACTGTGACACTGAGACACTGAGACAGCGAGACACTGAGACAGCGAGACACTGAGACAGTGAAACACTGATACACTTAGACACTGAGACAGCGAGACACTGATACACTGAGACATTGCGACAGCGAGACACTGAGACAGCGAGACAGTGAGACACTGATACACTGAGACACTTAGACACTGAGACAGCGAGACACTGAGACAGTGGGACACTGAGACAGCGAGACACTGAGACAGTGAAACACTGATACACTGCGACAGCGAGACACTCAGACAGCGAGACAGTGAGCCACTGATACACTGAGACACTGAGACAGCGAGACACTGAGACACTGATACACTGAGACACTTAGACACTGAGACAGCGAGACACTGAGACAGCGAGACACTGAGACAGCGAGACACTGAGGCAGTGAGACACTGAGGCAGTGAAACACTGAGACAGTGAGACACTGCGACAGCGAGACACTGATACACTGAGACACTGAGACAACCGGGCACTGAGACAGAGAGACACTCAGACAGCGAGACACTGAGACAGCGGGACACTGAGACAAGGGGACACTGAGACAGCGGAACACTGAGATAGCGAGACACTTAGACAGTGAGACACTGAAATAGTGAAACGCTGAGACACTGAGACAGTGGGACACTGAGACAGCGAGACACTGAGACAGTGAACACTGAGACACTGAGACAGCGAGACACTGATACACTGAGACACTGCGACAGCGAGACACTGCGACAGCGAGACACTGAGACAGCGGGACACTGAGACAGGGGAACACTGAGGCAGTTAAACACTGAAATAGCGAGACACTGAGACAGTGAGACACTGATACACTGAGACACTGAGACAGCGAGACACTGAGACAGCGGGACACTGAGACAGGGGGACACTGAGACAGTGAAACACTGAGATAGCGAGACACTGAGACAGTGAGACAACGAGACAGTGAGAAACTGATACACTGAGACACTGACAAAGTGAGACACTGAGACTGTGGGACACTGAGACAGTGAGACACTGAGACAGCGGAACACTGAGACAGCGAGACACTGAGACATCGGGACACTGAGACACCGATACACTGAGACTGCGAGACACTGAGACAGCGAGACACTGAGACAGTGAGACACTGAGACATCGAGACACTGAGATAGTGAGACAATGATACACTGAGCCACTAAGACATCGAGACACTGAGACATCGAGACACTGATACATCGAAACAGCGTTACACTGAGACAACGAGACACGGATACACTGAGACACTGCGACAGCGAGACACTGAGACAGCGAGACACTGAGACAGCGAGACACTGAGACAGTGGGACACTGAGACAGCGAGACACTGAGACAGTGAGACACTGAGACAGTGGGATAATGAGACATCGAGACACTGAGACAGTGAGACACTGAGACAGCGAGACACTGAGACATCGAAACAGCGGGACACTGAGACACTGAGACAGTGGGACACTGAGACAGGGAGACACTGATACAGCGAGACACTGAGACAGCGAGTCACTGATACAGCGGGACACTGAGAAAGTGAGACACTGAGACATCGAAACAGCGGGACACTGAGACACTGAGACAGTGAGACACTGAGACAGCGAGACACTGATACACTGAGACACTGAGCCAACGGGGCACTGATAGAGAGACACTGCGACAGCGAGACACTGAGACAGCGAGACACTGAGACAGTGAGAAACTGATACACTGTGACACTGAGACACTGAGACAGCGAGACACTGAGACAGCGAGACACTGCGACAGTGAAACACTGATACACTTAGACACTGAGACAGCGAGACACTGATACACTGAGACATTGCGACAGCGAGACACTGAGACAGCGAGACAGTGAGACACTGATACACTGAGACACTTAGACACTGAGACAGCGAGACACTGAGACAGTGGGACACTGAGACAGCGGGACACTGAGACAGTGAAACACTGAGACACTGAGACAGCGAGACACTGATACACTGCGACAGCGAGACATTCAGACAGCGAGACAGTGAGCCACTGATACACTGAGACACTGAGACAGCGAGACACTGAGACACTGATACACTGAGACACTGAGACAGCGAGACACTGAGACAGCGAGACACTGAGGCAGTGAGACACTGAGGCAGTGAAACACTGAGACAGTGAGACACTGCGACAGCGAGACACTGATACACTGAGACACTGAGACAACCGGGCACTGAGACAGAGAGACACTCAGACAGCGAGACACTGAGACAGCGGGACACTGAGACAAGGGGACACTGAGACAGCGGAACACTGAGATAGCGAGACACTGAGACAGTGAGACACTGAAATAGTGAAACGCTGAGACACTGAGACAGCGAGACACTGAGACAGTGGGACACTGAGACAGCTAGACACTGAGACAGTGAAACACTGAGACACTGAGACAGCGAGACACTGATACACTGAGACATTGCGACAGCGAGACACTGAGACAGCGAGACAGTGAGACACTGATACACTGAGACACTTAGACACTGAGACAGCGAGACACTGAGACAGTGGGACACTGAGACAGCGAGACACTGAGACAGTGAAACACTGAGACAGCGAGACACTGATACACTGCGACAGCGAGACACTCAGACAGCGAGACAGTGAGCCACTGATACACTGAGACACTGAGACAGCGAGACACTGAGACACTGATACACTGAGACACTTAGACACTGAGACAGCGAGACACTGAGACAGCGAGACACTGAGACAGCGAGACACTGAGGCAGTGAGACACTGAGGCAGTGAAACACTCAGACAGTGAGACACTGCGACAGCGAGACACTGATACACTGAGACACTGAGACAACCGGGCACTGAGACAGAGAGACACTCAGACAGCGAGACACTGAGACAGCGGGACACTGAGACAAGGGGACACTGAGACAGCGGAACACTGAGATAGCGAGACACTGAGACAGTGAGACACTGAAATAGTGAAACGCTGAGACACTGAGACGCTGAGACAGTGGGACACTGAGACAGCGAGACACTGAGACAGTGAAACACTGAGACACTGAGACAGCGAGACACTGATACACTGAGACACTGCGACAGCGAGACACTGAGACAGCGAGACACTGAGACAGCGGGACACTGAGACAGGGGAACACTGAGGCCGTTAAACACTGAAATAGCGAGACACTGAGACAGTGAGACACTGAGACAGCGGGACACTGAGACAGGGGGACACTGAGACAGTGAAACACTGAGATAGCGAGACAATGAGACAGTGAGACAACGAGACAGTGAGAAACTGATACACTGAGACACTGACAAAGTGAGACACTGAGACTGTGGGACACTGAGACAGTGAGACACTGAGACAGCGGAACACTGAGACAGCGAGACACTGAGACATCGGGACACTGAGACACCGATACACTGAGACTGCGAGACACTGAGACAGCGAGACACTGAGACAGTGAGACACTGAGACATCGAGACACTGAGATAGTGAGACAATGATACACTGCACCAATAAGACATCGAGACACTGAGACATCGAGACACTGATACATCGAAACAGCGTTACACTGAGACAACGAGACACTGATACACTGAGACACTGCGACAGCGAGATACTGAGACAGCGGGACACTGAGACAAGGGGACACTGAGACAGCGGAACACTGAGATAGCGAGACACTGAGACAGTGAGACACTGAAATAGTGAAACGCTGAGACACTGAGACAGCGAGACACTGAGACAGTGGGACACTGAGACAGCGAGACACTGAGACAGTGAAACACTGAGACACTGAGACAGCGAGACACTGATACAGCGAGACAGTGAGACACTGATACACTGAGACACTTAGACACTGAGACAGCGAGACACTGAGACAGTGGGACACTGAGACAGCGAGACACTGAGACAGTGAAACACTGAGACAGCGAGACACTGATACACTGCGACAGCGAGACACTCAGACAGCGAGACAGTGAGCCACTGATACACTGAGACACTGAGACAGCGAGACACTGAGACACTGATACACTGAGACACTTAGATACTGAGACAGCGAGACACTGAGACAGCGAGACACTGAGACAGCGAGACACTGAGGCAGTGAGACACTGAGGCAGTGAAACACTGAGACAGTGAGACACTGCGACAGCGAGACACTGATACACTGAGACACTGAGACAACCGGGCACTGAGACAGAGAGACACTCAGACAGCGAGACACTGAGACAGCGGGACACTGAGACAAGGGGACACTGAGACAGCGGAACACTGAGATAGCGAGACACTGAGACAGTGAGACACTGAAATAGTGAAACGCTGAGACACTGAGACACTGAGACAGTGGGACACTGAGACAGCGAGACACTGAGACAGTGAAACACTGAGACACTGAGACAGCGAGACACTGATACACTGAGACACTGCGACAGCGAGACACTGAGACAGCGAGACACTGAGACAGCGGGACACTGAGACAAGGGAACACTGAGACAGCGGAACACTGAGATAGCGAGACACTGAGACAGTGAGACACTGAAATAGTGAAACGCTGAGACACTGAGACGCTGAGACAGTGGGACACTGAGACAGCGAGACACTGAGACAGTGAAACACTGAGACACTGAGACAGCGAGACACTGATACACTGAGACACTGCGACAGCGAGACACTGAGACAGCGAGACACTGAGACAGCGGGACACTGAGACAGGGGAACACTGAGGCAGTTAAACATTGAAATAGCGAGACACTGAGACAGTGAGACACTGAGACAGCGGGACACTGAGACAGGGGGACACTGAGACAGTGAAACACTGAGATAGCGAGACACTGAGACAGTGAGACAACGAGACAGTGAGAAACTGATACACTGAGACACTGACAAAGTGAGACACTGAGACTGTGGGACACTGAGACAGTGAGACACTGAGACAGCAGAACACTGAGACAGCGAGACACTGACACATCGGGACACTGAGACACCGATACACTGAGACTGCGAGACACTGAGACAGCGAGACACTGAGACAGTGAGACACTGAGACATCGAGACACTGAGATAGTGAGACAATGATACACTGAGCCACTAAGACATCGAGACACTGAGACATCGAGACACTGATACATCGAAATAGCGTTACACTGAGACAACGAGACACTGATACACTGAGACACTGCGACAGCGAGACACTGAGACAGCGAGACACTGAGACAGCGAGACACTGAGACAGTGGGACACTGAGACAGCGAGACACTGAGACAGTGAGACACTGAGACAGTGGGATAATGAGACATCGAGACACTGAGACAGTGAGACACTGAGACAGCGAGACACTGAGACATCGAAACAGCGGGACACTGAGACACTGAGACAGTGGGACACTGAGACAGGTAGACACTGATACAGCGAGACACTGAGACAGCGAGACACTGATACAGCGGGACACTGAGAAAGTGAGACACTGAGACATCGAAACAGCGGGACACTGAGACACTGAGACAGTGAGACACTGCGACAGCGAGACACTGAGACAGCGAGACACTGAGACAGTGATAAACTGATACACTGTGACACTGAGACACTGAGACAGCGAGACACTGAGACAGCGAGACACTGAGACAGTGAAACACTGATACACTTAGACACTGAGACAGCGAGACACTGATACACTGAGACATTGCGACAGCGAGACACTGAGACAGCGAGACAGTGAGACACTGATACACTGAGACACTTAGACACTGAGACAGCGAGACACTGAGACAGTGGGACACTGAGACAGCGGGACACTGAGACAGTGAAACGCTGAGTCACTGAGACAGCGAGACACTGATACACTGCGACAGCGAGACACTCAGACAGCGAGACAGTGAGCCACTGATACACTGAGACAGCGAGACACTGAGACACTGATACACTGAGACACTTAGACACTGAGACAGCGAGACACTGAGACAGCGAGACACTGAGACAGCGAGACACTGAGGCAGTGAGACACTGAGGCAGTGAAACACTGAGACAGTGAGACACTGCGACAGCGAGACACTGATACACTGAGACACTGTGACAACCGGGCACTGAGACAGAGAGATACTCAGACAGCGAGACACTGAGACAGCGGGACACTGAGACAAGGGGACACTGAGACAGCGGAACACTGAGATAGCGAGACACTGAGACAGTGAGACACTGAAATAGTGAAACGCTGAGACACTGAGACAGCGAGACACTGAGACAGTGGGACACTGAGACAGCGAGACACTGAGACAGTGAAACACTGAGACACTGAGACAGCGAGACACTGATACACTGAGACACTGCGACAGCGAGACACTGAGACAGCGAGACACTGAGACAGCGGGACACTGAGACAGGGGAACACTGAGACAGTTAAACACTGAAATAGCGAGACACTGAGACAGTGAGACACTGATACACTGAGACATGGACAGCGAGACACTGAGACAGCGAGACACTGAGACAGCGGGACACTGAGACAGGGGGACACTGAGACAGTGAAACACTGAGATAGCGAGACACTGAGACAGTGAGACAACGAGACAGTGAGAAACTGATACACTGAGACACTGACAAAGTGAGACACTGAGACTGTGGGACACTGAGACAGTGAGACACTGAGACAGCGGAACACTGAGACAGCGAGACACTGAGACATCGGGACACTGAGACACCTATACACTGAGACTGCGAGACACTGAGACAGCGAGACACTGAGACAGTGAGACACTGAGATAGCGAGACACTGAGACAGAGAGACACTGATACAGTGAGACAGCGGGACAGTGATACACTGAGACAGCGAGACAATGAGACAGCGAGACATTGAGACAGCGGGACACTGAGACAGGGGGACACTGAGACAGCGGGACACCGAGACAGCGAGACACTGAGACAGTGAAACACTGAGACACTGAGACAGCGAGACACTGATACACTGAGACACTGCGACAGCGAGACACTGAGACAGCGAGACACTGAGACAGCGGGACACTGAGACAGGGGAACACTGAGACAGTTAAACACTGAAATAGCGAGACACTGAGACAGTGAGACACTGATACACTGAGACATGGACAGCGAGACACTGAGACAGCGAGACACTGAGACAGCGGGACACTGAGACAGGGGGACACTGAGACAGTGAAACACTGAGATAGCGAGACACTGAGACAGTGAGACAACGAGACAGTGAGAAACTGATACACTGAGACACTGACAAAGTGAGACACTGAGACTGTGGGACACTGAGACAGTGAGACACTGAGACAGCGGAACACTGAGACAGCGAGACACTGAGACATCGGGACACTGAGACACCTATACACTGAGACTGCGAGACACTGAGACAGCGAGACACTGAGACAGTGAGACACTGAGATAGCGAGACACTGAGACAGAGAGACACTGATACAGTGAGACAGCGGGACAGTGATACACTGAGACAGCGAGACAATGAGACAGCGAGACATTGAGACAGCGGGACACTGAGACAGGGGGACACTGAGACAGCGGGACACCGAGACAGCGAGACACTGGGACAGCGAGACACTGAGACTGTGAGACACTGATACAGTGAGACAATGCGACAGCGAGACACTGAGACAGCGAGACACTGAGACAACGAGGCACTGAGACAGAGAGACACTGAGACAGCGAGACACTGAGACAGCGAGACACTGAGACAGAGAGACACTGAGACAGCGTGACACTGAGACAGCGAGACACTGACACAGCGAGACACTGAGCCAGGGGGACACTGAGACAGTGAGACAATGAGACAGCGAGACACTGAGACAACGAGACAGTGAGACACTGATACACTGAGACACTGAGACAGCGGGACATTGAGACTGCGAGACACTTATACAGCGAGAAACTGAGACAGGGAAACACTGAGACAGCGAGACACTGAGACTGCGAGACACTGATACAGCGAGACACTGAGACAACGAGACACTGATACAGCGGGACACTGAGACAGCGAGACACTGAGACAGTGAAACACTGAGACAGTGAGACACTGAGACTGCGAGACACTGATACAGCGAGACACTGAGACAACGAGACACTGAGACAGCGGGACACTGAGACTGCGAGACACTGATACAGCGGGACACTGAGACAGCGAGACACTGAGAGTGAGACACTGATACACTGAGACACTGACACAGCGGGACACTGATATAGCGAGACACTGAGATAGCGAGACACTGAGAGTGAGACACTGATACAGCGAGACACTGAGACAGCGAGACACTGAGACAGTGAGACAGCGAGACACCGAGACAGGTGGACACTGAAACATCGAGACAATGAGAGTGTCCCACGCGTTTTGGACGATCACCGGGTGGAGAGCCCCGGGAGAGGACACCGCGCGCTGTTGTTGCCGGATAGCGGCAGATCACAATGACGGAACACGTGTAAGTGTAATCGATGACGAATTATCTCTCACGTCTTGGGGATTAGAGGCATGGACAGTGACGAATATAGAGCGGAGCGCACGCTGATGAGGAGGAGCTGCGCAGTACAGCGCTGAGAAGGAGGGACGGCTCAGGGTGGTTGGCTGGGGTGGCCTCGGATGGGCTGGGTGGGTTGACGCGGTTGGGTTTTTGCCGCTCACTCCATCATCGTATTAAGTTACCGGATAATGCCGAACGTCGCCGGCCCCATTACGCGTTTACCCTCGACAGCATCTATCAGGGAGCTGCCGAGTGCCGTGATGGCGCGCAAAGATGATGGCCGCTCGCGTAATGTGCGTGCGCCAGTAATTAGGAACGCGCTCGGCACGCGGCGGACAGCTCAGAGATGACAGCGTCGAGGCCAGCGGACACGTGGAGGTGGTTGGGGTTGGGTGCACGGGGCAGCCGACACGCCGGCTCGAGCCCCAACCCCCCGCCCATCCACCGGGCGGGCGTGCCAGCGCAACACCGCGGGTCACCTGACGAGCAAGCGCTGGCGCTAACCGTTGCGCCACCGCTCCCCCCCCCCTCCTCCTCCGCCCACGTTATCGCGCTGTCGCATTATCTCAAAGTCTTTGGCATAATTTCACTCCGGGGCGCGGTGGATTAAGCTTCTAAATATTGAAATGCAATTATTCTCACGGGGGACGGGGTGTGTATCGACCATGTTCTGGAGCCCATTTAGCTGGCCGAGCAATTGTTAATTTTCGACGTTCAATTTGCGAACACGAGAATTATTGTAAACGTGTTTTGTTGATAACGTGAGATTACATCGGCAGCGCCGCTCCACTATCGCCAATTAGGTGGCGGGGGGGGGGGTGCGAGCACAGCGAGACGCTCGGGACTCGTGGCTCGGCACGCAGCGGCCACTTAAGATGATGAGCGGCGCTTTGATGCGTCAGAGGAGAAGGTGGTGGTGGTGGTAGTGGGGGAGGAGAGAGAGAGAGGTGACATGAGCTGAGCAGGTGCCGGACTCCTGCTGCGAGATACACGGGGCGAGAGCGACCCCGTTACACATGGGGCCAGGAAAATTTGGGAAACGGGGGAGACAAAAGCGGCCGGGCGTGGTGCTGGCCACCCACCCCCTCGTGTGCCGTTCTGGCCTTCGTAGGTGCTCGTAACGGCACTTGGCCCTACAGTCTGTTCCGGCTATACGGGGATATTTGTCTTCTTTGGTTCTTTCGGTAAAGTAACGTAGAATGATAATAAAATAATAAATTGATAAAATAAAATAACACAATAATATTCTCACGACGTTTCGGCCACAACACAAGCGGCCTTCATCAGGTGAAGGGGGGCGAGACTGACAACTCCAGCGCTGTCCTACCAGACAGTCTCGCCCCCCTTCACCTGATGAAGGCCGCTTGTGTTGTGGCCGAAACGTCGTGAGAATATTATTGTGTTATTTTATTTTATCAATTTATTATTTTATTATCATTCTACGTGACTTTACCGAAAGAACCAAAGAAGATGAATCATTGCAGTCACGAAAGCTTTAGATCGGGGATATTTGTCTTTGTGTGTGCTCGGATAGGAGAAGGGATGGGTGATGCTGTCAGCGACGTACAGTGAGGGAAAAAAAGTATTTGATCCCCTGCTGATTTTGTACGTTGGCCCACTGACAAATAAATGATCAGTCTATAATTTTAATGGTAGGTTTATTTGAACAGTGAGAGACAGGATAACAACAAAATCCAGAAAAACGCATGTCAAAAATGTTATACATTTATTTGCATTTTAATGAGGGAAATAAGTATTTGACCCCTCTGCAAAACATGACTTAGTACTTGGTGGCAAAAACCCTTGTTGGCAATCACAGAGGTCAGACGTTTCTTGTAGTTGGCCACCAGGTTTGCACACATCTCAGGAGGGATTTTGTCCCACTCCTCTTTGCAGATTTTCTTCAAGTAATTAAGGTTTCGAGGCTGATGTTTGGCAACTCGAACCTTCAGCTCCCTCCACAGATTTTCTATGGGATTAAGGTCTGGAGACTGGCTAGGCCACTCCAGGACCTTCATGTGCTTCTTCTTGAGCCACTCCTTTGTTGCCTTGGCCGTTTGTTTTGGGTCATTGTCATGCTGGAATACCCATCCACGACCCATTTTCAATGCCCTGGCTGAGGGAAGGAGGTTCTCACCCAAGATTTGACGGTACATGGCCCCGTCCATCGTCCCTTTGATGCGATGAAGTTGTCCTGTCACCTTAGCAGAAAAACATCCCCAAAGCATAATGTTTCCACCTCCATGTTTGACGGTGGAGATGGTGTTCTTGGGGTCATAGGCAGCATTCCTCCTCCAAACACGGCGAGTTGAGTTGATGCCAAAGAGCTCCATTTTGGTCTCATCTGACCACAACACTTTCACCCAGTTGTCCTCTGAATCATTCAGATGTTCATTGGCAAACTTCAGACGGGCATGTATATGTGCTTTCTTGAGCAGGGGGACCTTGCGGGCGCTGCAAGATTTCAGTCCTTCACGGCGTAGTGTGTTACCAATTGTTTTCTTGGTGACTATGGTCCCAGCTGCCTTGAGATCATTGACAAGATCCTCCCGTGTAGTTCTGGGCTGATTCCTCACCGTTATCATGATCATTGCAACTCCACGAGGTGAGATCTTGCATGGAACCCCAGACCGAGGGAGATTGACAGTTCTTTTGTGTTTCTTCCATTTGCGAATAATCGCACCAACTGTTGTCACCTTCTCACCAAGCTGCTTGGCAATGGTCTTGTAGCCCATTCCAGCCTTGTGTAGGTCTACAATCTTGTCCCTGACATCCTTGGAGAGCTCTTTGGTCTTGGCCATGGTGGAGAGTTTGGAATCTGATTGATTGATTGCTTCTGTGGACACGTGTGTCTTTTATACAGGTAACAAGCTGAGATTATGAGCACTCCCTTTAAGAGTGTGCTCCTAATCTCAGCTCGTTACCTGTATAAAAGACACCTGGGAGCCAGAAATCATTTCTGATTGAGAGGGGGTCAAATACTTATTTCCCTCATTAAAATGCAAATCAATTTATAACATTTTTGACATGCGTTTTTCTGGATTTTCTTTGTTGTTATTCTGTCTCTCACTGTTCACATAAACCTACGATTAAAATTATAGACTGATCATTTCTTTGTCAGTGGGCAAACGTACAAAATCAGCAGGGGATCAAATACTTTTTTCCCTCACTGCAAGTGTGGCGTTGAGGCGACGCAAATCAGGTAGCGACATTAATAAAGTGACGACATCATTGAAAAACGACGTAAAACGGGGAGACGTAAATCGGGGTATCGCTGTATTCAAAAAGGTAGGGGGGGGGGGGCACACGCAGTTCTGTCGAGCTGGTGGTGTGGTCAAGGCTCAGAGATGATTTGCAGCGCGATGTTCAGCGTGACCGCTCGCGGCGCGGAGAGCCACGAGGTCGGGCGGCCCCCCGGGGGGGTGACGGGGGGTCATGGGGGTCACGGGGGTCACGGGGGTTGCGGGGGGTCACGGGGGTCGCGGGTGGTCACGGGGGGTCACGGGGGTCGCGGGGGGTCACGGGGAGTCACGGGGGATCACGGGGGTCGCGGGTGGTCACGGGGAGTCACGGGGGTCGCGGGGGTCACGGGGGTCACGGGGGTCGCGGGGGGTCACGGGGGGTCACGGGGGGGTCGTGCGGCGCCGTTGCCGGGGGAACGAACGGGCGAGCGGGTAGAGCAGCTCGGCGGCTCTTCAAGACGAGAGCTCGGCCAAATTAAACACAATTAAAGTTCGCGATGATTTATTTCCTTTTTTTTTCTCCCTCCTCAAGAACAGCGGGGATCCGCGTAATTGCCGCGCAAGGCCACGTTGTGCGCGATTCTGAAATATCGCGCTTAATTTGCACGCTTCCCTTCAAATGAAACTGTAGATTTTGTATGTAATTGTGTTTCTCAAATGAGTACCTGGTGTGGTGCTTAAACATCGCCACTGGGGAGACAAAGGCGGTCGGGCGTGGTGTTGGCCACCCACCTCCTCGTGTGCCGTGCCGGCCTTCATAGGTGCTCACTAACAGCACTTGCCCCAACAGTCTGTCACAGGCAATACGGGGCATCTTTGTCTTTGCGTTCCCGGACACACACACACATATTCATTGATAGATGAATGTGTGTGTGTGTCTGGGAGTATGTGTGTGTGTCTGGGAGTATATGTGTGTGTGTGTGTGTGTCCGGGTGCTGCACACATTAACAGATGCATGCGTGTGTGTGTGACGGGTGGAGATGGAGGATTTTCGCTCACGGCCAACAACTGGGATCTTTGTTTTTGTAAAAGTACAAACACACGCGTGTTTATTTACGCGTTCGCTAAGGGAGGGCGTTAAAATCCCCCACACCACCCCACGACGTGACGCGTCGTACACTCTTCGTTACAAACGTTTTGCCATCATCGGGTAAATTCCGAGCGCTCATTAGAATTCGGCAAATCCCCAAAATGAGTTTATACTTTACAATGCTTATCGCGCCATGAGCGACCGAGAGGGAGTTCTGTGTTTACGCGGTACGGTTTGCGGCGGCACCATCGCCAGCTGCTGCTGCTGCCAGAGAGAGAGAGAGAGTTCGTGTCGTCTTGCTATTCCTCCTCTTCCTCGTCGTCGTCCGTTGAAGCAGGGAATAGAAGCTGGAGATGGATACAACATACAGGCAGGGAGGTGCCGACGCGCAGGCACACACATCGTGAACTACTGTCAGACACAAATAAAGCCCCCGTGTAGCCTTAACAAACATGTAGCGAGGAGCACCTATGATGGCTGGCACGGTACAAGACGGGGGTGGGTGGCCAGCACCACCGCGCACGGCCGCCTTTGTCTCCCCTGTGGCGTTGATTACACGCCGCAACTGGTTCTCATTTTTACCTAGGCGAGGCCCAGGACCGGTTCAAATAATCGTTACCGGTGTTGGCCGTGAGCGAGAATCGAACCCGGGCGACCAGGTTCGTAGCGCGGCGTAGCGCTAACCGCAACACCACCACTCCCCACCCGTAACAAGACGCGCACGCACACCGAGGGGCGGACTAGCAGCCGTGGCGAAACACGAGGCAAGATCGGGGCCACGGGACATGCAACTTAGTGAGTGAAGCCCGCAGTGAAATTGCGAAATGTGAGAAAATTAATTTCGCTCATCCGAGCCCAGCGCTGCCTTAGCCAGGGCTCCGGAATCCATGCGGCCGCTGCGACTCTCGCCTCGCGTCTAATTAGCCGGGTTTTGGTTTTTGCCTTCCAGCCCCCCCCCGCGCCCCCCGCCCCCCGCCTTCAATAATAAACTCAACCAGGAATAAATAACAGCGACAAACAATGGTGGTAATTATAAGACTCTTGTAATAGAAAACGAATTCTAGACCCTTTTGTTAATTCACTGCTGGACGAACACCCCTCCGCTTACTCATGCCGTAAGAGTTGTTTTGTTGTTGTTGTCGTCATACTTCACCAAGCTGGTCAATGCAGTTGTGTGAAAGTGTGTCACGGGGGTGGGGGGGGGTGATGTTAGCCGTAAGCCGTGGTATGCTAACCACTGCGCCGATATTCGCTTAAGCGGATGGTGATTTTCTGTCATGGTAACAACAATTCACAGCCAAATTCACATTGACGCCACTGCTTTGATGAAGGCGTGGCGGTTGAGTGAGCGACACGTTGACAACAAAGAGCCCAATACGGCTCTCTCCCTCCCTCTCTCAATCCGAAATCCGTTCCGTGTTTTACACCGCCGCTAACGAAGCTGCTGCCCGCGTGCCGATTTAACCCGCCCGGGGCCTCCAGACAGCCGCGCGTGTGGGGGGGAGCGGCGTTTTCGCACGCCACTGGGGAGACAAAGGCGGCCGGGCGTGGTGCTGGCCACCCGGCCACCTGCCTCTTCGTGTGCCGTGCCGTAGGTGCTCGCAAACAGCACTTGCCCCAACGGTCTGTTAAGGCTATACGTGGGGTCTTTGTCTTTGCTCGGTGGTGGTGGTGGTGGTTGGTAGTGGCGGGGGAGGATCCGGGAGATTGCCTGAGGAACACACGAAGCGGAGAGGGAGATAATGAGCGAGGAGGAGAGGCCGTCCGAGCGGATGCGTCTCTCGGGTGCGGGTGGTGAAGTGGAAGTCTCGCGTGAGACGGCCCGGGTTAGCTCGTTGTGATATTTCTAATGCAACAGCAACAACAACAACAACAAAAACCCCACCCCTGTCATTTATATTTTAGCGCTTTGGCCTTGAATGCCGCGTGCCAGGAATTGACAGCGGAGGCTGCGGCGGAGATGGGGAGAGAGA